>NW_027528369.1:2960183-3054916 GCF_008692635.1 Crocuta crocuta
GGTGGAACAGAATCTAAAATAATTGGAGATAGTATATATATATATATGTATATAATACAAGAAAGACTGAAGATAGGCCTAAAAGAAATTATTTACAGAAGGAGAGAAATGTGGAATAGAAACCTAATTTTAAAAAATACACACACACACACACACACACACACATACACACACACACACACACACACACACACACACCCCATACGGGACTAGCAGGTGGAGAGGTGGATTTTAACAGGACGGCTATCTCACCGTACCCTTCTGTTCAGAACAAAAGTGCTGTAAACCTCGCATTAAAACTTGGGCCTTTGCTTTTGGCAATCATTCCCCTTTTACATTTTTTTGGCACCATAGAAATGTTTCCATAAATAGTACATTTAATGGAGTGTGTTACTTTATTACTGTCAGCTACCATAACAGTAGAGGAAAATTCAATAAACACGAAAGCTGAGATCAGAACACAGAAGGCTCCCAATCCTACATCCTTCATGAACTTGCACCTTTAAAGCACGTAACCTTTCTGTTTCCTCACCTATGAAAGTCTTAGCCTTGCGGTGGGTGAAGCCACCCAGCGCAGTACCTGATTGATAGTAGCTGTCCTGTGAAATTTAGGACCTGTTCATGATTACAGTGGCTGTTTTGTAGACTTGCAAAGCCAAGTGCCCCTTCCTACATTTCTGAGATGGGTGGGAGAGCCCATCTCGGGGACCGAGATTCTCCTGAGCGTTGGGTGTTAGCAGCCTTTGCGTGCAACAAACCCGCGAATGAAATGTTGTGACTCTTTGCTATGGAATAATTGGAAGTCACTTGCTCAGCTAGAGCAGGGAACTCAGCGTAAAGGAGGAAGTAAAAATGAAAAGGCATAAATATGTGAGAAAGTTAGCAAATCAAAGTAATTGAGGAGCAAAATAATTCATTCCCTCTCCCCGGCTCAGCATGGATGCAAATGATATATCATTAAGTAAGCCCCCAACACAAAGGCAGCCAGCATAACTGTTGCATCAAATATTTAGCCGGAGCCAAGAGCAATTTTTTTTATTATGTTTTTTATAAGTTTGATTTACTAACCTTCAGTGCAATCCCTATTTTTAGAGGTTGGCTCATATTTTTAATTTGTTTTCTCTGAAGCACTGAATCCTTACTCGTGTTTCAAGCCATCCACTCGGTTCCTAATGGCAGAGTAACACTGAAAAGCATAATTACATTTCCTAATTATGTGTAATTAGGCAAAACCCAGATGATGTATTCAACGTGCTCTCAGAATAGCCAGGGGTCAAGGACTGTTGGAATTCACTAACATTTTTATAAATAAGCCAGTGCGTTATTTAACGTTGGGGTCCAAGGTGGTGCTGGGTGCCTTGTAGACCAATATAATGGTTGAAATATATAGCATTCATTTATTTAGCCAAGTAAAACATAATTGATTCCCCACCTCCTTGCCCTGCCCCCCCTTTTTAAAGCCAGAGTTTAGATTTGCTATTCTTAGCCCAAGAGAGGCCCTCTAAACTCAGAACCATAAAGTTCTGCTAACTGACAGCCTAAGTGATATTTATTTTTTCAAAGCTTAATCCTTTTGAAACATGGAGAAATAAATACATCCTCTTATCTACCATATGCCTGGGTTGGGAAATAAATTCTTATTTTCCTGCAGTGTGGTACCAGTGGGCTACAATGAATAATTTGGGCAGTCTCACTGAAGATAATAGGGAAGCCTTCTCTATTACCAGTGATAATTATGAATCTCATAATAGAAAACATCCCAAGCCCGAACATCAATCAGGGGAGATAAACAATGGGAAATGATAGGTATACGAAAGGAAAATGGCAGTGGCCCATATGGAGGGAAAACCCGCAGAATTCTGGAGGGGTCATAAATCATCGAGTCCAATAATTTCCATGCAATTAATGTCCTCAAATTAAAACATACGTTTTTAAGAAGGATTGTGCAGACTTTTCAGCCTGGCAACTGGATGTCTTAGGAGACTCATTTGGGATCCCCAGAGCCGTCCTGAGTCTTATATGTCCCCGGCTGGAGTTGGCTGGAGCCCCAGCTGACAGTGTAACCGTGGGAGCTGGCTGGGGATGATGTCACTGCAGCCCACCGGGGACTGTACCCGAGGAGTACAGTCAGAGCTAGTGGTGGCTGGCCCTTGGAATCTTCGGCCTTAACTGTGAGACAAAGACTGGCCCTAGTGAGGTAAGATGTCTAACTTCCTTCACCAGTGTGAAGGACTGCTTCCAGCCACGCGGACACAGCCCAGTGAGGTGCTTGGCAAAGCTGCAGACAAACAGAAAACCTCCATTCCAGAGAGCCGTGGTCTCCTCCTATTTAATAGCCCTGCACTCATGCACTTTCTTCTTCTCTTGCCATCATTCAGTCAAGTCTCCAAGGTACTTGGATGGACGTCTTCAAGAGAATAATAAAGGAATCCATTTATAATAGTGAGAAAACACTGCCTATTAGTCTGCTGAAGCTGCTGTAAATGAAATTTAAGACTATCTGGCTAATTTATTTACTGCATCATGTGCAAAGACCAATAAGATTTCTAGCCTTTCCTCTTGTGGGTCCACGTGTAGAAATCCATGGACTGTGCCCTCCTCCCCCCCCCAACATGAATTCAAGTGAGATCTCTCCCCTCCATCCCTGTTTAAGGAGTGGGCTGGTTATTTGAGTCAATTGTCAAATATGTCCTAAAGGCCACAAGATGTGCTCATGGATTTTGTTTTATAGGCTTAATATAATATTTTATAAAACATATCTTTAAAGAAATATATAATTTTCCCCCCAAAGCAAGGGTTTTCCCATGCCATATAATTTGCTAAGTGTGGCTTTGCTGTGTTGTAACCCATAATTTACAGTCAACCTCCACAAGGCAAAAAATAACTCCAAGCTATGATTAAGTAAGTAACGGACAAGGTAACTAATATTCCCGGAAGGATGGCCTTCCAGACACTCATTTTAAGTGACAATATGGTTGAAGGTTGAGATGTGTAGTTCTGTACTAATTTAACCAAGTTGTGGGGAATCAAGAAGCGACATTATAAACTGGCAGATGTGGGCAGTTAGGACACGGAGCTGAGCGTGGCTGTTCTCTATGTATGTACATTTTAATGAGCCCGGGCCTCATTTTTCCCATTTAAAGTAAACAGGTTTGTGCCTAATTGTGCCACCAGCTTTTCCCGTAAGATAATTCATTTGGAAGGAGTGTCCTAGTCTAGTCGGAGCCAATTCTGAGAAGGCTGTCTGCACAGCGTGGACAGGGAAAGCATGGACTCTGGAATCAGGCAAAATGGTTTTACCGTCAGGAGCTGTGACCTTGGGAAAGTTTGGTTTTGAAATAAATTTCAGCTTACAGAAAAGTCGCAAACATGGTACAGAGAGTTCCCATACACCCTGCACCCAGCTTCTGCCAACATGATACGTTTTTCCACGCTAAGAAATTAACATTGGCACAATGCTGTTAATTCAACTAACCAACACTGTGTTTGCAGCTCACTGGTGCTTCTGTTAATGGTCTTTTGATGTTCCAGGATTCAATCCAGGGTTTCATGCTGCATTTTTGTCATGTATTCCCAGTCTCTTCTGATCCATAGCAATTTCTGTGTGTGTGTGTGTGTGTGTGTGTGTGTGTGTGTAAATACTTTTTTTTTTATGACCTTGATACTTTTGAGGAGTCTGGTCAGTTCTTTTATAGAACATTCTCAATTTGGGTTTGTCTGATATTTTTTCCTGCTTATACTGAAGGTATGCATTTTTGGTCAGAATACACAAAAATAGTATGCCCTTCTCAGTCCATCCTCTCAGAGGGTATAAAAATGTCTTGGTGTCAAATGGTGTCAAAATGTCTTATAGCTGGTGATGTTGATGTTAATCTTGATCTCTTGGCAAAAGTGTTGTCTGCTAGATTTAGCCCCTGGAACTTACTGTTTTCCCCTTTGTAATTAATATATCTTGGGGGAGGTACTTTGAGACTATGTCTTCTCAGATTTCCATCCACTAATGTTACCATCTGTCTGTTGATCTTGCCTACAACAGTTAATGCTATGGTGTTCTAAAGGTGACTTTTTATTTCCCTCATGCCTTCTACATTTATTAATCAAATTCTTTTCTGTTGAAGGGTGTCCCTTCTCTATTTACTTTTTTAATTATATATTCATTTATATCAGTATGGATGCATGAATATTCATTTTATACTATAGCTCATGGTACAATAATACTGTTACACATTCTGTCACTCACATTGTTCTAGTTTTCGTCCCTGAGAGTGCTTTCAGGCTGGCCTTAGAGCTCTTGTGATGCACCCCATCCTTTTTGAGCACTTCCTTGCCTTTTTGCCTTGCAAGATGTTGCAGACTCCTCTTAATTCCTTGCCCTAATCTTAGAATGAACTACTTTTCCAAGGAGCCCTGGTTCCTTTATTGGAGAATGGTATTTAGAGACCAAGATCTAGGTGCTGGGTGTGCTCATTACTACTGGGATATCACTGCCTCCAGGACTTCTCAATGAACAGAGTTTGAAAATATTTGATTGGATACTAACACATGAACATACTTGTATGTTTATGTGTGCATATTGTATATTTTAATATATTTATATTTATATTCATTTATATTTAAGCAAATTTTATTTTACTTATGTATCATATTTATGATATTAAACTATATAATATAAATATATGCTTATAAAATATATTTTTAAAATATAACCACATATATATTTTAAATATGAATCGGTACTTGATTCCAGTGTAACACAATTGGGTTTTTTCTCACTTCTCGTGGGGATATGTTTTAACCTTTCTCAATTTCATGTTCTTCCTCTGTAAGTCAGAGATAAGAACAAACACACTTTAGGGTTTGGAGAAGGTATGGTGTTGTAAAAATTGTGAATCATGGGCAAAAAAAGAAAAACATTTCTGCCCCTGCTGCATCCTGGCCCACACTCTGAGGACGTTGCTCATCCTCCCATTAAGAAGTGGCATCTGTTTCTCCACCCCCGAAATCAGTTTGACCAAGTGACTTGCCTTGGCCAGCTGGGCCTTAGCAAACACAATGCAAAGCACAGGCATGAAAGGTGCTTGGATCTCAGGCTCTGCTGCCTTGCTGCTAAGAACCCGGAGTCCACATGGACAGGCCTGAGCTGGCCTGCCCGGAGGACAAGAGGCCTCATGGAGGGAGCCGTGTTGCCTGCCAGCCTCCAGGCACATTAGTGAAGCCATTCCAGAGTCACCCAGCCAAGCCGCCAGCTGAACGCAGACAGGCAAGTGAGCCCAGCAAAGACAGTCAAGACAGGTCACACCAGAGAAGGAGCCCCGCCCATGACCGGAATGATGAACCTTTTGTAGAAATGTGGTTATTGTTTTTATCCACTGAGTCCTGGCATGATCTGTTACACAGCAAATACTAACGAGTACAAGAGGCTTGGGGATAATGTATGTCAGAAAACAGGTAGCACAGCATACGTTGTACAAATTGGGCTCTGAATGAAGGTCTGCTTTTGCTTATTGATACTGTTAATTTTGAGGATAATGCAAAGTTTTGTTTGCCCCCAAATACCTTCCCAGCCAATCTAATATTTATAAATGAACTGTATTGGCTAACTGTTGGAACCAGTCCTTTGGGCTAGATCAGTGCCTTCAGGAAAAAAAACAAAACAAAACAAAACAAAACACTGTTAAAGTGTAAGGCTCTGTGTATGTATCCACCCACACCAACGTAGAGACAGAGCTCAGTAGATGCAGGACGCTAGGTAGGTAAAGTGAGCAGTGTGAACACTGGGGAACAAAAACTCCTTTGTCTGGTGTCGCCTGAGGGTGCTTGGAGCCTGGCCTGGTGGAGAGAGGGGAGAGGGTACAGAGTAGGAAATCAGGAGAGCATCTCAGCAGGCCAAATTTAGCCTAATTAACAGATTTGCCTAGGGCTGACCCTGAAGCAGAAAGGGAAACCTTGATCCCTTTGCTCTCTTCCTACCAATAAGGCAATGACGAAGTGGAATACCAGTTCTCAATCTCATAGAAAAGGCTCCCAAAATAGACGGGGTTATACAAAGAGACCTGTACATTTCTTTCCTCCTCCAAAATTCTCTTTCCTTAATGACCCGATGCATCTATTTAGCACGGTTTTTAATCCTTGCAAACAAGTGAGTGGGCTTCTGTTCCTGCTCGTTGTGGTCATATTTCCATTTATTGGCAAAGGTGCTAATAACCGTTTACTGAAACAACTCACAAAGGCACAGTTTCCTTGCGCAGCAATAGGACAGATGGCCACCGTGTTTCCATGGGCTTGGTCACCTGGAGGGAGGTCAGCAGTCCTGGTACAGCTGCCCAGAGCCCACTAGGCGTCCCATGGAGGACTTGGTCAATCTGTTAAGTATACAGCGTTCCCGACTCTGCTACCCTCCTGCCCACACACTCAGGGGTCGATACAAACCTCTGCTACCACTGGGAGCTATCATCCATGAGTAGGCTGCCGTGAGCCACCCATTGTGAGGAATTGGGAAATCACACGAAGTTGTCAAAAACCAGAGCCAAGTTTAGAGAAGGGACTTCCATGGCAAGCTTTACGACGAAACTCAGTAAGCTTGTTTTTCTCCATAGACTATTTTTTTCAGTCTTGATGTAATGAACAGAGGAGGAAGTTTGCATTTTTCCTACTAGAAAAATAGAAATAGTGTGGGAACGTGACTTTTATCTACAGAAGTTTTCACTACCATTTCCTCTGTGTGTGTGTGTGTGTGTGTGTGTAAAATACCAAACAGGAAATTACCAAAAAAAAAAAAGAAAAAAAAAAGAAAGAAGGGAGAAAAGAAAGAAAAAAAGGAAAAGGAGAAAAGGAGAGGGACAGAAAAGAAGACTTAGCCAGTGTGTCCTCATTTAAACAACAAACACTGTCAATATGTGGTTAGTCCCATTCAAATTCCAATCCCCCATGAATGGGTCTAATTTTTTCTCCATACTATTGTTTACACTCCATTATATTTGATGCTGTCTCCTGAGTATCTCACTTAACATTGTAGAACAAATCTTTCCCCCATTATAAGATAGTCTTTATTAATATTAAGCATCAGCTAGATGGAAAAAAAAAGCTATCAAGTGATAGTTCTTATGGCTTATTCACTCTTCAGTTGGGAATGCACATCCTTGATAGTCCTTTACTGTTAAAATAGTGTCACAATGAAACTCTTGTGTATAAAGCTGTTTATTTCCCTTTCCCTCATTATTGAAGATTCCTTAGAGTCCCACCCTTACTTCAAATTAACCAAATGCTGTCACCATCCACATTCAGTATTGTTGAAGGCTTATATAATGATGATCACATAGACACATAGTTAGTGTCTATGAACATGAAGCATATGGACCCAGGGTTCAATCTGAAAAGAAATTCCTCTTATAGGGACAAACAGATATTGATATCCTAGGTCTTTGAGCCTCACTGTCTTCTAATGTTGATCAATTGTTAGTGTCTATTTGTGGTACAATGTTGAGTAGGACTCTGAAGCCATTGGCTCAACATTAAAGATTTCTGTGATCAATTATTAATATTAGTTCTGAATGAGGATTCAGAGGAAAGCAGTCACATACATGCCACCTTCTCTTAGTATCCTGGTTTTTCTGCACATGTTTTCTTTAGAGTTCCTAGAGGCTTTTTTTTTTTTTTAAATGTATAAAATGTCAATTTTCTCTTGAAAAGACAGGTGTAGACAGTGAAAACCAGGTGGCTGACTTTCTAGAAGCTTTCCAGGTCATATTATATTGGTGAGTTAATTAACAATATGAATCTTGCCCTCAAGCTTGCTACCTGAAAAAGTTAGATTTTGTCAGGCCATTAAAAAGAGATCTTTCTTACAGATTCAGACTCATAGTAATCAAACTCACAGGGACTAGTACATAAACCAAGTGCCCAAACAAGAATTTTCAAAAAGGACTGTATTTATAACACAGTTTGAAATGCTCTTGTAAATTGGGCCAGAAATAAAACAGTGTTTTCTTCTAGGCAGAATTACAGGGACTGAGCCAAGCAAAATTATAAGTTACTTGATAGGCAAATAATTGAGCCAAAGGTCATTTGGCCAGATCACGCTAATATCTGGTTAGCTCAAAAGATAACATGCATCAAACTTTCAAAACAAGGATGTATTATATTATACACTTCTGTTTGTTACCATCTCTCCAGTTAGAATGTGGGGGACCTTATCTGTCTTGTTCATTTCTTTGTCCACCCACCTTAGACAGTGCCAGGCACCTAGAGGTACTAACTATGTATTTGCTGACCTGGTGAGTCTCCAAATACCAGCTGACCCCAAAATACAAAGTGATGCTTCATTTTCCCAATGAGGTGCTCCCCAATTGGTTTTTTTTGCTCAATTTATAAACTTTAGGGGATATAGATGACATGTTGAAAATTTTACTCTAATATAATGGGGTGCCTGGGTGGCTCAGTCGGTTAAGCATCCGACTTCGGCTCAGATCATGATCTTGCAGTTTGTGGGTTCAAGCCCCATGTCGGGCTCTGTGATGGCAGCCCAGAGCCTGGAGCCTGCTTTGGATTCTGTGTCTCCCTCTCTCTCTGCCCCTCCCCTGATGCTCATGCTCTGTCTCTCTCTGTCTCTCAAAAATGAATAAATGTTTAAAAAAAAAAGAAAATTTTACATTTAAGGTATAATTTTTTAGTGCATTTTTACAAATAATATATAAAATTTTAAATGGTGGAGGGTTTTAATTTTACCACATTTTATGAAATAATTTTACTCAAACTCTTCATATTCAAAATCAGCATCATCACTGAAACCTCTTTCGGAGCCACCTGATGGAGTTTTATGAAACTATCCACTTCTATACTTCCTCCGCTGTTTGAAACATAGCAGTTTTGGAATCCTGTGTAATGCCGGTCCTGCAGTCAGGAGTGACTTGGACTGGGTACCTCTGTGCTTCTTCAAGGTGACTTTTCACCTTCCCATCTGGCCCACTTTGAACTCATTTCATTGCTGAAATGGCAGAGTGCAGCTTTATATGGTTCCCAGCTGTGGGGCTTTCTAGACAAAGGGAGAAGAGATCCTATGGTAGCCAGCCTCCAAAATGGCCTCCAAATACCCTGGCCTGCCAGATTTCATGCACCTGTGTAGTTCCCTCTGATTCTGAACAAGGCTGACAAGGGTGAATGATAGAGCATGACTCCTGAAGTCAGGTGACAAAAGACATTGAAACTTCTGCCTTGCTCTCTCTGGGATCACTTGCTGTAGGGGAAGCTAGATGCCATGTTGTGAGGATGCTCAAACAGCACTATGGAGAAGCCCACACAATGAGGAACTCAAGCCTCCAGCCAATAGCCAGAACTGATTGGCCAGCCACGTGAGGCCACCATCTTGGTAGCCTATCCTCCAGTCCCAGTTTAGCCTTCAGATGAGACTGCAAGGTGCAACCATACCCAAGCCAGACCATGTAGCTGAGCTGCCCCTAAATCCTTGACCCATAAAAGCCATGTGAGATATTTAATACTTCTAGTCATTTGAAGATGCTGAATTTTGGGGTGATTTGTTACTCATCAAAATTGATACCGAGCCTATTTGCACTGGCTATGTGATAAATAAACCAAGACTTTAGAATTAAAAGTGCCTAAAATTTTTCACCTGGTGTCATGAGTTTAACAATAACATTTGTGGATAGAAACTTCTACAAGTTAATAAACCCATTTTCCTCCTTCATCTATCACTTTCTCAAAAAGTTGGCAGGAGGGGTGCCTGGGTGGCTCAGTCTGGTTAAGCGTCTGACTTCGGCTCAGGTCATGATCTCATAGTCCATGGATTCGAGCCCTGCGTCGGGCTCTGTGCTGACAGCTCAGAGCCTAGAGCCTACTTTGGATTCTGTGTCTCCCCCTCTCTCTGACCCTCCCCCACTCTCTGTCTCTGTCTCTTAAAATAAAATAAAGACTTTTTTTTTTCTTTTTTTAAGTGGGCAGCATGCTTCTTTCTCCTTGTGACTAAGACATCTGGGGGATGAATCGGATGGTGAAATTTATATCTCAACTCCACCAAGCACTGACTTGCCTAGAATCACACACAAGTGATCAATAATGTTGTATCTCAGGTTTCTCATCTATGAAATGACTAACACATACAGGGAGGGTGGGGACTTGAGATCTGTAAGATGTTTAACTCAATGCTATAGGTAGCCATCGCAAACATGTAAATAGGAGGTACTATTTTCATGGCTGTTTTTGTTCTTCCAATTGTCATTATTTATTTAGTAAATGACAGGCAAACTCCAGAAATCCAGTCTTGGCAAACTCTCTGTAACCTAATTTGCTAAAACCTCCTCACTGATCTCTGTTCTTCATGAATCCTTTCAACCATGAGGCAGAATCTTTGTATGCTCTTCTCATCAAGGATTTTATCTAAAAACCTGCAATACTTCACCCATCCCCAGGTGGAGAGGAGAGGAGGAAATAGACTTGTAAAGTAATTTAGCACATACTCTGAAAGCATAGTGTGGATGTCACTGGGTTCCTGTTTTGAAGCCCAGCTTGTAAGCATATACGTGTATCCCAGGGAGGTTTTTACTGAACCGAGAGATGCCGTGAGGAGTCCTTGGTGTAATAATTCAATAGCAAACCCCTCAGCAATAAGTCCTCAGCTAAAACGGACACTGACTGTCTCTCATATGAAGACTCAGACACTGATGTAATTCAAAATGCTTTCAATATTAAGGATGCAAACATAGGCCTTTTGGTTTCTGAGGGACTTTTCAGAATATCAGATTAAGAAATGAACAGAGGAAATGAAAAAATAAAATTATCTGTTGTACCACCACCTAAAAATAACCACTATATCACTTTGCTATATTTCCTTCTAGATTTTTCTCAGCTTATACATGATTATTTTTACATAGTAGTGACTTTGTTGGACACTTATTTCATTTTGTATCCTGATTTCCTTTTTTTCAGTTAAAATTATTGTAGTGGGGGCGCCTGGGTGGTTCAATATGTTGAGCCCTGGACTCTTCATTTGGGCTCAGGTCCCCCGGGGTTGTGGCACTGAGCCCCATGTTGAGCTCCGCACTATGTGTGGAGCCTGCTAGGGACTCTCTCTCTCTACCTCTGTCCCTTTTCCTTGCTCACTCTCTCTCTCCGAAATAAAATAATAATAATAATTAATTTTTAAAATATTAAAAATTATACTACTGAACATCGTTCTTCTTTCCCCTCTGTTCTTCACGTTATTGATGATGAGCTTGTACTATATCAAAATTGAGATTAATTTTATTTTAGGAAAATGAAAAGATATTACCATGCAGGTGACTTTATTATTTGCACGCAGTCAATCAAAAAGCATACCTTTGTTCAGCAAAATACAACCCTGAAGTCTTTTAGCACTGAATGTTTGAAACTGTGGAATTGGTTCTAATTTGGCAATGAATTCGGGAGATAAAGAAGACTCTCATTTACATAACATCGGTAGCTTTCTAAAATATTTATTTAGTTAATATTTTGCTTCTTGTCTATGTATCTCTAAAAGTATAACACTTCCCCAGAAAAGCAATAAAAATTGCTGCATTGGGTGAAGATTAACACCTAATGAAATTGTACTAGCTAATATTTGAACAGCTTTGTTTTTTTAATGAAACTTTAAATGTGGGTTATGGGTTTTATTTTCTTAGTGAGCTCAGGGCTTCTCAGATTTTGACTCCATTATTTCATTTTGAGATTTAGTATGATGTGTCTTAAATAAGTTAGCGCTGTGATTGACAAATCAACCTAGAAAGATTAGGCAATTGGGGGTGATAGCCCCCCACCCCCAATTATTGCCTTTGTTCTTACAAGTATGTTTAAATCTACTTCTGTTAATTTATAATTTGAAAGGTGGTTGAGGAGCAGAGTTTGAAAAATAGATTACTGTCTTCATTAATACAGGTTTGACCTACAAAGTCTTCACGTACTTAATGATTAAAAACCAAAGTACTAAATAATAAATTATAAGAATTTATAGGAGTCATCATCTTGAAATTAGCTTACTGAATGTTCTTATCATAATAAATCTGAGTGGGTGTCTAATTTAGTGTTAGCTGACTAAAATTATATGTTGCGGGCAGGGAAAAAAAAACACTTTTGTTTGAAGACAAACGCAGTGAGTTTAATCACAGGTGATCTGAAAGGCACTTGTCTTTTGCTATGTTCACTTCTCAGAAACTTTGGAGAAACCCGTTGAATGAAGATCGATCCCAATTTGTAAATCTGGCAGACAATAAAATTCCCCCCAGCACTTCAGTGATGTTTGTGTTAACACTTCCTGCACAGATTCTAGAGACTGAGCCAGCAAAACTGGGAAGGCAAGCTGTGCTCTCCCAGACTTAAGTCTGTAGAGAGTTCATTGTTTTTTAGTTGAAGGGTGTTTTTATTGGCGGAAGAAAGGGGAAGGAAAGGTGGGCACTACCTCTCTTCCCTTCTACATCTCCTTCCCTCACGCCATGTGTATCAGAAGGGCTGTCTCTGTCCATTCAACCATTATTTACTAGGCTTCTATTCTGGATCAGTCAGATCCTGTATTAGGCTCAGGTGGTATAAAAAATTTAGGGCTCACTCCTCACCCTTAAATAGGTCAACATTTTTTACAGAAGGCAGACTTGGGAACAAATAAACTAAAATCAAAACAAAACAAACAAACAAAAAAACCTTTGTACAGAAAAATAGGTTCATAGGGGCGCCTGGGTGGCTTAGTCGGTTAAGCGTCCGACTTTTGCTTAGGTCATGATCTCGCGGTTCGTGGGTTCGAGCCCCGTGTCAGGCTCTGTGCTGACTGCCAGCTCGGAGCCTGGAGCCTATTTCAGAGTCTGTATCTCCCTCTCTCTGACCCTCCCCTGCCCACGCTGTGTGTGTCTCTCTCTCCTAGAAATAAATAAAAATATTAAAAAAAAGAAAAAAGAAAAATAGGTGCATATACAAAGTACCCAAGTGGGAGTGACTTATTATCTCCAGTGAGGCAGGCAGGTAGTGAGGAGATGTTTCTTCCAGAAGAGGGAAGACACATAGGAGTTTATTAAGGACAGAGAGTATCCAGGGAAGATGTTCTTGTAGAGGGAGCAGCATGGGCAAGGTGCACAGATAAAGCAGAGTCTGTCTGGGCCACAGGAAATACTGTGGTTGGGGCTCTGACGGCCAGAATAGAAGTGGTCAAGGATAATGTTAATGACTTAGGCAGGGACCACAGGGTGAAGGCCCTGCAGCAGGCCTAAACTTTGTTTATAGCAGACAGGCACAGAAGGCTTTGCAGCAGGATGTTAGCGATGTTATATTAGGCATAAATTGAATAACTCTCATCCAGGTGCTATGAGAAGCTGGCATATAATTCAGTGATTTCTTTATTTCAAATTTAGTGTCTTAGAGATAGAAAAGGAGAAAAAATGTACATATACGTCCATATTTATGTACACACACACTTAAATAATTTACCCTAAACATACAAGGAGATTTTGTAGATCAAGAAGAAAAATGTGAAGCTCCCAATAGAAAAATGGGCAAAGACAATGAACAGGAAATTCATCGAAGAAAATTGACAAACATGAAAAAAGACTTAACCTTATTTTTAATTCATGGAAATGGAAATTAAACAACATGATACCATTTTGCACCACAACATTCACAGAAGTTAAGACAGACAACTTCCCGTGTGGATGAGTGTGTGGAGTATAAAAAGGTGTAAAAAAGAAAAGTGGTCCCAAATCCGGTCTGGAATAGAACCTTTTTGCATGATGTAATTCACAGCCTCATTCCTGATAAATTGCTTAAGCAATTTTCTGATAAACTTTAATGGGATTAAGACTTGTTCTGAAAAATCAGCCACCCATCTAGCCAGGTGACTGTCAGTCAAGAGTCTAGGGACCTCAAACCAAGTGTTCTTTTCTTTTTGTATCTAGCTTAACATTGACTATCTTATCGCTCCATTTTCTATAAAATGTCTTCACCAAGAGTGACTCTGAATTGATTTGTCAGAGTCCTTTCCCCTTATAGCAAAATTACAATAAAACTTTGATTCATACGCACAACTAGACTTTGTACAAAGTTTTCTTTAACACGGAGAAAGAACACACTATTAAAAAGAGCATAAATTGGTTTTGGTCATTTTTGGAGAGCAAGTGGGCAATTTCAGCACAAATTAAACCTTTTGATCAAGCAATTCTGAATCAGAAAAATCCAGATCCTTGCATAAATGTGCAAGGTCTCCCAATTAGAAGAATCAATGCTATTTTTAGCATTATATATGTATATAAATATGTAAATGTATTTATATATGTTTACATGTAAAATATGTGTAATAAATATATTTACTTATGTGTATATGCACATATATACGCACTTACATATATACACACGCATTTATTTAACCTGTGAATTCTGAATTCTTATTAATAGGGTAATATGTAATTGAGTTATGGCTTTTCCAAAGTTTTAGATACTGTATATAAAAAGAGAGAGAGAGACCTGGATATTAAAGAGATAGATCTAAATATACATATCATGGACTATGTTTACGCACACACGCACAGACAATGGCTGCCCAAGATATACTGCTGAGTGGGGAAAAGCAAACTGCAGAACAATACATATATTATTAGACTGTTTTCTTTCTTTTATTCTTTCTTTCTTTCCTTCTTTCTTTCATTTTTTAAGAAAGCTCTACATGTACGTGAATGTTTGTTTTCGTGTGGATTTGCATATGCTTATAATATGATCTGGGATGGTAATGATAGATACGAACTGTTAATAGTGATAACTCCCTGACAGTAAGCGTAAGACATGAGAAGGTTTTGTGCAAGAGGGAAGTTTATTTTTTCCTCTGTCTTTTTCTTTATGTCATTCTGTCATGTTTGAGTTGTTTTCTCCCCATCAATCTGTTCTGTTTTTGAAATTAGAAGAAAAGGCAAAAGGTCCGAATTACACAGGTGCGACTGATGAGGTGGCCCTGGAAGACAGGACCCCACAACGTGTCCCGATCTGACACAGGGAAACCAGGCCAGCCTTGCAGAGAAGTGGGATGAAGTGGCCTGGAATCCATTCAGTTGATTTCAAGGGTCTGTCTCCAAAGAGAAAGCTGAGGCTGAGGGTAGGGAAGAGGGAAGTGGAGAAGGCAGGAATGAATTTGATTCTCTCACCCCCTGCTGGTTTCCACGCCTCCCCCCTCCCCTGCCCCCCGCAATTTCTAATTAATTAGAAGAGCGATGCCTTCCAGAAAAGAGCAGGCATCCCTTTGGGAATCTCACCAGGAAGAAGTGGGTCTTGTGGTGGAGAGGAAAGGGTTTTTTTTTTTTTTTGGTATTAAAAATTAATTAAAACTGGAATGTGTTAAAGCTCAGTTTTTATCATTAGGACCCATTCCAGAGGGCCAGTTGCTGTTGGTAAAACTTCAAGTCCTTTCTGTCGCTATAGATTTGGTTTTAGGGAAATTACCTTCACGTTCAGCATTTTATGTGTCAGTCACTAAAACCCATGATTCTCTGTGATTCCACTGGGTTGGGAGAAGGGCGAGTGATTTCATTCTCAGAAATGTATCCAGAGTCCCCTGTGTCAGAGGATATAACAGCTGGCAAATTAGAAGTTGATAGTTATTGATAGTTCTTTTCAAAGGATAGACACTGAGAGTTATTTCCAAAGGAAGGAAACCAGTATGAGAACAATTTAATGTGATGTCACATTGAAAATTTCCTTTTTGCTTTTTAAAGACAGTATTTACATCTCCTATGTTCACTTACTTACAAATTGGTGATCTCTGAGTAAATACACTTTTCTCTTGTTTGAATGAGAAATCATAATGAACCTAACATATTTGAGGACATAGCCTGACCACAGTAGCAGACAGCGCTAATGGCTTAGGTAAATCACATTTCCACGAGTACCTTTCAGCTAATTCTCAAAAAAGAAATTGTAATGAATTTCCAGCTATATATTAGCATTATTACCAAATATATGAATCCTTGTCTGGGACTGTGGGCCCTTCAAATGCCCTGCCCTTACTTTCTCCATCCTCATATCCTAAAAGATACACATCATCAGTATAGAGATTTTCACCAAATGTGTGTTTATACTATACTATTATTTCTGCCATACGATTTATATAGTATATGTCCATGCCACCAAAGTATGTGCTCAATGAATTTTTTTCCACTCATTCATTGAATGAAATGAATGAATGGTGGTCTAGTTTTGTGAAAGTACTTGAAGAACTCCCACACTTTGTACCCTTTGTTAATACACTTTCTATTCTGGGCTCCTCCAGTCCACTATTTCCATGCTTCATATAAGACTTCGTATGTAGTAGGCAGCCAGTGAGGTCAGAATGAATTGGCTAGACTTTGATTCATTCATTTACACCAATGGTCTGCCATTCAAAAAAGGAAAAAAAAAAAAAAACATAAGACCCAAAACACAGAACACCTATCATGTGCCACACATTGCTGTAAAAGGTAAAAATCCCTACCCTTGTAGAGCTTATGTTATCATGGGGAAGAAAGGCAATAAACAAAACATCAATATTTAATATAATTTCAGATCATGACACAGGCTAAAAAGAAATGTTCTTCCTGTCAGTGCTGCCAAATATGGATTCTTTAGTTCTCTGCCACACTATCAAATATGTGGACATCTATTTATGAGAAATGTCTGGAAACCAGCTAAAATGAGGCAGTTCTACTGTCCCATTCTGGAGTGCTCAGAGAAGAATTTTCTGCCAGGCTTTATCTATCATCTAATTATCTATCTTTCTATCTATCTATCTATTTCTATGTCTATGTTAATTTATTTGTATTGCGTTAATAATTATTTTTGGCTCCTTCCATCCATTTGTTTATTTATTTCTGAAAAGGTAAAAACATTTACAGAAGGTGACAGAGTATAGTTAGCCCTCACCCCATCACCCAGCTTCAATAACTACCATATGTGGCCAGTCTTGTTTAACCTCTACCATATCTGCTTCCCTCACATCCAGTATTTCACAAAAACAAATTAAAGGCTTTGTATCTTTTTATCCATACATATTTTGAGTCACTAAAAAGTAAGAGCTCTACAAGATAGATAGACACACACATACACAGATGCAATATTGTTATCACACCCAAAGAAATAACACAAAATTTTTAATATGGTTAAATATCCATTAAAGGATCCTATTTCCAATTGTCCCCTGAATATTATAAATCACACTTATTTTAAACTGTTGATTGAGTCCCCAGGGTTACTTTTTTCCCATAATTCATCTCTTTTTGAGTTTTCAAGAGTTATTTGAATATGTGCTCTCCTTAAAAAATCTGGAAACTGTTGAAATAAGTAAAGAAGAAAAGAAAGAAAGTGCACCATGTTTCCACATTTCCCATGTTTTCCGGTCAAGGTTGTTAATACCTAGCTCATGGCTAGAATCACTTTCCGATAATAATGTTTTGAGAACAATTTGGTTGTTGTTGGTATTGGTTAGTGTATTAGGGTTCCCCAGAGAAATAGAAACAATAGAGGGTGTGTGTGTACACATGTGTACACACGCACACACTCACACACACACACAAACGCACATACACTAGAGAGAATTATTATAGAGAATTCCAAGTTAGGTCACACAGTTATGGAGGCCAAGAAGTCCAGACCCAAGAGAGCTAATGGTATGGTCCCATTCCAAGTCTGAAGGCTTGAAATTCAGGAGAGCCAATGTTGTAAGTTCTGTCCTAGTGTAAGTCAGAGAGCAGGAGAAGATAAATATCCCAGTTCAAAGACAATGAGACAGAGAGAACAGTCTTCTCCTTCTTCTGCCTTTTGCCCTCTTGGAGCCTTCAACAGATTGGACAAGGCCCACTCACATTGGGCAGGGTAATCTACTTTATTCACATATTGATGTTAACCAGAAACACCCTCACAGACATACTCAGAAATAATGTTTAACCAAACGTTCAGGCACCCGGTGCTCCAGGCGAGGTGACATATAAAATTAACCACCATCACAGTGGAGATGTTGAGTAAGATTAAGCTTGGGGTAAATAACGGGTAGGTACTCCCAAGTACCCATTCCCCTTGATAGGCTTCTTTATCAAAGAGACATCTCAAGAGCCTCTAAGCCAAGTTTTTTTTTTTTTTAATGCATGTTTATTTTTGAGAGAGAGAGGAAGAGAGAGACAGAATGTGAGCAGAGAAGGGGCAGAGAGAGAGAGGGAGACACAGAGCTCAACAAGAGGATTATGCAACATTATATTCCATTTATACTTTTCTGAGAAAGGATCCTTGTCCTTCATCAGATTCTCTAAAGACCCAATGGCCTCTGGTGATTTAGTATCACTGCTTGAAGCCATCATTAGTCCTAGGGAACTTCCAACTTGGTGGCTCCCTTTTCTGAAGAGGGCCTAAGAGTGAATCTCTTGACTATAAACAATCTCTATTCAGGAAGCAGTTAAGTCCGTTCTATTTACTCAGTGTCTCTGGAGCCCAGCACACTGCCTTGCACACAGCAGGCACTCAATAAATATCTGTTGAACCAACAAATGAATAACTGAGCAAATGGTCACTGTATGAGTTTCCTATTGCTCCATAAATAAGTTATCACAGATATAGCTGGTGGTTCTGGTGGGTTGGATGGTGGCCCTCCAAAAGATACGTGCACGTCCTATAAATGTCATATAATATGTGGCCTTTCTGATCTCGTTTCTTTCACTTGGCACAGCGTTTTCGACACTTCTGCATTTGTCAGTACTTCACTTCTTATGAGGCTGAATAATATTCCATCATATGGATACACAGCAGCTCATTTATCTGTTCATCTGTTGATGGGCATTTGCGCTTTTACCCTTTGACAACTGTGAACACAGGTGCCCTGAACATTCGTGTGCAAAGTTTTGCTTGAACACCTATTTTCAGTTCTTTTGGAGATATATCTAGGTGTAGAATTGCTGGGTCATATGCTAATCCTATGTTTAACTTATCAAAGAACCCTATTATTAATTTTTGATGTAGGGTATTTGAAGATTATACAAAATGGAGCCTTTTCACTTGACAAAAAAAAAAAAATTAAGATAGGAGTTTTCACACTCCTCAGGACCTCAGGATAAAAATAACAGGAAGAATACTAATTTGATGTTGACTTGGAAAGAATAGACCCAGCAACACTCGGTGACATCTTTGCCATAACACCTATTCCTGGACTTCCCCATTCGTGTGGCAGCATGAGGTCCCTGTCATGACATATGTCTAGACCTTTGAACAGCACAGTGTCTGAATTAGGATTGTGACCTAGAGGATGTGTTTTCTTCTTTTTAATTTTTTAATAGTTATTTATTTTTAAGAGAGAAAGACACAGAGTGCAAGCATGGGAGCGGGGCAGAGAGAGAGAGAGGGAGACACAGAATCCAAAGCAGGCTCCAGGCTCTGAGCTGTCAGCACAGAGTCCAACATGGGGCTCAAACCCATGAGCCGCAAGATCATGACCTGAGCCGAAGTTGGACACTTAACCGACTGAACCACTCGGGCGCCCCTAGGATGTGTTTTTTTTAAAACCAGGCTGAACACAGCCTACAGGGCATAGATTCGCATGACTGTAGTTACTGAGACCCTATAGGCATAGCTCTGAGCTTCCCTGAGTAGGATGAGTTTATTAGCACCGAATCTGACAATAGTAGATGATCAGTGAATCTTGGTTGAATAAAAACAGAGTTGTCTTGGTGTTTCTCTCAAACTCTTTTTTGTGAAACTAATGTCTTCATATTTTACAATTAAAACTGTACATCTTTAAGTGGTACGGATTGTGTGCAGGTACAGATGGAGGTGTGCTTAAAAGTTGGGTGTAGATTGAGGCGGTTAATTGTATCCCTTGACTTCGATTCACATCTTGACTCTTCCTCTTTCTGCCTGAAGATTTTGACAATTTACAGATGCCTCTGAACCTCATTGTCCGTGGGTAGGAAATGGCAAGATGAATGTATGCTTTCTAAGATTGCTGTAAGCATGAATTAAGGCAAGATCCGTAAAGTAGAAAGAACTGTGCCTTGCCGATAAAAGGTGTCAATGAATCCTATTATTGTTTTGTTTTTACTAATTTTTTTAAGCTGAAACTGATAACATTCCATGGAGAAAGGCCAACAGTTATCCCATTTGAAGCCTCCATGAGTCAAAAACACAACAGGTTGCTCCAAGATGCAGATTCTAGTTGGAAGTGTTAGGCTCTTCAAAGCAATGATCAAATTGGTCTCTCTGTCTTGCATTACATAGATTTTTCCATCTGTCTCCTGGGTTTGACTTCTATTTAATACCTGTATCATGAAAACACCCAAGCATCGTTCTGTCAGGCTTCATAGCTGTGACATAAGTCAGAGCCTGCAATTTCACAAAGGCTCTGACGTGCCTCCCAGACCCTGCTGGAGAGAGCCATTGTCAGATTTGTAAATGGTCGTTTCAGTCTCCCTCCCTGTGCGGGGCCTCAGACGCCATTCACCTGCGATAATTGTGACTCTCTCATTAAAGGAAAGCTGTAGCAAGGGGAAAGAAAAAGGAAAACATTGAGACTGATCAAGACGTTCCATGCTATTTTTTCCTTGCACGTCAGCTGTGTGGGTGCCTCTTGTTTCTCTGTCCTTCAGGTTAGTAAAATCAAGACCAGTTGCTGAAGCTATGAGCTATCAATAAAAGTTAATGTACCACAGGAAATTGGAAGGGGAACAAAATCACTTAAGTGTTCAGGGCCACCAAGCTCCCCGTGCATCCCTTGTGAGCTGGTCGACTCCTGGCGGTGTTTTTGTTGCCCTGGCTTGCAACTTAGCGTTATTTTCCTGAGAAAATGGCAGAGCATGTAGATCAAGGGCATTGGCCATAAACCAGGGATACACCGTCCCCAGCCATGAGCTATCCAGGGAAGTGGGGGCAGTGTGTAACATACCTCAATGTAGGGCCACATCCCAATCACGGTGGTTTATGTTTTTCTTCAAATAGCAGGATTAGTAGATGACCACGTTCAGGAAGCAAACTTTTTCTTTGGTCTAAAGATTCAAATCTGCGCCCTGGCCATGAGCTGCATAAATGTTACCGACAAAATGTTTCACATTTGTATTGTGTTATAAAGACTCCTATGGCAAGCTGGATGTAGTCTTCTTGACTCTTGGCCCAGCAAGCAAGAAGGCTTGAGGGAAGGTTCACAACTGAAGAAGGGCTCATTCCGTTAGGTGGTTGGCTCACTTCGAATGGTTACTGATAAGAAGGGTCAGTGACAAGAAACATGGAGAGGAAGAAACAAAACTGCAAATTGTCTTCCTTGTATAAAAGGATAAAATAAGAGAGGATAAAATAAGAGTTTAAGTGCCAAGGAAAATTGAGTGGAAATCTTTGCTCAGTTAAAAAAAGAAAACAAGAATGCTTCCCTAAATATTTTCATATTCAGCAATATACTCTTTGTTCTAAAAATGAGTTTGAAGTTTGATATACCACTTTACATATATTGTCTCACTCAGTGACTCTTCATAGGGACACCTGGGTGGCTCAGTGGGTTAAGTGTCTGACTTCGGCTCAAGTCCTGACCTCATGGCTCTTGGATTCGAGTCCCGAATCAGGCTCTGTGTCTCCCTCTCTCTCTGCCTCTCCCCAGCTTTCACTCTATCTCTCTCTCAAAATAAATGAACATAAAATAAAACCCTCAGTGACTCTTTATAATCTATAGTTACTATAGTTTCCAAATTTCAGATAGGGAAACTGAGCCTCAGAGAAATTAAGTGTGTTACTTAAAGTTTTAGAACTGATAGACTGTGGACTAATTGTTGAGAACCAGGTTTCTCAAATTGCTCATCTGGGGTCCTTTCTAATCTTTTTATTGCCATTGTCAAATGAAATTCAGACCACCACACGTCCACTAGGATGGCTCTAAGAAGCAAGACTGACCAGACTAAGAATTGCATGCACGTGGAGGACCTGGACCTCAGATCCGCTGCTGGTGGGAACGGAAAATGACCCAACTGCATTGGAATACTGTTTGCTGGTTTCTTAAGGAGTTAAGTGTACGCCTGTCCTGTGACTCGATAATTCCACCCCTCGTAATTCACGTGAGACAAATGAAAACCTGCATCCACACAAAGGCTTGCATGTGAATTTCATAGCAGCATTATTCAGAGAGCCGAACACTGGAAGCAACCCAAATGTCCGTCAGGTGGTGGACGGATGACCTGGGGGTCAGCCATATAATGGAGTATTACTCAGCAATAAAAAGGAACTAATTACTGATACATTCAATAACATGATGCATCTCAAAATCCTCATGCGAAGTGAAAGAAGCGAGTCACAAAGGCCACATATCATGTGATCATATTTAGACAAAATTTCTAGAAAAGGTCAAACTACAGAGACAAAAAGCAGCGCTGGGAATGAGTGGGAAGACTGACTGAAAATGGGCCTTTGATCTTAAAATTCACCTTTTGGCATTGATGAGAATATTCTAAGATTAGACTCTGGCGGTGGCTGCACAACCATATAAATTTGCTAAAAATCATCAAACCACTTGCAGTGGTTACATTGTATGGTGCGAAGATTATACTTCAGTAAAGTCCTTTAAAAAAAATGAACCCCAGGACCATCTGAGCCAATAGCTAAAGGGATGTAGGAAGATTTTCACTAAATGGATTTAATAGGCCAAATTCTCCTACTTTGTCCCCATCAGCAGGATCGACTCTGAGATCGAAGAGGAGTGAATGACCCTGAATGTCCACGTCCTAATGATCAGTGGTGACCATGAGGAGAGCCTGCCGGGGCAGAAAAGAAAGAGCTGTGGCCACTCTAGTGTCTGTGTAACCTGGTGCTCTCATTCATCTGTAGTGTATCTTTGCATCTCCAAGAAATTTGCACTTGAATTTCCTTTTTCTGGTGATAAAACACACCTGCACATACATGTGCACACACACATACAAGTGATTTGTAAAAAGTCAGGAAAACAAAACCAATAAGAGCTATCATCTTATCCCTAAAGTCACTGCAAACACTTGTATAAGCTGAGACTATGATGATCTATCAGTTAGTATAGATAATTAAAACTATACAGAGATTTTAGTCAACTGTCAGCTGTCTTGTTAAGGCCCCGTGGGTTCTGGAGCCTTCTTGGTCTTGAGGAAGCCAGTCACCACGGAGCCCCACCCTGAAACCCTGCTTGGGAGAAGCCACTCAAGGGTGGAAGGATCTCCAGGAAAGGGCAGGGGGTGGTCTTGACAATCTTCAGTAGCTCCCAGAGGTGTCCACTCACCCAAACCTCCAAATGTGATGTCTCCACACTCAGTGGTTTTTCACAGATCGCGTTCTTATCTTACAATTTCCCCAACTGTAGTCGTCAACATACATTTATACCCAGGAAGCATGCACACCACTCCCTCCCACCTCACCCAGTAACAATTTAGGATGCAGAATAGGATTCAGGACTCAAGTGGGGTCATGGCTCGCCGAAGTGGTCCGTTGAAAGGGAGTTTGCAGCTGCACACGTGCTCTTTGGGAAAGGATGTCATGAGAGATTACAGATTCTGCTGTATCGTGGGGGATGTGAGGAGTGGTGGCCTATTTTCAGTGCATCTTCCACCTTGGTTTAGATGAATGTGTGCTGCACAGTTGTGGATTTTTATTCTCTGAACAACAATAGGAATGGCCCGCAGATAGCTTCTTAGCAGTGTGCCAAAAGCCAGTGGAGGAGAGACTCAGCCATTTTGCATTAGACTCAGTTTGCTTGCATATGTTTTTTTCCCCAATGTATAGGGTCTCTGTTCCAAATAATACAGGGGCCATCACTTTTGGAGAAGGTAGCATTTGCCATTGACATTGCCATCATAGGAGTCTGTGTTTGTGTGGGCTTAAGATTTTGAAAATTCAGTGACACAGATCAAAGTGTCCTGGACTGATCTGTCTTCCAGTCCTCCAGGGGACCTGCTATGTCAGCTACAAATCATTGATCAAAGTGTCTGTCACCTGTCCATATGTGAGACCAGGTCTCCATGTGTTGACGGGGCATGGCTTCAACATCAAACAGGGAAGGGGGGATTCCCTATACTTCTCCAGAGGCTTTCTGGAAGGCAGGTGATAGGCTTCCTCAAGATTCTCTTCCCACAGATCCAGGACTCTGATTTCTATTCTGTTTCATGACAATGACCCTGTTTCTCTTCAATGAAATGTATAGAACTGCATCAGTCTGTCCACTCTACAAATCACATGCTTTCATAAAAAAGCTTTAAATATCTATATTTTAAAAATATTTTACTTAAAATAACATTAAAAAGAATATCAACTTTTTTTGACAATATATGTGGTTTTGATACATTTTACTTATTTTGAAATACAAATAATTTTTTTCACTATTTCAAAAACCTGTGCCTAATACAACACTCATGTTCTATATGTACAACAACCATTTTGTTCTTTAAAAATTATTTTAATTAAAGGTATAAATATTTCTATATATGAAGACATGTCATTTCATATATAAATAAAACTATAAATTCAGAATCATAAGCTTTTATTAGGGAAGTCATAGAGGCCCATTAAGGGACATTTCCTTCTGATCTTCCCATTTTACAGATGGGAATACTGAGCTCCAGGCTTGAATATGACCATCATGATGATGGCCAGAACAGACATGGTATATCAAACTTAGGACTCATTCAGTATTCCTTTTCTGTAGTAGATTGTCTCTATAAACTTCAAACCAAAATTTGAACTTTTAAATATGCAGTGTTTCCTCTTCTTCTCTCTTTATCCCACCAGTGCTTTTAAATCTGAAACTTTCTGCCCAAATCTGCCTAAATATAACCTCAACAGTCTCAAGTGTCAGGGTGCTTGGGTGGCTCAGTCGGTTAAGCACCTGACACTTGGTTTTGACTCAGGTCATGATCTCGCAGTTTGTGAGTTTGAGTCCCGTATCAGATCAGGCTCTGGTTCCTAGCACAGAGCCTACTTGGGATTCTCTCTCTCTCTCTCTCTCTCTCTCTCTCTCTCACTTTAGTCCTCCTTCCCCCACCCCCCACTGGCACTGTCTGTCTCTCTCAAAATAAATACACAAAATAATTTAAAAAAGTCTTAAGGGTCCCATAGACTCCCAGTTATGGTTCATTCTTCAGGGAAATTAATTTTAGGTAAAACAATTAAAACCATTACCCCCAACTGCACGTAGAAGCAACTGGGTAAATATTTGTCAAATATTGAATGCATGAACAAATGGCATTTCTACAGTGAATGTAATCGTTTCCAACATTCCTGGGACTTTTTCTTTTCTTTCCATAATGAGGCAGCCGGGAATAATGACCCAGCTGCTGTCATGAGACAGGAAGAGAAGGGGATCTCTTCCTCGGTGTCTTTGTCCTTCGTCTCGCAACCTGTATGCACTGCTGAACTTCCTGAATGTCCTTGTCACCGCAGCGGGAGGAGGGGGCAGATGAACTGGAGCCTGGACACCTGGACGAAAGCCTGGTGATGTTGACAAAGCACCCGGGGGACAAACGAACGGCTGGTGTCGGCTTGGGTTCAGCCCAGGGATGTGTCCGCCGCAGATCCCGGCACTTCCGCACCTGGGTGGTCTGAGAGGCATCTTGTAATCCGCCGGTGACACCCACCTGAAAGGGGCCAGTTCACCCTTGGGGGACTGGAGCTGTGGCCACAGCCCCACTTAAACCCAAATCGAGGCTTACCAGGAAACGGCTCAGAAGGCAGGCTCTAGAGAAACGTCAGTCTTTTCAGGTCCCTCCACCTGCGGCGGCCCAGTCCTGTCCTGTGTAGACCCTGCCTCTTCCCAGAATGCCACTGGTCAAAGACCAACTGGGAAGAAGAGAGCCGTCTGTGGCTGCGGCTCAGAGGTCTGGCAAGCCTTCCCACCGGCCTTAGAAGTGTGCACCAAGATGCGCCGCTGCCTACCTTATCCGATGAGGAATTAGAAAGGAAAAAAAAAAAAAAAAAGGCAAGCAGTTCCATTATTCATCGTGGCAAGTGCTTACGGAGGCAGCACAGGGAGGTGGTAACAGGGCAGCCCCCCGGGGCGGGAGCCTCAGCACCATCGGCACCATCGCTACTCGCTGTAAGAGCGTGGCAAAACGCTTCATTTCTCCAAGTCTCAGTTTCCACATACGTAAAGTGGGGATGATGAAATAATGTAGCAGAAATGCCTGCTGCGATGAGAACAAGCACCCAACCACTGCATTATGAAAGCTATTATTCATATTGTTTTTATGAAAATAGCCCCCTTGTTTCAAGAAGGGCCTTAAAGGAGAGGCTCGGTTTAAAGGTGCGGCAGCAAGCTAGAGCAGGAATAAGGAGAGGTACGGTGTCGCACAGACCTGGCACCTGTGACCTCAGGCAAATGCATTCACTTCTCTGAGCCTCAGTTTCCTTCCCTGTGTGTGTGTGTGTGTGTGTGTGTGTGTTAAAAAGAGTATTTTCTTTTAAAAATTTTTTAAAGTTTATTTATTTATTTTGAGAGAGAGAGACAGTGAGTGAGTGAGCTGGGAAGGGGTAGAGACAGAGACAGAGACAGAGACAGAGAATCCTAAGCAGGCTCTGCAGTGTCAGTGCAGAGACCGATGTGGGGCTTGAACTCAGTAACTGAGCGATCATAACCTGAGCCGAAATCAACAGTCGGATCCTTAACCGACTGAGCCACCCAGACGCCCCTGTGTTAAAAATGAGCATTAATGAAAATGCCATGGAGCACATGGTAGGAATTCAATTAGTTCCCACTTTCTTTTTCTCATTCTCTTCCTGACTTCTCATTTTCTGGGAGTCCATACTGGAGGCTACAGACATGCCGTCCCCGGTCTCTGCCTGGGCTCCTCATTCTTGATCCTCCAGAGCCACCATCTTGCTTGTTACTAAAGCATATCTACCACATGGTCAAATCCCCGGCCAAGTGCTCGTCCTCTTTTATCTCTTGAACGGAGTCTTAGCTACGTGAGTGTATTCAGTGTGTGAAAAATTGGAGGTATGCATTTATTATATGTATACATTTCTGCTTGTATATTATACTTCCAAAAAAATAAAAAGATTTCAAAAGCTATTGCAGTTAAAGAGATTTGAATACCCTTACTTACTGGCCTGCAATTCTTACTTGGAACCAGGGAGAGACTAGCAGTCATTATCAGAGGTCTGGTTATCACTCTTCAAATTTACTGTCTCCTCGCATTGTTTGTTTTGTTTTTTTTTTTAATAGTGACACAAATATTTGCTATGTAGCAGAAGTAGTATGAAACAAAGTTGTTCAGCTCATTCCAAACTTAGCCTTTGGGAGATAGCCATTCACTTAGGATGGTGCGGGGGGGTGCTCCGTGACTTTGCCAGGCCCTCCGGTTAGACACTGGAAATGTATCTGATGGGACAGTCACTGATAAGGTCCCTGTCTCTCTTGAAGCTGTGTTCTGGTGCCACTAGCAAACATAGAACACACTACCCAGAGCAGTAAGCACTTGAAGTGTTCAAGGGGTCAAGAGGCTTCACAAGGGCATAAGGAAGGACATCCGGCTGTCAGGAAAGGGGGCTCGGATGAGACATCTGAATGGAGGGTTGAAGTCTGAACAGACATGATCAGGAGAGAGCAGGGCGCCGGCCATCAGGGTAAAGCAGACCAGAGAGAAAGAACGGCATCTACTCAAGCTTTTGAGTCTTGCTCCCCTGATTTACAGTCCTGGTGCTGCTCTGTACCAGGTGGGTCACTTCTGGTACATCATGGAGGCTCCGTGCCCCTGAGCATATGTCTGCCCCGGGGCCTGCAACAGTTCCTGGCTGGCAGGAAAACTCCATGTTATTAATGATAAAAGGGGTCGAGATGCTCTCCACTTGGGGCTCAGTTGGCAAGAGATGGAAAGACATTGACAGTGGCTAGTGGAAAACAACTGAAATGTCTCCAGTATGTCTGGACACAGAAGAATTTTTCTTGCCTTTGTTTTTTTTTTTTTTCTCTCAATGTAGTGAGTCAGGAAAGTGACTGTGGGAGAGCAAAACATCTACTCAACTGTACCAAGCATACCCTTCTAGGCAAGCCTTCTACATAGGCATTTCGTCAAGACTCAAGACTCGAAGTGATTTCCATGGGATGTCCCTAAAGGTGGTGGTAGATGATCCTTTAGCTACCACACTTAAGCCAAGAGCCCCCTTCAAGCACATAGATCCAACCATTACAAACAAACAAACAAACATGCATTTGAACCATGTATCTCTACCCCAGGGGCTTTCAAGAGTTGGCCTCCTAAAGGAATGCCCCCTACCCCACACTTTTGATAGTGTTAGTAATTTCCACCAAAGTGGACAAGAACACCATCTTGCCTTTCCAGCAGACTCAGTGTGGACTCTGAAGAGAGTGTGGGGCCAGCCCTTCACTTCTCAAGTTTGAATTCAGAGATGGTGGAAGATTGCATGAAATTAAGCAGCTCAGAAGACCTTCTGGAGGAAGAACCCAGTCTAATTTCATTGCTCAGTGCTCACCCACTTTTTTTTGGAGTGGGGGGGGGGTGGGCTCTGCTGCTTCTGGTAAATCAAGTAACAGGTTTCTTTCAAAGACCTCAGTGTTGTGGTCTCAGTGACAGCAGTCATGCTTTGTAAGCCATTCTCTCCATTTATTATTCTCCCAGTATTCTGAGAGAGTCTTCTGGTGTCTATTCCAAATTAGTATTTCTCTAATTTTCAAGTGTCAGATCTGCCCAGCTCAGATAAAAAATAGCAACTCCATTTGACAGCCTTTACATTAAGGGGAAAGGCTGCTTTGGTTATTATTTAATCTTTTTTTCCCCCTGTCTCTATCCTGGTTATAGAGAACTCACTTTGTCCATCTTCCTGACTGTTCATATTGCTTATCTCAAGGTGGATAGCCTCAGCATCCCAGTACATTTCACTGGCCACCTTTCACAGGAGCTTAGGAAGACACGGGCAACCCCGTAAGCAAGACTCGGGTTTCCTAAGCCACACTGGCAATATCCTGCTTGATTACAAAGCTGTATACTCGGTTGGCTTGTGCCGGCTCTGCGTGTCCTGGGTAATCCTACAATTGGTGACAGGGTTATTGACTTCTAGGTTTCTAGGCCATCTCTTACTCATTTTTTTAAATTTTCTTTTTAAGGATTCTCCTGCCCTCTTACTGCTTTGTAGAAACTTGTTCTAATTCCTTTCCCTGGTACTGCCTAGCCCGTGAGTGCCTGGGAATAATCACGCCGTCTTCCCTAGTCCTATAGATGGGTGTTGTTTTGAGCTATGCCTACTTTTATAAACAGACTCTGTGATAATATATATACTACAGATGGATGGCAGCCAACGTACTCTCTTTTGTGCTGAGGAAGTTTCCATATTTCAGCTAATTTACATGACTCCCCTGTGCATCCTACCTTATAATCTTTTTATAAATTTTGGTTTACACTATAATAACGTGGAACACGTGAGGTTCTGTTTCTTTTCTCCCCTGTCTCTTCTTTAACCTGCTACCTTTAAATTTTTTTTAACGTTTATTTATTTTTGAGAGACAGAGAGAGACAGGGTGTGAGCAGGAAGGGGTAGAGAGAGAGGGAAACGCAGAATCCGAAGCAGGCTTCAGGCTCCGAGCTGTCAGCACAGAGCCCGACGCAGGGGCTCGAACCCGCAGAGAGTGAGATCGTGACCTGAGCCAAAGTTGGATGCTTTCACCAACTGAACCACCCGGGCGCCCCCCACCAGCTGTCTTTAAAAGCAGCTCTAAAACTTCTTCTTTTAATATTATACCTTTCATGCTTCAGTCTAAATAATTGCTATTTATGGTCACGCTCTTTCCCCTGCGTTTTGGGCTTTATCTAGCTCCTGACCTACTGTCATTCTGTAAAAAGGGCACATTTCCCGTTACTCTCCTGCGACAGAAACTCACCAATTCTCTGTTGTAATCAACAAATAGATTTTGAATGTCTGACTCTTTATGAAAAAAAAAAAAAATAAAAGGATTTTCAAGGGTAAGACCTGCCGTCTTGTGAACGTCAAAGAAGTTTTCTCATTCACCTTTTTTCTTCTTTCTCTCCCACTCTTTAATTTGTTAATGCTTTCGACTTACTTTGCTTTGGATAATTTTCAAAGAACCACTTCCCCCAAGAGATCTCTAAGAGGCAGAAGTTCTGGCTATTAAAGATTTGCCATTCTCAGAACAGCCCAGTTAGGGTACCCTCAGGTTATTTATAACTGGATTTTATCTCAGAAAATTAACTAAAAGAAGATTAACCAAAAATCTAAAGGAAAATGCCTTAAACACCTCATCTATTATGCTGTGCTCAAACAGATATTTTCATCTTAACAGCTTGGCAAACCCAGTGGAATGCTCTTTCTAGTTTGGGGCATAAAATAAGATAACACTCTGAATTCCTACAGGAAATCTTGTAACGCTACTTAAAATTAAGGCATAAAGTATGAAAATGTGAGTTTCCTCTGTATAGTCTTATTACTTTGCCTGTTAACTTAAGTGGTTCCCATTTCTGATGGTTCGAAGAGCCCCAGGACATTTAAATACCTCTTCTAGAAACAAATACTTTTCCTTAAAAGCCCTCCCAGGTTACAACTAAGTCATGAGCTCACGTCAGTAATGCCGAAGGTCTCGGATTTGGACATTTCCTTCATCTTCTGATTTACCCAAATGAGAGAGGAAGCCAGGAAAGTTAGTCCTACTTCATCCATAGAGGATTTTGTTCATTATATCCTATTCCAGTCCAATTAAAAGACAAAGTCTTTATAACAGGATACAAAGACCTTGACTTGATGTCTGCCCTGCCTTGCCTTCCGCTCTCAGATCTGTTTGCCTCCTCCCTCTGACCTGTCTGCCTCCTCCCTTTGACCTGACTCCATCTTCTTTTGTCTCATCCTTCTTCAGCCATTCCTCAAACCAGGTGTGCTACTGTCCCTGGGGTTTTGCTTCTGCAGTTCCCTCTGTCTGGAATGTTCTTACATAGTACCATGGGCTGTTCCTCTCCATTTGGGGCTTGGATCAAAAGTCACTTTCTCGGCGAAGTCTTTCCTCACCACTTGTTTTAAAAGAGTAACCTGCCTCCTGATTTCTAAACGCCCTCTCCTTTCCCCTGACGTATATTTCTTAGTACATCATGTAGATACAGATATAAACACATATGAGGTTTTTGGTTTCTTTTTCTCCTGCCCTCCAGAATGTATGTTCATGAGATTTTTATCTGTTTTGCTCACTAGGGCCTAGAAGAGTCCTCAGCACATGACAGACAATTAATAAATATTTGTGGAATGAGTGAATCCAGAACTATCCCTGGATAGATAATATCCAACTCACTCTACCATATCAACACAGGTAGTTTATTATGCATTTTGCAGGCTAGCAAAACAGTTCAAAAAGTTAAGTGTCTTGCATATGATCCTGAAGATCACCCACTGACTGAGAGGGGATTTAAAACCAATTCTGCTCAATTGCAGATTCCTCTCATCTGCTTCTTAGATATCCAATAAATTAGAATTTTTTAATAGGCTCCCGAAGGCCCATTCTCATTTGTCAACAGAAAGGAAGCCCCCTGGAAGCCACCTCTCTAGATATCTTAGGATACCTTCTATTGGCTCCACACATATCCGCTGGGGTTTTGAATTTCATTGACCAGCTCTTGAGTAGCTGCCTTATTGGGGAGGTGAGGTGGCATGCTGATCAGGAGGGCAGACTGAGGAAGGGAATCCTGAGCCACAGCCCATTAGCTGTGTGACCTTGGACCTGCCTAAGTTGCCATAAGTGCATTCCGAGTGGCCGTCTGGCATGGCATTGAAAAGCATATACTTTGCAGGAAGTCCCTAGGTTCAATCCCTGGCTCTGTCATTAAGTAATTGGTCACAGCTTCAGAGCAAATTAACTTCTATAAGTCTCAGTTTACTGCTCTGCTAAATGGGGATAATAGGAATCATAACAATGTTTTAGGGTTTTGGAAGAGGGTCAAATAAAATAATACCTATAAAGGACTTGGTTCATTGTCTGAAGCACATTAGCCAAAATGTAAGCTGTTATTATGATTCTTATTAACACCTATTTCATAGGGTCACCATGAGGACTTGAGATACTGTGTGTAAAGAATGTACCCCTCTCCCTGCTTGGTGCATGTAAGGGTTCAGTAAATGTTATTAGTGTTTTTCCTTAATTGCCTCTATATTCCCCTTCCCTCTAATACCCAGCAGTCTGTCTTCTACCCACCTATGTTCCTGAAACTGCGTTCTTAAAAGCAACAAGCTCTAACTTCTGTAATCCTAAGTATTTGTTCAGGCAGGAAAACCCAGGGAGGAGAATCAAGGAGGTTGAGTGTAAGCTCCATAGCCTTCAAGGACACAGATCTCAGTTTCCTTACCTGGAAGAAAGGCCGAGAGCACTTGCCTGGCAGGTTGCTGCAAAATGTGGGGATATGTGGATTTTGCGTCTCCATTTGAGATACAGCAAGTCCTTGATCGGGTTGGGGGGAGGCGCTGTCATGATGACAACTGCAGTGGTGATGATGCTATTCTTTCAATGATCTTACTTCAAATTTCCAGTTAGTTATTGATGCCGTAAGAGCGTGTATGGGTCATAATATTGCACATTCTCTCCCACATCCTCAAATAACACCATCCTGGACATAGGGTCACCTCTCAAAAAAACAAAAACAAAAACAAACGAATTGGTGATTGATAACATGACCACTAAACCCATTTTCCCATTTTCTTTCCAAGAGGCAACACTGTCATGCCTACAAGTACTTTCTAACAGTCTGTAATCTCTAGGGTCTTTTGTATTATTATTCAGCTTAAGCCTTTTATTTTTCTCCCAACATTTTGGGAAGGCTGTACAATGGTTTCAACTGACCAAGAATTTATGTGAAAATGTTGATCTAGTAAAAGGGTGAAAACAGAGAGAATGACCCAAGTTCATGGTGCCATGAGCAACCTGCCACACACTTGTTTTTTGTGAGTTACAAACCCAGGGTCTATTTTGTGGCTTATTTCATAATCTTGCAGAGATGTTGGATCAAATCAGGCGTCAGAAAAGACGCCAGCCCCAAATGGAGGTGACTTTGCTGTATTTGCAGTTTTCCCTCTTATTAACATGAAAACACTTTACATGGTTGGAAACATCTAAAGGCTATTTTTTATTTTATTTTCCATTACTTCACTCTGCTGCTTTAACCTGTACCTGTGGAAATGAGACTGTCACCTGCTTTTAGCATCCTGTTTTCTTTCGTGTTTGTAATGAAGCCTTCTGGGAATCGTGCGATTACAAAAATGAGTTACAAATCCTCATTCGGTATACAAAAGTCTGTAGCTGCCTTCCCTCTCTGTTTAAATAGTCTACAAAACAAGAAATAATTAGTCGAGCACTATCGGTAATTAAGCACATAAGATGAACATTAAAGAAACTGCAATCTTGCATCATTTTGGAGGTGGATAGGCAGGTTTTCGCGTTTGGAATCCAGCCAAAATGTCCATCTTCATTCCCTTTGCTCCTTATTTATTACTGGCGAGGGAATTTGCTTGCCTAACTGCTGATGTGCTCTCGCTGGAGGTCCATCCGAGAGTTCACGTAAGTGTGAGCCGCTGTTTTTTTTGTGTTTTTCTTTTTTTTTTTTTTTTTGACAACACTACCATTGGGAAAGGATGATTTCAAAGAACTTGATATATTGCGAGTGGAAAGATGATCCTTCCCCCCAACATGGGGAGTGTGTTTTCAAGTTGAGATCAGTTCACAATTCAGAGAATTGGCCTGCCTTCTTGCACATGACAGCTGCTTAGAGGTATTTATAAAACCCTGTTTCTGTTTTTCTGAACACTCCTTCTCATTTGGTGTTTCCTCTTCAGGCCCCTTGAGCTTCTTGTAAAATCTTGTCAATGTCATCACCACGACACAGGCAAACTCTGAAAGATTTTGCAGTGTGAGTTAGCCAGGCTTTTCTGGAAGATGAGAACTTCTCGAAAACTGATTTATAGGTTTTGATCAAAATGTATTTATTTCCAAGGAAAATTCGAAGATCAAAGTTTCCAACCCATTTGGACTGGAAAATTAAATATTCATTCAATAAACACTTGGGCATACCTGTTATTTGCTAGGCACAAACGGAATAGTGTCCTTGAGGCAGTGACTGTCAGGCTTTGTGATCAAGCCTAATTAAGACTCAATGTTGAGTATTTTTGTCATAATACACTGCTTTCCTGCTAGTTCCATGATGTGAAATCTAGATAGAAAATATTTGTGCATAATATGCCAGATTTCCATTAATCACTCAAGAAGTAATAGAATGATCCGTGATTTTTCCTGTGGCTTTTCTACCCCCAAATGGTTCTCTTGCTCAGATGGTTTCAATCCTGCCTCTATGGATACAGGCACTTTCCTCTGGAATTAGAAAGAACTGGCAGTAAATAGCATTCTCCACTTTATCTGTGATTTCTTTTTTTACTGTTAAAGATAAATGTCGTAAGGTCACTACTCCCTAATGTATGTATAGTATGTTACAATTTCTGAAGCCCTTCTCAAGCATATCTAGGGAGCCCCTAGATGGATCCCCACTGTATAGCTGCTGAATAACAAGCCCAGATTGGTTAAGTGGCTTGCCCAAGATGACACAGTGATCTGGCAAAGCCAAGTTGATCTTCTTCTTTTTCATCACACATGCCTCCCCATAAAGTATCCCAGGCCCACAGAGATGGAGGAGGATCATGCTGACACCATATATCTTAAATATCAAGTGTTCACACAGCCGTAGTATTTTTTTTTTTAAGTATTTAAGCATCCATACGTTTAGCCAAGATTTATTGAGTGCCTTCTGTGTGTTGCCACAGACATGAAAAGGCTATGGGTGTGAATGTGGGTAAGCTCATCAACCCAACTGGATTCTTTTTCTCATCAGTGAATTATAGACAAAACACAGGAAGTGCAATCCGGGTGATATCCTGAATGAGATCCTAAAGCAGAAATGAGAAAATCGTAATGAAATGGTGATATCCAAACAGAGTCTGTTGCCTACTTAATAATAACGTACCAGTGTTAATTACTTAAGGTTACCTTGGCCATGTGGGATGCTGACATCAGGGAAAATGGGATGAAGGGTACAAAGGAACTCTGTGAACTATCTTTGCAACTTTCCTGTAGAACTAAAATTATTCTGAAATTAAAAGGTTCTTTAAAGAGAAAACCCCACTTACCACACAATAATTGCATTAGTCAGCTTGTACTGCCATAACAAAGGACCGCAGATTGGTTCCCTTAAATAAGAGAAATTTGTTCAGGAGGCTGAGAGGTTCACAATCAAGGTGTTGGGGTGTGTTTTCACACAGTGGGACACTACATCCTTATGAGCATAAATGCACCACAACTAAACAAAACAATATGGATTCATCTTACAAACGTGATGTTGTCAGAAAGAAGGCAGATACAGAAGACTGCATCCCATGTGACTCCATTTGTAGGAAGTTCCGTAAAGAAAAAGAAAAAAAAAAACAGACTATCCGTGTATTGAAGTCACAGGTCGCGACTGGATAGGGCATGAGTGGGCTCTCAGATGTTGCTAATATTCGGTTTCTTGATCTGGGTGCTGGGGTGTGTTCAGCCGGTGAAAATACATTTAGTGACTCACGTATGTCTTATGCTTTTTTTTTTCTTGGAGTGTATATTTTACTCCAATGAAAAGTTCACAGACACACACAAAATCTTATCCCCTGGCAGTTGAGAGAATCAAATAAGGTAATGAATGTAAAGCATACTCATTACATTTAATTTCTTTTTCTTCCCTTCATTCCCAGTCTCAATTTACATAGCCAGAGACCCTGCCATGTCATCTGGTTCTTACCCATGTCATTGGGTTACTCATCCCACAGCACAGCGTTTTCTTCTTGACCCAAATGGCACCCATGGTGTAATGAGTGTCATGGCGACGCTGAAATGCCTCAAGATCCCTCATGTGTGGCATATATTACATGGTCAACTAACTCTTCAAGGAGTTCACTCTTGGTGGTGGTGGTGGTGGTGGTGGTGGTGGTGAGGGGATATTACTAATCACCCTGAACCTTTTTTTTAATAGTTCTTATCGTTTGTAAATGGGGAAGGAACACCGAAAAAAAAATACTCCTGCCTTCTTCCATCTGTATTTTCTTTACTAAATTATCCAGTCTTATAAATATTTGAATAACATTTGGTCAGGATAAAATCTTTCCTGTCAGCTCAGTACAAGAACACTTTTTGGCTCCTGAGACCATAACAGTCAGATAAATTAATATTGATTTGTTAGAAAATAGTTTTCACTCTGTCTAAACATCTTATTCTGGGCTCTTGAACCAAAATTATGAATTTAAAAGCAGCAAAATAGTTCTTCACAGTTTTCCCAGTGAAACTAATTATGGGCAGATTGTGAAAAATGTATTGGATGTGATTTCCAACATAGAGTTCTGCTAACCAAAATTCACAGAAACCAGAGGCTCGATGTCTGATTTATTTGAGCAAGTTGCAATTTGGTAGACTGGAGAATATATGTAAATAGTTTTTGCAATTTCCACAGGGATAACTCAGTACATTAATGTCTCATGTATGCCAGAAGATAAAGGGAGAAACTTTTTTTTAGCGATTTCTTATATTTTAATATAATAAATGGTCACTGATCAGCAATATAGTATTAAATATATAAAACATCATAGACTGCAGAACAAAGGTTGATTTGTTACTAAATTGTTAATGTAGCATTCAGTTTTTTTTTCCAAATGTTATCGAGAAGTAATTGACATGCACCATTGTCTAAATTTAAGACATAGAGCATGATGGTTTGATTTACATATATTGTGATGATTACAATAGGTTTAGCTAACATCCGTTTTCTCATATACATAGAATAAAAAGAAAGGAAAAAATGTTTTCTAATTGTGATGAGAACTCTTAAGATTTACTCTCTTAACAACTTTTCCGTATATCATTCTGCCATGTTTGCTCTAGCAACTGGGCTGTACATTATATCCCTAGAACTAATTTATCTTCTAACCAGAAATTTGTACCTTTGACCACTTTCCCTAATTCCCCTCTCCTGACTCGTCACCTCTAGTAACCACAGGTCTAGTCTTTTTCTATGAGATTGTTTTTGTTTGTTTGTTTATTCCACATTTAAGTGAAATTATACAGTACTTGTCTAACTTATTTCACTTAGCATAATGCTTTCAAGGTCCCTCTGTGTTGTCACAAATGGTAAGATTCCCTCATTTTTTATGGCTGAATAATATTCCAGTGTGTGTGTGTGTGTGTGTGTGTGTGTATCATACACACACACACACACATATATCTATATATATATACTGTTATATACACATATATATATATGATGTTATATATATATACACACACAACTTCTTTATCCATTGATCTATCAATGGACACATAGATTCTTTCTACATCCTGGCTATTAATGCTGCTACAAACATGGGGGTGAGAGGTCTTCAAGTTAGTATTTTCATTCCCTTTGGATATATTCCCAGAAGGGGAATTGCTGGATCATATCTTGTTTCTTTTTTTATTTTTTTGAGGATCCTCCCTACTATTTCCTGTAGTGGTTATACCAATCTACAAACCCACCGACAATGCACAGGGGTTGCCTTTTCTCCACATCCTTGCCAGCATCTGTTCTCTCTTATCTTTTGATGACGGCCATTTTTACAGGTGTGAGATGATACCTCACTTTGATTTTTATGTGCATTTCCCTAATGATTCATACTGCTGAACATCTTTTCATGTACCTTGGTCTTTTTGTATATCTTCTTTGAAGAAATGTCTGTTCAAGTCCTTTGCCCATTTTTTAATTGGGTTTTTTTGTTTGTTTTTATGCTGTTAAGTTGTAGGATTTTTTAAAAATAATTTTGGACATTGACCCGTTATCAGATATGTTGCTTGCAAATATTCTTTCCCATTCTATAGGCTGTCTTTTCACTTTGTTAACGTTTTTGGTTTGTTTGTTTTGCTATGCAGAAGCTTTTTAGTTGGATGGAGTCCCACTCATTCATTTTATTTTTTCATTTTGTTGCCTGTGCTTTAGGTGTCTGTCATGTGCAAAAAAGTCATTACCAAGAATCCTTACCAAGGATTCCTGTATGTCAAGGAGGTTTCTTTCTATGTTTCCTTCTAAGAGTTTCATGGTTTCAGATCTTATATTTAACTCTTTCACCCATTTTGAGTTAAGTTTTATGAGTAGTGTAAGCATGGGTCCAGTTTCATTTTTTTTTTACATGTGAATATCCAAGTATCTCAACCCCATTTATTGAAGGGACTGTCTTTCCTCTATTGAGTATTCTTGGCTGTCTTGTCAAATATTAATTGACCATATGTGTTTAGGTTGATTTCTGGGCTCTCATTTTTGTTCCATGGGTCTATTTGTCTGTTTTTATGCCAGTACCATTTTGGTTTGATGACTGTAGCTTTACAGTGCTTAAAATCAGAAAATGTAAGGGGTGCCTGGGTGGCTCAGTGTTGGTTAAGCATCTGACTTTGGCTCAGGTCATGATTTCACAGCAGCTGGTGAGTTTGAGCCCCACATTGAGCTCCCTGCTAAGAGCTCAGAGTCTGGAGCCTACTTCAGATTCTGTGTCTCCCTCTCTCTCTGTCCCTACCCCACTCACGCTCTATCTCTCTCTCTCACTCTCAAAAACAAGTAAACATTAAAAATAATTCTATAAAAATAAATCAGAAAATGTGATGTATCCTACTTTGTTCTTTCTCAGGATTTCTTTGGCAATTGTGAGTCTTTTGTGGTTCTATATAAATGTTAGGAGATTTTTTTTCCTACTCCTGTAAAATATGCCTTTAGAATCTTACTAAGGATTGCACTGAGTAGATGGCTTTTGGTAGTATTGACATTTTAGCAATATGAATTCTTCCAATCCACGAACTTGGTATATCTTCCCATTTCTTTGTACCTTCTATTTCTTTCAGAAATGTCTTATAGTTTTCAGAGTAGGTAACTTTTACCTCCTTAGTTTAATTTATTTCTAGATATTTTTTCATTATTGATGTTATTATAAATGGCATTGGTTTCCTTGTTTCTTTTTCAGAAAACCCATTGTTAGTGTATAGAAACACAACTGATTTTTGCATATTAGTTTTGTATCTGCATCTTTACTGAATTCATTGATTAGATCTAAGGAGGTTTTTTTTTTTCTGTTGAGTTTTAGGATTTCTTATGTGTAAAATCCTGTCATTTGCAAATAGAGATAGTTTTACTTCCTCCTTTTAATTCTGTTGCTTTTTTAAATTTCTTGCCTGATTTCTCTAGCGAGGATTTCTAGTACTGTGTTGAACAAGAGTGTTGAGAGTGGGTACCCTTGTTTTGGTCCCAGAGGGAAACTTTTTTTTTTTAACTGATAATCTGATTCATCTAATAGAAAGATCAGATTTGTTTTTCCTTCTTACATAGGTCTTTATGTTAAAGAACAGGCTACTCATCTACCACATAGTCAATCAGTGTGTAGAGTTTGACTGCACTTAGATTTGTCTTTTAATCACCTCCATGTATAGGAATGGCAATGGAAAATTTAAGTAGTAAAAGTAAGAAAATAAAGCATTGTCCATATGCCCATGCCCATTTTAAACACGTGGGTTTTTTTCTTTTGCCTCACAAAACTCTTAATACACTTAATGCATTCAGTAGGCTACTTTTTAAACTCAATATTATATGAATGGTGATTTTGCATGTGTGCTTTTTTTGTGTGTGATTTTGAATGATGACTTAGCAAAGGAACATTTTCTCCTATTTTGGATATTTAAGTTGCTTACAATTTTTAATAATACAACATTGAACACCTGTGTGCAAAAATCCTTATCTGAATTGCAGATATTTTTAAGATAGGTGCCCACTACTGCATGTCCCGTCCAAACTGTTTTGAGATCCTTGATTCATATGCCCAATTGCTTTCCAAATATAAAAGATATTATAAAGAAAAAAAATATATAAGGGGAAAATATTGCCAATGAAAAGAAAAAATATAAGAGAGAGAAAGAATATAGAGGCAGCTATAATTAAACACAAAGGAAGACTCTGAAATTCTGGTTTCTATCTACATCAGCTGTATCGTTAAAGAGCTTATTCAAAGTCCTCCCTTTTTTTGGAAAGCATCATTATAGTCTTAAAAGAAAACAGTGAACAGCTATAGGGTCAAGGCTACTTTTTCCTTGAACTAGTTCACTAAAGCCTCTATAATGTGAAACCAAATATGAAATCCTTAAAGTTTATAGTCTCTGGGTTGAGAAGGAGAAATTTCAGTTTTCATAATGTCAATCTCAAGTCTTTTCTGAAACTGGAAGTGACAGTCTAGCCATTTATATATATGTACACACACACACACACATACATATGGAATGGAACCTGAGTCTAGTGCTAGGTTTGGAGACTGAACTATTTTCTACCAAGATTAAGCTGAACTAGACCGTATGTCAAAAAAAGAGTCTCAATGTCAACTTAATCCATTGTCACAGCTGTAAAATGCTATTTCATTATACAAGCAATTCCCTCGTGGATTTCTCCTGATTTTCTATGCAGCTCAACTCTATTTTAATCTGCTGTGGCTTTTTTCCTCTCTCTCCCAACTACCAACGTTTTGGAATCATTAAATCTATTTGCTTCCAAGTCACCTGTTTGATATTTACACAAATTATGCACGTGAAGAAGGAGTGAAGTGAAGGCAACAAAATGTACTTAAAAACAAACAACCCTTAAGAAATAGCTAGAAACAATGCAAAACATTGCAGGACATTCTAATCATTTTCCCTGGAAGTGGAACAAGTGGCTGAAAATGACAAACCCCAATGAGCAATGTGAACATATGTACAAAAGGGTCAGATATAATGATGGGGGGGGGGTTCCATATAATAGTTGTGTTTGAATTCCCCAAGTCTTTTAAAGATAAGTGTTTTCCAGATGTGACAAAAGAAAGGAAAATTTCCAAATCAAGATTCCCATTTGCCTTTCGGGATGTTGAATTTTCTTCACATTTGTGCAATTAAGGGTTTTGCTGAGTGAGCTTAGGACTCTGTCTCTTTAAGTGTTTAACAGTAATTGGTTCATGTCCTAGTGTTCATTGAAAATCCTACACATTTCATGTAAAATCTTCTTAATGAGGGGATGAATTTTTCATTCACATTAGAAAGCTCACTCTGACAAACAATTTCTAAATAAAACTTTGGCGACATGACATCCTACATTGGACCTGACAGAGAGGACAGGTGCATTAGAATATAACTGTATGGCGATCCTTCAAGCTGTCAGCCATGAATATTTTATTTCTTAATGAATCATCTTTGTGAAATGAACTTTCCTTGTTGTAGTGTCAGTGCCATTTACAACAAAAAGCTGTGGGTCCTTTTAAAAGGTGAGCTCCATAAAGATGCTGATGCCTGCATAAAATGCTTAACCCTACCTGAGGTGTCTGGCAATCCGGGGCTGTGTATTTCCCTTCCCTTTCTGAAAGGGACTTGAGAACTCACTTCAGCTAGCGTGCTCACATCGCGGGGAACACCTTCCCTTGATTCAGGGCTTCTCTTCTCAGAACTCAAATTCCAGGTAACCACCCAATGGCAGCCACTTTGGCCACCGAGCTCCACTTCTTCTGAGGTGTCATGGCTGGGCTTCTGTGTACTGATTTTTGCCATCTGGCTTCTAACATGCCAAGACCCACAAGGTGCTCACCGTTAGCTCCTGCTAACTGGCAGCGCTAGGCAGGAGACTTTCTCTGGTCTCCGCTCCCTCTCTTCTCCATCTCAGAGACCACTTTTTTGTTTGTTTCAGTGATGGAGGAAGCTTTCATTCTGACAGTGGCTTAAGTAGATAATCCCCAATGAGGGAGCCAAAACTTATGTTTATGTTGCCACTAAGCACCTCCTGAGATATTGCTGTGGCTCGGTGTGGAATCGTTCTGCTCATCTCTAGACACAACGTAGACAACAGGATCTGTTTCCCCAAAATAACCCGGAGTGAGCTCTACACCCTTTACCACTAACTGGGCTCTTGGTATAGTCATGAGACAATATTGATTTTCCTTTCTTTCTTACGTTTTTTATTTGATTCACGGTCTCAGCTGTGTTCTGAAGACTGCCTAGCAAGCCCTGTTTATGGAGCTCGGTTTCTCTTCTGTCCCTCATGGTGGCTATCTCAAGCTGCTCCGTGTTCCCCAAACCCCACCTCTCCCTGAAGCTCTTTCGTTTGAGATCTAAGAAACCTCACAGCCCCTCAACACTACCCCCACCTCTCTATCCTCAGCTTCCCCCGAAACTGGCCAACATTTACTCCCATCCTAACCTCCCTCCCTTTCACAGCAGAGATGTCCCTCTTCGGATTCAAGCTGGGGTCAGTTTGGCCACCTGTGCTCTGGACCCTGCCCCTCAGGAATATGGCTTAATCAATAGAAGGACAGGGATCTGTGCCAGGGCTTGGCAAAGGGCAGCCATTGTCTGCCTCTCTAAGTAAAATTCTGTTGAAACACGGCCACGCTCATTTGTTTATGCTTCGTCTATAGCTGCTTCCATACTCCAACAGCAGAGCACAACGGGGACTAGCCCACAAAGCCTACAATGTTTCCTATCTGGCCCCTTACAGAAAATGCTTGCCGACCCTAATTTATACCCTGGGTCAGAAGCCTGAACCCTGCAAACTGGGCTCCCCATCTCGGGGTCTGCAATGAAACCCAAGTGGAATCGGTGTGTCTCGGAGTAATAATTCTTGCTCTCTTCAGCTTGCACTTCACTCTCATGGCTCCTCGTATATTTTAGTGTGCGATAATAACCATGAGCACTGGCCCGTGTCCACAAGGCTCCACGCAGGAGAGAAGCGGGCCAAGTCTGAAAGCTCTAAGCGGGCCCAGAGGAAATGGAATAAGCTAGAACTTTGTTGTTTCCCTTTCGTTAGGTTTAAGTGAGAATTATGTTTTTTAGCAAACTCTCAGTGTGGGCAGGTGACAATTTTTGCAGGTATTTTTTTTTCCTCTCTTTTAACTTGTGCAAATGCGAGTCTGTTTTGTTCCACAGTTTTTACAATAGCTGCCACCCAAGACTCGAAGGTATATTGTTCCCACCTTCAGAAAAAGGGTTTCCTTTTCAGTCTTGGGAGAAAGTCCATAGTGTAGGATGAATTTCGTATTGCCTTCCATTGTTTACAAGACTCTCAAATTATTTGGATTAATTAGACGTACAGCATCTTAAATCTCTCCTTCCAGGAAAAAAAAAATGATCTCCCCTCCCCCAATTTAGGAATTTTCTGAAATATGAAACCAAGTGGCATATAAATATTGTATTTATTAACAAAATTGTACCCAGGATACATACGTGCAAAGCCCACTCACAGTTCTAAACAAAACCAATGTCATTGCCATTTTGAAACAAAATTACGAACCTATGTCCATACACATTTGGTAAAAGAGGCAAATTTGCCATTGACATGTGATTGCTTAAAAGAGAAGCCACTAAAAATAAATATGAGTGAATATCAGTGCAGATACATGAATAAAAGCCCACCTCCCCCACTGTCATTTGACTACCTGCTTAACCTTCTTAACCTTCTTAACTTTCATTTTCTCACTAAGGATCCCTCCCATCCCTGGCGAGTCTCCCCAGGCTGCCTCGTGGCCGACATCAGGGAAGTGTGTCCCCAGGTCATTGTGTGAGCCGGGCAGGCCTCCTGTCTTTCCCTGAAATAGTGCCAATATTTTCACTTCCCTGTGCAGCAGGGAACTCCCGCAGTAACTCCCTCTCTCTGGGTGAAAGGAACAAAGTTAGAGAGAGAAGAGAGGTGGTGTCTGGGTTTGGTCTGCTGGCTCACTAATCCATCCTGTATTCAGTCTTCTCCCCTAAATCAGCATCCTGAGTGGGTCTTAGCTGGGCACCACCTGTGCGTCCTACCCACCGTTTGTTTTACCTAAATACAAACTTTAGCCTCGCTCAGGGTGAGTGTGTATAGGTCATCCTGTGCTTTCACGCCTTTTGGACACTCTTCCGTATGATTCACTCGTAGCCATTATCATAAAGAGCTTAGAGGCATCCCTGAGCCACCAAAACCAGCTTTTTCCAGGGGAATGAACTCCTCTTTGGTTCTCACTGACCGAGGCTTTAAGGGGGAGCACGCAGTGGACCTCCTGCTTTTAAATTCTCAGCAAACCCCAGGTTGCCTTTCCCAGATCCCTCCCAATGGCTGTTAGTCTGGTTCAGAATTTGTCCCAGGGGAGGCATGAAGTGGAATTTAGGTATTTGTGCTCAGAAATGACATGATTTAATTCCTCTTTTTTAAATGTCTTTTCTTTTTTGCATCCTCCCCATATACCGTGTTTGTCACCCCGTTATCTCATCCCCATCTGATATCTGAACATAATGTGTACTTTCAGATTCAGGATCTATTATCTATAAATCTCTGCATAATGCTTTCAACTCTGCCTTTCTCCCAAGCTCACGCATTCCTCTTCTCCACCTTCCTGCTCTGCAAGGACTCTTAAAGATTGCACTTCATTAAATTATTTTTATAATGAGTTCCTGTTACCAGGGAATACAGAGTTAAAAAGGTGATCTCACTAAAGGTAATTAGCATAAGACCTGCTGGACCCGTAGAAGTGACTGGATCGTAATCAATAGCAATATGATTACACCCATGCAGCAATTATAAATTATTTAAAACACTACCCCTAGGTTACTGACGAGTTGCCTTTAAATTAAATTCTCTGTCAATAATTGATGCAAAGAATTAATGTGAGAACACCTTCAGTTACTGAAACTTTTTTAAGGTGGCATAAAATATTGAACTGTTGCCCATCATTAGCAGCTGGGCTGTCTGTTTGCTGTAACATCCTTCTTTCCTAAATTGGTCAAGAAAGACTCTCAGATCTTGAAAGATGACAAATGTTCTGAATCCACTGTGGGATAATCTTCTAAGGATGCTGAAATGCCCCAGTAGAAATTTTATGTATTAAGGCAAAAAAAAAAAAAAAAGAAAATAGCCTTTCTGAAAATAAGAACTGATTTTATTTCTTAATCAATTTTAACAAATATATAAGCAGATGTGGGTTTGGTTTTCTGTTTGTTTTTTTAATTTTGTTTTGTTTTGCCTTTTGGATTTGTTTTGTTTTGGTTTTGCCTATGTTATGGTTCTTTGATATGATCAGTAGGCTAGAGAAGGTCTTACCTACTTGAGAAGTCATTATCTATGATATTTAAGCAGTCAGAAATTATTTTTTTTAAATCAGGTCTACAATAACATAGATACTGTGCTTTTGATAAAAGGGGTTGTTCTCCTTGCTTAATTAGTGCCTCCGTTTCTGTCTAAACATTGTGTGTCATTGTTTCCTCTTCCATGCTAATTCTCTACTGGCAGTGGGAACAGAGGATCTAGATAATTATGCAGGACCTTCAAGGATGGGAAAGAAGTTGTCTGTTAGCCACCCAGGCTCCTGTCTGAAGTCACCAGTCAAGGGGGGCTCAGGGAGTAGAGATGACGCAAAAGATGAACCGGGCTCTAAAATAAAGAAGGTATTTCCTTCATGTGAGGGTTCTCAGCCCAGCCCAGTGCTGATGCCGTCTCTGTCCTCACACTCTCACCGACAGGTTAACAGGCAATACTCTTGATTCCTCCCTTGGAGACTGATAGGGAAACCCTAAGGTTCTCTGTGAGCCAGGGCAGGAGCCCTCAAAACAGACCTTCGTGTCAGAGAAGCTTCTAGAATCTTCATTTTGGTGGGTAAAGTGCAATTACCTGGACAAGAAAAGGGGCTCTCCAGGTTGACAGGGGGCCTCCCACACAACGGCACACAGAAGTGAGATGCAATGACTGGCAGTAAGACTGCACCTAGAAACAAAACAAAAAAAAAAAAGAAGAAGAAGAAGAGGCCCCTTTGACCATCCTGTGCCTGAAATGAGAGACAACCTTGTCTTGTGTCTATCAAAGCTCCCGGTGTGACTCTCGGCACAGAGTCAGGGCTTGAAAATGCCACTGCTTTGCCTTCCTCATAGCTAATTTGAACATTGGAGGCTATCGTAATGGGCTTCCCTCTGGCATTGTATCCCCTTTATTTTTACCTCATCTATGTTGATTTCTCTCTTATTTTCTTTTGCTTCTCAGGAAACCAGCTCCATGCTCAAACAAGTGCCAGAAATGGAGACGGTGGGGTTATTGCTGGGACACTTCCTCCCCCCTCCGCTCCAACCTCACACTCGGCTCCTCTCGCTTCTTCCCACAGGCTGCCATTTTCGTTTTTGCTTACAGCCATTGTATAATGTACGGCTCTATTTTCTTCACTTTCTGGGATATTCTTCCATTTGGGACTCCCTTTTAGTCCCAATGGGCCTTTTTCCAACTGTGCTCTGAACTCATTAGCATCCCTCTTGTTCCAGAAAATGCCCTTAATGTGCCTTTCCCCCGTCTGTGTCAACTTCACCCTTCATACTTTCTGTCCACACAGGGAAGAGGAAACTAGAATCAAATAATGTCTTCTGTTTGCTAGCAGCCTCAAACAGAAGATTACCTAGACAGGTATTTCAAGCTGATACACAATATTTTCTTTGGCATATTTGCCACTGGCGGAGCAAGATGTCTCGTCGGAGATGTAGTTGAGTACCAAGTACTCCCGAATGCCACGAAATAATTTCTTTTGTTGTAGCAATTTTTAATGTTTTCATTCTTGCAGTTCGGTTTTATCTTCTAATTTAAAAATGCACACACACACACACATGCACACACAACAAACAAACATCCACGTTCCTGACTATTATGCTGTGGGGTTAATAGGACCCTCTGGATTCAAGCCTATCAAAGCCCTTTTGCTAACTCCAGCTGAGTAAAGGACATCCTCCCTATTGCCAAATGTCCTATTAAACATCAAAGATACTAATTTTCAGTAGTGCCTGAGGATGCAGATAGTAAAGTCATAGACTGTTTTGTTTTCTTTGGGGTCCAAATGGTGTTTGTTTTTTGCATTTTTTTATGTTTTTATTTTATTTTTGAGAGAGAGAGAGAGAGAGTGAGCGGGGGAGGGTCAGAGAGAAAGGAAGACACAGAATCTGAAGCAGGCTCCAGGCTCTGAGCTATCAGCACAGAGCCTGACATGGGGTTCGAACTCATGGACTGTGAGACCATGACCTAGCCAAGGTCACATGCTTAACCAGCTGAGTCACCCAGGCACCCCCGAATTGTGTTTTATGGTCAACATTTCTACCAGTTGAACTTGCACGGCTTTGGAGACCAAATTGCTGCCTACCGAATTCATCTTCACAGCTGCAGTCCACCCTGAGTCTAATTTTTAACTCAAAATGATCATCTTCTTTTCACTTCCGTGAAACATATTGATTCACGTGCCCAGGGACCCGCATGGGGCTCCCTCACACCTGCCCACCCTGCTGTGTCTTTCTCGAGAAAGGATGGGAAAGCTGTGGGAAGAACAGAGAGGGTAGAGGGCCACATTAGAGCTGAACAGGTTGAGGAAGAAGACAGGATTGAAACTGCGCCTCGCAAGTGTTTACAAGCACCTGACATTGAGCTTCAGACCCCAGGATGGGCGGCTTTGGTTTCCCACATTGCAGGTCTTTTGAGAAAAACAGTGACTAACCCGCACAGTGCGTAACTCACTTCTCAGAACTTTCAATCAGAAATTATCTGATGACTGGACCAATTCTGATCACTGCCCTTTGAGCAGACGCCCCAGGCCCCTCGGTGGCGAGGTGTGCAGAAGGCAGAGTGATCCTACGCATCCTCACCGCGGCCCAGGGCGCCTGCGCTTCCCACCAGGCCACCAGGCACCTGTTTACGAGAACTCACTGGTGTTCTAAGTATATGTCTTATCTGGGCCGTACGATCAGGAAAATAAATTCACCGGCTTGCCTTAAATGTTTCCATCATGAGGGTAGTTATTAGCCATGTGCTAAAGTGTAATATCCTCTTTTTCAAACCACATTTCAAAATTGATAGCATCACCAGATTGAGAAGACTTTTAAAGAGCCACACTCAACCAATGAGAAATGAAATCTGCCCGTTCGTCAGTGGGTTTGCTTTACTTCTCTGTGGGTTTCTTTTCTTTTCTCAATTAAGTATTATTTACAAAGGCTCCAAGTTTCAATGCACGCTACATCGCCCTTTCTGATTCCCGGTGGCCTTGAAAGGTCGCCTTGAAACGTTCACCGAAGAGAAGATGTACGCTGCCTTCTCAGTTGAGACCGAGCCTCGTGGCCCTGCGTGTCCTGCCACATGGTGGTGGTGGCAGCCGCCTGGCCCGCCACGAAGCTTTCATCCTGTGGCTTCTGGTGTTCCTTCAGGCTGCCATGCCGCCGAGACTGAATTTGTTGTCAAATTTGCACCGCACACTGCACAAGGGTCTGTTCACCGTTAAAACTTAATAGGGGGCGTTTGGAAACGATTTCATTTTTGAAACCCTGCCCCGTTTGACAATGCAAACCCCAGCAGGGAGTAACTCGTATCACGTTTAACTGTCTCCACCCTTACTTTGCCGTTGTTCCTTAAAAAGTGGGTCGGTCCCACGGATGGGGGAGCACCGAACTTCAACATATGACCATTCTGGTAAATCCAGAGATTCTAGAAAAAATAAGTTTTCTCAGGAACCGTGTCAATTGATTCATAGTGCCTGGCTGTGTCAAGCTCAATGGCACGCTCTCACGTCAGGAAGCCGACAACCACAGTTCAGAAAAACCTCGATCTTGCTTTCACATTACCCTTGCGTTCTCTTTAGGGGAAAAAAAAAAAAAAACATTCACCTCACGAATTTGGTCCTAACACTACCTTAACGTCCCAGGCCACAGATATTTGATTTGGTGCTTCCTTTAAGAAAAGAACAGCTATCAAACTTTGTGTAAAAATTCCTTTTCACACATGAGTGGTCACCAAAGGCATTTTTGAAAGGACACCAAAGACACACTGGCAATTAATTGTCCTTTAAAACAGGCTAGGAACATTGTATTTTATAAGAGAAGGAAATAGAAATACTGCTGGAGGCGGGGGGAGCATGCTAATTTACATTTTTAAAATAATTATTTCCAGAATGTACTTACCCATAAGAAAAAAAAAGGTCACTAAATTGTTTTCATAGACCCACTTGGTCATCCTCAATAAAAAAGAGCGAAAAGGATTACGGAGTGACTGGCTTCCGAAAGCCGCTTTGTGTTTACAAAGTTCTCGAAAATGGGCTGGAGCTGCTGATGGTAATAACAAGAGCTGGGGCCCTTCCTCGCATGCTGGGCCTCCGTTATCACACGGAAACTCCACCAGAGTCTTGCAAGAGCCATGTCTTGCTTCCTGGACTTCTTCAGGTGAAGAAATTGCTGAGGCTGATAATTAACTTGCTCAAGGTCACAGTGCTAATGAGAAGCAAAGCCATGATAATGATCTGGGACACCTGACTCCTAGGCCCATTCTTTTCCCACAAAGCATGACTTACTCAGACAGTAATTAAGAAACAATTTCATAAGTAATCTTAAACTAAAACTTCCAAGCGCTTTTGTGGATTGGATTAGAAGCCTAACAACGTAAAGTCTGTTTTACAAATATAAAATTTGACCTGTCAAGTGACTCTCTCTTGGCAAATGTGGGAGATGGTGGCCGGCCGGGAGAATATTCATACACACATATATACGTATAATCGAGGTATAATCTTCAGACCCGAAAGTTAACGTATTTTAAGGATACTGTTTTCTGGATTTCAACAAATGTGCATATGTCCACACCCATGTAATCACCACTGCAGTTCAAATGTAGAACATTCGCCTGACCCTAATAAATTCCATCATTCTTATTTCCAGTGAATCCCTCTACTATCAGCGGCAAACATTCTTCTTGTCCATTTAACTTGGCTCTCCCTATGCTGGAACATTATTTAATGGAAATCATACCTATTCTGTTTTCGTCTGGCTCCTTTGGCTCAACATCATATTTCTGAGACCCATCTCTGTCGATGTGCTTATCAATAAGTTTTCTTGTTTGGTGCTGAGTAGCATGCCATTCTGAAAATATCCCAGGGCTTGCTTATCCATGCCCCTGTTGATGAGCACAGAGTTGTTACCTATTCCAAATAAAGCTGTTGTGAATATTCCTCTAAAAACCTTCTTGTGCATTTACATTTTTTATTTCTTTTTGATACCCTCCTAGGGATAAAATTCTTGACTCTTTGGGCATGCATGTGCAACGTGAAGATGATGTCAAACAGTTGTCTAAAGTGGTTTTACCATTTGAAACTCCCACTGGAAGCGTGTGAGAATTCGTATTGCTTCACATGCTCACCAATTCTTGGTATTTCCAGCCCTTTTAATTATAGCCATCCTCGTGGGTGTGGAATGGTATCTCTTGGTTTAATTTTGCATTTTCCTGATGACTAATACATTTTTTTTATGATCTCATTAGCCAGTCATATGTTTGTCTTTCTGTGAAGTCATTATTCACGTATTTGGCCATTTAAAAAACTATTGGGCTGTTTGTCTTGATATTATTGAGTTGTAGAGCTTCTTTATATATTTTGGATTTGAGTCTTCATTATATAACATTGTGAATTTTCTCTTCATCTATATCTTCTCTATTCCTTCCTTAATGATGTCTTTTGAAACGCAAAACATTTTAATCTTGATAATTTATCTTTTGTCTGGTTCTTTTTTTTTTTCTTTTATGGTTAGTGGGTTTTTGTTATTGTTCTAACAAAATCATCACTGATCCCAAGGTCACAAAGATTATTTTTTTCTAGAAGCTTCATAGTTTGTTTTTCAATCAGGTCTATGTTCTATCTCCAATTAATTTGTGTATATGGTGTGAGGAAAGGATAGAAGTTTATTTTTCCCCCATATGGCCTTCCGGATACCTGTTCCTACACCATTTGTTGAAAGACTAATCTCCTTATTGAATTTCCTTGACTCTTTTGTCAAAAATCAATTGACTATATGTTTGAGGATCTATTTCTAGACTCTTTATTGTACTCCATTGATCTATTTGTTTTTTTCTTATGACTATACCTACTTTATTGATTACTTTGGATTTACAGTAAATGTTGAAGGTAGGTGATGTAAGGATTCCAACTGTATTCTGTATTTCAAGATTGTTTTGGTACCCTACATACTTTGGTTTTCCATTGAAATTTTAAGATTATGCTTCTCAATTTCTCTTCACAGCCCTGCTGAGATTTTGTTTTGTTATGATATTGAATCTACTGATCATTTTGAGGAGGACTGAAATCTTCCAAATATTGAGTATCATATTCCATAAGCCTATTTCTATTTGTTTAGGCCTTCTTTAATTCCTCTCAATGCAGTTTTCTAGTTTTTAGTATAGAGGTCTTGTGCTTTTTTATTTATGTGCTTTTTTATTTATTCTTAAACGTTTTGCTCCTTATGCTATTGTAAATGACATTTTTAAATCTTTTTTTTCTAATTGTCCATTGCTAATATGTAGAAATAAAATAGATTTTAGCAAGATGATCTTATATCCTGTGACTTTGAAGCTTATTAATTTCTTCCTTTTTTTTTTTTTTTTTTAAGATTCCATAGGAATTTCTGTTTCCAAATAGATAGGTCTGCTTCTTCCACTGTGATCTATATCTTGTTTGTTTCTTTTTCTTATGTTAATGCACTTTTAGACCCACCAGGAATGTTGACTAGGTGTGTAAAGAGGAGACATTCTTGCCTTATTTCGTATTTTTTTAGGTCTGATGCTAATTGTAGACCGTTTGTACATTGTCTTTAGTAGATTGAATAGTTTGTGTTTATTTCAGTATGCTGAGAGTTCCATTATAAATAGGCACATATACATATTTTATATTCGTATTATTTTCTGTGTATTAGTAGTGTAGCTCATTGGTAGAAAGGGTTGGCGCTGGGAACCTCACCCCAGATCCTTGACCTGCCCACAGACACAGCCAGAGCAAATAACTTATTTCCTCTGTGAATCAGGGTTTTCTCATCTGTAACTAGAAATCGTACACAAAGACCTCACATAGTAACTGACACTCAGCACTCTGTGAATGCTAGTTCTTCTTCTAATACGGCATTTATGGAAAAATGGAGTGTGTATTCCAGCATCATGAAAAACACCTGTCCTGAACACTGAGACCACTAGCCCTACAAGCTACTGTCAGTTTTGAAGACAAGATAAAATCACTGGCTTTTGGGGTTGATCTTGGTGTAGACTTTTACAGATGCCCGAAATGGCTTGACTTTTTCACATTCCACTTTCCTGGTTTTGAAAGTTTAAGTAGTTCTGTGTGATGCCTGCAGAATTACGTGCAAACTAGCATTAAGATGAAAATCTTTTCTAGTTGCTCTGTAGCTTGGAAAACTAGTGCATGGTCTGTTTTATTCCACTGGCTCCTAAGGTTCAGGTATTAACATAAATACAGCCCATTAACACTTGTTCCTCTCTGTCAGGACATAAATTAAGTCTGCAGGTGTTCCATGAAGCTGTACCCTTGGTACTAATTAAGCCTTGATAATTAGGTTTGTTAAATTCAGGACTTTAAGCTTATATTCCCTCTTTGGGCTACCCAAACCGGAGATGTGCAACATTCAAACCATCCCCTCCCCCCACCTTTATCTTTCCCCTGCTGAAAGATTTGCTGCTCCTTCTCCATTCCTTTCCATTATTAGTAGTATTAGTATGAGTATTATTAGTAGTATTAGTATTAAAATGAAGAAGGAGTCAGTAACAAATCCTCCACCATTTTGCCAACACTGGGTGGAAACGTTGAAGGAGATCTGTACATTTGTTTATGATGAGATTCAAGTTTTTTCGTCTCCTGTTTTGTGTCAGTGCAGACACTGACGTGGAAAGTTTCCAGCCTGGCTTTCCCATGTACTGAACATGCCCAGATCTCTGCCTCAAACCCAAATGAACTGTCACTTATGAACGTACGTTGCTACCATTAAAAACTAGGCATGCAATGAACGCAGCATTCAAGCCATCTGTGCTTGTATCTTTCCCTTTAAAAATGAAACATTTCATTAATAGCAAAGGAATAGTTTAAAATGAAGAGATTCGGGAGTCACAGCGGTACCTACCCCCACAGGAATTTTCCAGACAGAGATCCTTATTTGGAGGACCAGGAGAATATTTTGTGGCGGCCAGGTTATTTGTAACTAGAACACAAACCACAAAATCATCTAATCAAAATAGATTTTCTCTCCAGTTCATCTTTCCTCTTTGGTTGCTTTATAAATCTTATTACTCATCGGATCCAATGTTTGGCGAGTGCCATTTTTCATTTTGAATAAATGGAATCATAAAAACAACTCCATTAGCGCTGCTTTCAATAATATTCTTGGTGATCATGCTAACTTAATACTCTCTTCTTTTATTTCAAGGATATTAAATAAAGTTATACTTTTACTAGGAAGCATTCTTTTTTTTTTTTTTTTTTTTGAATACAGTTTATACTGCAACGGACTGCCATAAACCCAGATCAGTTCCATCTTTTCTTAGGCATTCTCTTCCCAAGAAGCCCCATGATTAATCTCTCCAGAAAAGTACCAGTTTTCACGAGCACTCAGCATCCCGAAGCTTCAAAGAACTCATTCCACAAAACGGGCCACCCCTCTCTTTTCTGACCCAACCTCGCTTTTAGACTTTGCTCACATCCAGAAGCCCCAGTTTTCTCCTTCAAGCACAGTGTTCAAAGTCCATTTTCAAAGTCCCCAGCGCAGAACTCCCCGGGCCTCCCCCTGATGACAGCAGGAAAGGAGGAAGACCCAGAGATGAAGAGATGGACTTTGAAGGCAATAGTTTCAGCCATAATCCAAAGGCTTGCCTTTGTTTCGCTACATGTGGGAGGGCAAAGGGATCCAAGGGTGTGTGTTTGCAGGGCCGGACTATTTAATCAAGGTTGTGGAATATCCCACATGACCGAGAATGTCGCTCAAGAGCCCTATGCTGATAGGAACAGGGAGTTTTTGTTTGTCTCTTTGTCCCTCCTCCCTCCCCCTTTCAAAACTCACTCTCAGTGGGTGTGCCAACCCCCCCCCCCATGTACATTCTGATGCTGTCCCTGCTGGTGCAGTGCAGGGACAGCAGGGATCCTTGCCCCCACGTCACCTGCCAGCCTGAGCCCTTTTGCAGCAAGCAGTGTCCCCCTGCCCCTCACTTTTGGGGAGGCAGGAATTAGAGCTGGGGTGAAAATCTCCTGGTGTAAGAGCTGCGCGTTTGCCGCGTGTCTCCAGTCGGCTGGCAGTTCCTCCTTGTCGGTCCCCCAGGAAACACCAGAAATCTTTTCTCCTGGTGAAAATCAGACAGGCTGGCAGCACACTTAGCTGTGTTTGAAGCAATCTCGCGCACTCCAGGCTCTACACTGCACCGTCAATGACTTAGCCTTGTTACGCCGCGGTAAAACCCCACCACAGCCCTTTGTATCTTTTTTGGAACCGCTTCCGCACCGCATAATTGATATTACAGGGAGGAAGAGTGCTCGCTGTAATATTATTCACCGAGTAAAGAGTCACTGCTGATTAATTACCTCAAGGACGAGGGGATGGCGACTCTTTCTCTTCTCATTGGAAGCCCCTTGCATCCCGCAGCTGTACCAGGGGCAGGGAGGGAAGGCCAGGGCTAAGAGGCGGGGCGAACAGCTGGGGTCAAAGGCATTTCAAATGTCAGGCAGCTGCTTAGACTGCGGCGTAGCAGGCCTTCCTGGGGACTGTGCCAAGGCTGTGCCCTGAGCTGAGCCTCTGACACCAGCTTCCAAGTGCTCTCTCTCTTTTGGGGCTGGAACCCGCATCTCACGGCTCAACCATCAGGCTGGGCTCTGCGGGGGCTGTGGGACCAGAGCAGCTCAATATTTCCTGCTCGGTGAGAAAGGCCAGCTCTTTCCTTAGTGGGAATCCACTTTCCCACCCACTGCCTTCTAAGAATGAAAGCAAATCTTTTGTGCTCTTTTTTTTTTTTCCTCTCCAGTTTCAGCCTTGATTTGCATGGTTTCTTCCTTCCTCTCCATTTCATGTTAGCTTCCTAATTGAGGAATAAGTGAAGACTGAGTAAGGACTAGACAGTTTCTCCCAATGCCTTGCAAAGCAGGAGGCCTTGCTGGGGTCAGGGCTTAACATTCCTCTTTGCCCTTTAGACCCCACCCCCACCCCAAAGCGGGGCATGTACCTTCTTCAGGGCCACCTTTCCTCATCCCTTAAATGAAAGGGCTTGGATGGGTCACCTGTGAGTGCCTTTCTTCCTGGTCATGTTAGGAGTGCAGGGCATTCGTGACATAATTTGTCGAGTGTGACAATTATTCATTCAACAAGCACTCACTGAGAGGCTGTTGTGTGCCCGGAGAATGGCTCAGCCCAAGGTGAATGAGATCTGCAAGGCAGAGCATAGAAAACTAGGTTTGCCACTAAATAGAGGGATGATCTATAAACCCTGCTGGTGCGATTCTAAAGAGCATCAGACACCAGTGTCCATACCAAGAGACGTGCAGGAAGTACTGAGAAAGACAAGTCCTAACCCGAGCTCTCAGCCCTTCATGGAGTCACAAGAGGAAACAGATTCCTGTGGGAATTTCTGACCTGGGGCATTAGCTTCTGAGCAGTGAGAAAAGGTGGGGGCAGGGTGGGGGGAGCAGCGCGTGAAATGAGTAGTGACCAACACTAATTTTTTTTTAAATGTTGAGGATTTTTGTTTCTCTTATAGTAGACACTTTATTCCAGAAGCATTAAATTCAGAAAACATAAGCCTATGATAAAAATTGTGTCCATTTCACATCAGTTGCGTCTCTGGCTCTGTTGAAGTTCTCTGAGAAAAGAAACTGGCTTTGGGGCACCTGGGGGGCTCAGTCGGTTAAGCGTCTGACTTGGTTTCGGCTCAGGTCATGATCTCACGGTTCATGAGTCCGAGCCCTACATGGGGCTCTGTGCTGACAGCACGGAGCCTGCTTAGGCTTCTCTCCCTCTTTCTCTGCCCCTCCCCTGCTCTCTCTCTCTCTCAATATAAATAAATAAACTTGAAAAAAAATTTTTTTAATCTAAGAAACTTGGTTTTATGTGTCTTTCCCTGCTTCCCCTTCAACCCCAGCAGTGGGAGGAAGTGATATAGCCAGCCTCACTGGTTTGTCTTGAGGATCCAAAGAAATGTGGAAGGAACTTAAACACATCACCTGGCAGGTAGTTATTAGCCAACAATTTCTCAAAAGCTGCTAAGCCAATAAGTACATCTTACTAATGTGCACTTTGATTTAACCAGCAGACCACCTACACATTTGTGGTGCTGGTAATTCCGGTGTAGCCCAGGTACCATGTGGTGGAAAGAACACATCCCTAAACCTAGTTCAATCCCTACCCAACCCCCTGCCTTCTTATTCACTATGAGAGCTTATTTTCTTTAACTGCAGGATGAGTTTGATAGTAACAAGGATGCTGAAGATCTGGGATGATCGTAATGACAGGGGTAATACAAATTATAATCGTGGCAGCGTTTACCATGTTGTGCCTTGGGTTCCTGTCATGTGCCAGTTACTGGGCGTGTTCCGTTTAGTCCTTGGAGCCCTGTGGACCTGTTGTCACCCCCAATTTACAAAGAAGGGAAGGTACAAGGCAGATAAGTCCTTTCCTGCAGGTCACAGAGCTAAGGAGTGGAGATTCCCTGCACCTGGCAAATAGCGGAAGCCTCAAAGCTGTAACCATTCCATCAACAACACCTTTATCTTCTCATCAGAGTTGCTTCTATCCTGAAAGTAGGGGCCTCCTCTGATGTTAGCAAACCGGGAAAATCCTTCTCTAAAAAAACTGGTAACACGGGGCGCCTGGGTGGCTCAGTGGGTTAAGCGTCTGACTTTGGCTCAGGTCATGATCTTGTGGTTTGTGAGTTGCAGCCCCGCGTCCCAGAGCCTGGAGCTGCTTCCTATTCTGTGTCTCCCTCTCTCTCTGCTCCTCCCCCGCTTGTGCTCTGTCTCTCTCTGTCTCTCAAAAGTGAATAAACATTAAAAGAAGAAGAAGAAGAGGAAGAAGAGGAAGAAGAGGAAGAGGAAGAGGAAGAAGAGGAAGAAGAAAGAAAGAAAGAAAGAAAGAAAGAAAGAAAGAAAGAAAGAAAGAAAGAAAGAAAGAAAGAAAAGAAAGAAAGAAGGAAAGAAAAAAAGAAAGAAAGAAAGAAAGAAAAAAAGAAAGAAAGAAAGAAAGAAAGAAAAGAAAGAAACTGTTACAAAAAATAGAAAGAAAGAAGAAACTGTTACCAAACTAGCAACACACACAAAGTCAAACACTGGTCAGGGCTTTTCTTTGAAGCAGAAGTTGTCAGTTCTGGATGCTTTGAGGTCATCACTTAGATGACCTTAGAAATGTTTCCTCTGGGTGGGACAGTCACTAAAAACATAAATACTTCCTTTGCCAGGAATGCCAGCATGCCCTCCAGGTGTCTGTGCTGTGATTACAGTGACCATATCTTTATCACCCAGACTGGGACCTTTTTAAGAGAAGAGGGGGCAGGAGACACCTGGGTGGCTCAGTCTGATTTAGGCTCAGGTCATGCATGATCTCTTCCTTCCTCAATTCGACCCCTGCATCAGACTGCACTGACAATGTGCCCTGGGGTTTCTCTCTCTTCCTTTCTCTCCTCTCTCTGCCCCTCTCCCGCGCTCTCTCAAATTTTAAAAAAAGAGAGAGAGAGAGAGAAAGGGGCACGTAATTACTGGGGCAGTGGGCATAATCACCCTAACTATGACCCATCCTCCTTCCTAAAATTCTAGGGTCTTGGGGCGCCTGGGTGGCTCAGTCAGTTAGCATCCAACTTCGGCTCAGGTCATGATCTCTCAGTTCATGGATTCCAGCCCTGCGTCGGGATCTGTGCTGACAGCTCAGAGCTGCATCCGGGCTTTCTGTCAATCTTTGGTCTTACTCTAGTGAATCCTTCTCAGTTGAGTGGGGGGGAGAAAGGGGAAGTTTGGGGGGAGGGCTGGAAGGAAATAACCATCTTTTTCTCCTTTAGAAAAAAACAATCACATCTCTTTCCTGCTTCCTGCTCCGCTTGGTTCTCTGCATTGTACATCTGTATATTCTGCCCCCGCCTCCCAGTGGAGTCCCCACCGTGGAGTGCCATCGGGACTGCAGAAGATAAAACATATTGTCACTCCCTGTTGCTGTTCGCCAGAGTTGTGAATCACCGAGATTCGTATCTTTGCGTGTTGAGGTCTTCCGTGGCCTCAGCCTGTGACTAACTCTGTACGCGGGGTTGTACCCACCCGCTGCCCTTGCTTGGCCTGAGGCTAATGGCAGCCCCAGGAGAAAAGACTGACTGCTTGCTAATTTCACTTGTGCGTTGGGTCCACATATATTTGCTTCCAACTTGAAGAAAACCTGAGACAGGAAAATCCTCATCTCAAATAAATAAATAAGTAAATAAATAAATGTCCATCAAATGGCTGTTGATGGCTCCCTGAAAGACTTCTTCCATTAATAAGAAGGCTGGACCAGGAGCTTCAGGAAGTAAGCCACTTGGATGCAAGCATACTATCCTATTTGTGAAATTCAGTTTTATAAAAAGGGTTTCTTAAGACCAGAGCCCAGGGAGCTCTCAGTTTCAAATGTTAGTGGTATAAGGGAGACAGATGTTTTCCTCAAGCCTCTCAGGGCCCCTGGCTGGGCCTGAAAATTAAACTGACAAAGATAGGGCCACAAGAGAAAAGCATATAGATTCTCATTTAATAAAAGTTTTACCTGACACGGGGGCGCCTGGGTGGCTCAGTCGGTTAAGTGCCCGACTTTGGCTCAGGTCATGATCTCACGGTTCATGGGTTCGAGCCCCGCGTCAGACTCTGTGCTCACAGCCGGCTCAGAGCCTGGAGCCTGTTTCGGATTCTATGTCTCCCTCTCTCTCTGACCCTCCCCTGCTCACGCTGTCTCTCTCTCAGAAATAAATAAAACATTGAAAAAATTAAAAAAAGTTTTACCTGACACGGGAGCCTTCGTAAGGGAGTGAAGACCTGAAGAGACAATGAGCCCTGGATATCTTCTTGGTAGGTTAGAGGAAGAGTAGACAGACATGGCAGACTATGACTGGCTGAGGAGTGGCCTGTTTATTAATTAATTTAATTTTTATTCTTTGCCTTCAGAGAGAAGGATGTTCCTTTCCTCTGGGTTTAGGCAAGGGACCTATCACATGACAGTTTTATGACCTGTTTCAGGGGAGAAGGGCAAGAGAACAGCAGAGTAACAGCCCTCTTTCTGCCATTTTACCAAACTCCTTCGTCTTAAACATTTAATATTCCAAGATGCCACATTTTGGGGTAGCTTGTCCTCATCTCCATTGGTTGCATCAAACACACTTCCACCCAAATTGCCAGAGCTTGGCCCAAGTTATTAGTGTTAGAGTGCTCCCAACTCAGCCATCCCAGACTCTGCCTCCCATACCTTAGTTAGCCAAGGATCAGAGATCCAGAAAGGAAAAACTGCCTTGTACTAGGAACTTAGTAGTGATTCAATAAATGTCTGTGGGACGGGAAGGTGGGTGGATGGATGGATGGATGGATGGATGGATGGACGGATGGACAGATGCACAAATGAATGAATGACCCAGGCTACAGTATGTCTGCCCTCTTGGTACAGGCCTTGGATAAGCTCAGGACTCTGAGGGGAATCCCACAGGGGAGTCCTGCAAAGCTTCACCATCCAGGGAGAGGTGGGGTCACAGCAAACCACCTCTGAGGTAAATTTTGTGCCAGGACCTTTTGCAACAGAGCTATTTTGTCTCCACAAGGGAGGAGGAGGAGGAATGGCAGAATTTAGCTTCAGAGGAAAGCTGCTTGGCCTTGAATGAGATGACTTTGTTACTACTGTTTAAGCCCAGCAGGAAGGGCTCTTTGATGTGTAAATGTGGCCTGATAAGGACTTCCTCTAATCCTCCCCACCCCGAGCAGGAATTTTCTCCCAGGAGGCATCCAGCCCCTCCCGCCCAGAGCCCTGCCCTCCGCTGGCTGCCTGCTTGGCACCCCATCAGCCATCCTCTGCAGAATCAGCCCTGCTTGCAATATGGTCCCGGGCTTCCGAAGAGAAGCAGAATAGGTACACATCTTCTAGGGGATGAGGGATGGGGGCGGGAAGAACCTGAAGAAATGCTTCGGGGAAGACAGAACTTTCCTTTGGATCCAGGTCTGTCCAGACTTGGGAAGGGGCTGATTCTCTGTGTGACTGTGCCACCTTCGCCCACCCCACGTTTCCTAAGCTCTGCAAGGACAAGGCGTCCTGACCTTTCACGACCTTTATTACCCAAAGGGTTCTGTTCATTGGCTCAAAACCAGCACTGAGGGAAACCAGGAATGATATGATAATATGTGAGATTCCCTGATTCCATGGCGATCTTCGTGTGTGTGTGTGTGTGTGTGTGTGTGTGTGTGTGAGTGAATAAACAAGGAAACAAGCACACAAAGGAGCCATTGGCAGGTGGTGAGGAGTGCTGTATAGGAAATAAAACTGGGCAGTCAGTAGCATGAGGGATGTTACTTTATTATATTTTTTAATATTTTTTAGGTATTTATTTTGAGAGAGAGAGCGTGAGAGCGAGCACGAGTGAGGGAGGAGCAAAGAGAGAGGGAGAGAGAGAGAATGCTAAGCAGTCTCCACACTGTCAGTTCAGACAGATCCCGACATGGGGCTCGAACCCACGAACCGTGATCCAACCCATGAACCGCAAGATCATGACCTGAGCCGAAACCAAGAGTTAGAGGCTTAACCAACTGAGCCAGCCGGGTGCGCAGAGGAGGGGCATCGCTTTAAATGGGTCTGGAGGGCCTCTCTGAGGAGGTCCCATTTAATCGGGGCTGAGGCTGAAATGGAGCCAGCCCAAGGGAGACAAGGGAAGACTGGCCCCTGAAGGAAGAGAGGGCGGCAGCAGGCACAGCCCGCAGCAGCGTAGGCGTTGGCATATTCAGTGACTGCAAGAGTCTGTGACCCTGACAGAGTGAGCAGATGAGAAACAAGAGCAGTGGCCCCTGCACAGCCCTGCAGGCCTTGGGAAGGGATCTGGAGCTCTTTCGCAGCATTCTGTCATTGCGACCAAGCCCTGGCGTGCTAAGCCCGTGGACCTTTGTAGTACCCTAGTTGCAGGGTAATCGGGCTTCTTATAATCCCCTGTTCCCCAAAGCTCAAATCGCTATGAAGGCCCAGTGTGGAGCAGTTTCGCTGTTTCAGAGGCAGCAAGCACCCTTTTGAATCCCTCTATCCCTCATGGTTGTTCGGTATGGCCCACAAGAGAGATGAGCACATTGTACGAGTCGAGATGCCCAAGGGGAAAACCATGGAAAATCTAGACACCCTTTGGTAAGAGTGGCCTTCGAGCCTCGTGTGTTCTCTGTTCAGCTGTTAAGATTGTTATTAAACTTTATGGACCATAAACCCCACGGCAACAAGGAGAGTGAACATCCATGCTATTACAAGAGTGTCAAAACAGGAGCCATATTTCATGGCCCGAAAGGTATGCACGGTTGGCCTCCCGCGGGCCCAGAGTGCCTTCTGGCTGGGTTTAACCCTCAGCCTCTCTTTTGCCTCTGAGTGAAACAGTTTGGTGCAGCGGCTTTCTGGAAATGATAGTTCCTCTTCGATGCAATTCCCTTGCCGCAGTCGAGGCAGAGGGTCCAGTTCTTGAAAGGATGGGATCTTGACAATTGTTAGCCTCTGTATCCATCCCGCCAATGCATCTGTTACCAAGAGCATGTAGTTCATTCTCCAAATGAACTCCATTTTAAATGAAGCATGTGGGTGCTTCTGTGCATCAGCTTAGCCCAGGCAGGAAAACGAGGGTGTCAGAAGATGCCAGGCACTCGCAAAGCTGGACAGGAGAAGTGTGACTAGACCCAGGGCATATTGCATGCATATCTCTAAGGCATTTATTTGGCAAAACAAGATATCAAGCTAAGTTTAATGTTATTTCTTTCTTAGTGTTTCCTCTAACGTCTCAGTTATGTACAAGAATGAAACTCTGCCTCTGTTTTGCGTCAGGATCAAATCGTGCAGCGTATAGTTCTGTTTGATTTCATTCCCAGGAAACCCAGATGATCATGAACTCATATTATCTCTGTTGTTTGTGTGTTTGCCTTTACATAGGTGTACTAGCCCTTGGTGTTGTTGCAGATGTTCCCCTCCACTCCTTCTTGGGGATGACGTTCCTCCACCGTTTTAGTCAGGTGTAGACAGGCCCCTTGCTTTGGCCAAGAAAGCATGAACACGAGTGTCACTTTAAGGGACAGATTTAAAAGCCAGGATGCAGTGATTCAGTGCTTTCCTCTAACAGTGTGATCGTGGAGTCACATAATGAGATGGACCCTCCATCGTCTGGGGTCCCTGAGTGACTGAGATGGACAGAGTCCCCTGCCAGCCTGTTCCGGATTTGTAGTCTGAGTGAGAAGTGAGCTTGTTGGCCGCATTGAGCCTCCGAGCTGTGGGAACTGTTCCTTACTGCAGCAGAACCTCGTCCATCCTGACTCTAACAAGGTTTCACATTAGTACAGTGTATTGAGGCCTTTCGAGCAAAAGGTGATGATTTTCCTTCAAATAAAGTGCTTTTCCCATCACAACTATCTTTTCTTTTTCTTGATAGCCCGGGTTCAGCCACCTCTGCCTTTTGTGAGGATGCAAAAATGCCATAAAAGGCAATGGTTAGAAAAGATGGAGGTAGGAGGGGTAGTGGACTCCTCTGGCAGTGCTGTGACATGGGGCTCTTGGGAACTTCTCTTCTCAGCTGCAGTGTGGTGAGGAGCACTGCAGCATCCACTGTTCTTAAGCTCAGTGTGTGCACGAAACCCCTAGATGATGCTTGTTAGAAATGCAGATAATCAGCCCCCACTTGCAGGGACTCATATTCAGTAAACAAAAGGGGGGGGGGCGCCGGGTGCCTCAGTCCATTCTTGATCTCAGCTCAGGTCATGATCTCATGGTTCATGAGATTGGTCCCCGTGTCGGGCTCTGGGCTGGCAATGCAGAGTCTGCTTGGGATTTTCTCTCTCTCTCTGTCTCTCTCTGTCTATCTCCCTCTCTCCCTTTCTCTCTCCTTCCCTTTCTCTCTGTCCCTCCCCACCTCCCATGTATGCACACCCTTTGCTCTCTCTCCCTCTCAAAATAAATAAAATAAACTTCAAAAAAACGTGAAGGGGGAACCTAGAAGTCCAAATTAGGAACAGGCTCCCCAGATTGGGCTGTGGACCTTTCACTATAAAACACCGGGCAGCATGTAGTCAAGTCTGCTGGCTTCTAGAGCCAAAACAATCTGGATATTGAATCCAGTTATGGTCTTTATCAGTTGTGTTACTCTGGACCAGTTTTTCAATGCTCTGAGGTCCATTTCCTCATCTGTGACGTGTGGATGATACATGCGTGGATTGCCAGCACGTGGCTCACAAGCAGGGAGTGTTAGCTGTTATTTCTCTAAACTGAACAGAGCCCCTGAGTAATTTTTAATCTTTCTTCTGTTAGTCACAGTGGTGATAACAGGGATACTAACTGACGACTCCCTAAATGCCAGCCACCGTGCTCTGCATCTTCCATGCATGTTTTTACCGAATTCAGGCAATAACGCTTTGAGGGGGTGGTCACTCTCATTTTCTGCATTTTGCAGATGTCACGTCTGTGGCTCAGAGATCTTGCCCCAGGGTCACCCAGTTGGCTAACTGGGTGGTAAATCGAGGGGTTTTCTTCGGTGCCTTTTCCTGAAGCCACTTCCTGAAACGCCCTCAGCTGCATTGCTGGTGATCAAGAAACACTGGTTTCTTCTGTCCCCTTGCTCGGTGGCTGGTTGGCGACACCATCAGCAGGAGCCCAGCCCCAGCACTATAATTTAGCGTGACAGTCCAGGGAAAAAACACCTTGTGGAATTTCATTTCTTATCATTTTATGCCCCCTTTAATTTTCATTTAAGCTCCCCTCTGTAAAAGGCGGTCCCTTCAGCTCTCATAAAACTTTATGGTCTTTACTTGTGACTAGGCAATGGTAAAATTGATTCCCTAAAACCAACTTCTAGTCAAGTTATGTAATTGGCCAATAAGGGAGGCTGGGAGAGGAAGATGCACAAGGCTCTCCCTTAAGAGGTCAGACCTATTGTCATTGGTTAGATGCCGTATCTTTAAAACACCATCAGCTTGGAAAACACTATCCATTAGCAAGAGATCGGAGCAATGAGAAACCTCAAAAGGTCGACCGGTCCATTCTGAGGGCCCCACAAAGAACTCGGTGTCCCAGAAGGACAATTAGCCTTCGAGCTCTGGACCTGTCTGAATGTACAACAGATCTGAGAGTTGTTTTTTCCGTTAGTGAATTAACCCGTTGGATTTCAGCCCTAGCGTCTGCTCCCTACACCCAGCAGTCCACATTACATCCTGCCAGGATGGATTTTGATTTTGATCATGCAATTGCAGTAGCCGAGGCAGCGTAAGGAGGTCTGAGACCTTGGACTTGGAGGGAGAAAGCTTGCAATTACTCTCCTGATGGGTTGGCTCATTATGTCTCACAGGCAGAAGCCCTCAGCACATCGCCAAGCCGTTCTCCCAATTCCCGGCCCGCAGCTAGACTGCATTTCCCAGTCTCTCTAGTGCTAGCTGTGGCCACACGGCTGGGTCCTGGCCAGTGGAATATTGGTAGAGATGATGTGGGCCCTTCTAGGTCAGCCCCCTGAAAACCTGCCGTGCACAGCACTCCTTGCTCTCTCCCTTGCGTGACTCAAAGCCACATGGTAAGACAGTAGGGCCACGAGATGAAGAGAGGCCCCCAAGTGACTGCACAGAGCAAAGCCACCCGCTGGTCAGGAGTATTGCATTGGACTTTATGTGAGCAAGATATCTTTAATCACATCACAGTGGCCAGCGTGAGCCTAACTTTGCACACGTGCTAATACTACTATTTTTGGCAAAGCATTGCGGCCGAAGGGTCACTGATTGCTGGTCCATCTGAGGAGCATGAGAGATTGAAACTTGCCAGCCCCCTCTGGAAATGGAGTATGGCCCCATCGTTGTGCTGTGGCTGCGCTGTGTCCCCATAGGGGCCCTCCCTAGCCATCCTGTGCAAAGGAAGCCCCATGTTTTCTCTTGCATTTCTTTCCCTGTCCAGTACATGTCGCTGTTTGGTATTGCCATTGATAAACGGTTCATCCATCTATTCATCCATTTCATTTTCTGCTTACTTATTGTTTTGATTTTCTTCCCCTGGACTGCGGGCCACAGGAAAGCAGAGGCCGTGTTTCTCTCATTCACTCTTATGTCTTGAGTACTTAGTGCCTGATATGTAGGAGAAGCTTTTTAATATTTTCTGATGAATGAATGAATGAAAGAATGAATGATGGAGTTGAAGCTTGCACCCTTTACTCTTGAGACAGTTTCAATTTTGTGCAATTTTTTTTTCTTTACCTGAGTAACTGACTGAGAATGGATGCCCTATTTGATCAGAATGTGTGGAGTACTGACTCAGAGCCAGAAACAGTGGTTAAATGTGCGAGGCATTATGAGTATACACGGCCCTGCCTTTGAGCAGCTTTCAGTCTGGCTACAGTGGAGAGGCACAGAAGCAGGTAGTGTCTGAGTTTTGTGTTAGGTGGTAAGGTAATGGCTGATATCAGAAATATGGGCGACACACCTCACCTGGGCTAGAAGCTCAAAGCAGGGATCTGAGGGAAACTGGATGGCCCTTTGCGGGTCTCGAAGCATCTGCACAAAGCAGACAGGGCATGTTGGTAGGACTTGTATTCTGGGCAGAAGGCACGACCGTTGAAACCCCTTGATGTATACAAGGTCCTACCGGCGATTTATTTTTATTAGAGTACCAGTTACAGCTCAGGAGTGATGGGCAACGAGGCTAGAGAGACAAATGGGACATTGGCCCCTTGACATCTTTGTACCTCGAGGCGGCCAAGTTGGGCTTAAATTGCTCTTTGGATGGATTGGAAGAAAGCAAGAAAGAAACACCAGTGTCCGTGGTGTCAGGACAGGAAGTTGAGCTATTTCAGTTGAGCCATGATGGCCTCAAATGTGTCAGGGAAGTAGGAAGCCAAATATCATCTGGGAACAGGAAGGAACATTTGGGGAGTGGGGGCCAGACAGACCCAGTGAGGGGCCAGTGCTGTTTGCGATAGGACTTCAGGTTGAACAACCTGGGCCAGCTGTTTTCAGGTCCCACCACGTCCCATTGGGTCCTGCCATGTCCGGTCCTGCCACAGCGGCACCCTCGTCCACGTGGGCTCTATACCAAAACACCACGGACTGGGTGGCTCATGAAACAGAAATGATCTCTCACTGTTCTGGAGGCAGAAGTCCAAGATCAGCATGCCAGTCTGGTCAGCTCTGGGCCCTCTTCCAAGGGTCACGGACTTCTTGCTGTGGCCTCGGAACGGCGGGGCTAGGTAGCTCTGTAACATATTTTTTATGAGAACACGAATCCCATTCATGAGGCCCCACCATTCAGGCATTAGGATTTCAACATACACATCTCCTGGGGACCCAAACATATGAACCATAGCAGGTAAAATAAAGTGCTGCCACCAGTATCTTCATAAGCCTCAACTAGGTCTACATATAATATAGGAAAACACGAAGTGTGATAGAAATTTGCGCTTTTGCTGTTCTCATCTAAAGAAGGTTCAGAGGCTATGCAGGGCTCGATGATGGCTTCGTGTCTATCCGGGATGCCCTCTCTGCTCCTCATTCCTTACCTCTCGCTTACGGTCCAGGAAGACTGAGCTCCAGCCATCTCAAGCAAGAGGAAGGAGGAAAGGGAAAGAAGTGTGCGTCCTCTCCTATTGAAGGAGATTCCTGGAGGCCCAGAAATGCCTCCCTCGACAACTTTGTTCCAACGATAGAAGCTGACAACTGGCATCTTTCAGTTTAGAAGCAGCGGACCACAACTGCCCCTGGCTTTATTGGCTCTCCCGGCAGCCGGAGTGTGGGGCAAAGAAGGCACGCCCCTGACTTACGGGAGTGCAGCAGTCGGCAAGGCGGAATCGAGAGGTGCTGGCGGGCCGTCAGTACATTGACAAATTCTGCTGACCAGACCAAGGGGCTGCACGCCGGAGGCCAGCGATGGAGTAGCAAGAGCAGGAGAGGCCGGGACGTAAGGTTTTCGATCCAGAGGGGATCTGAGCGGTGCCACGTTCTGACTGGCTGCCCTGAGAGGGGTGGCTGGGAAACAGGGATGAGGATCTGCAGAGCTGAGGTCAGGGAGGCTAAGGGCTGGGATGTTGGGTGCGCCAACCCGATAAGGACGTGACAGACAGAAGATTGAAATTTGATAAAACTCACCAGCTACATGAATTCACACGTCAACAACCGAAGACAGCAGGTTTTCTGGTATTTGCTACAACCGATGTGTTCAGTGGCAATCAAACGGCGGCTTAGACTTGTGTTCCATTGAAGTATTGCCGTCTGCTGTCTTTACATTCCCTTCCTTACCATTTGGCTTGTAGAAATCATACGGTCCCCTTTGCAGGACCATTCCAGCCACGAGCAAAGCCACTCACTGGTGTCTATGTTGGCTGGTTGAATTCCTTAAGAGCTAAGTGTTGTGTACCTGCGATTCGAAAACCCCTTTGTAGGAGCCTGGGAGATTTTTGTTTTCTCCATCAAAAGAGCTTAACTGTTCCTCTGTTAATTGTTACACAATTTACATCAGTGTAAACTGGCTTAACATGGCTTGATTGCTAGCGATGACTTTGCCTCTCCAAAGATGTGCTCAGATAGAGAAGTCCTACTCAGAGGTCTTGGGCAAACTCTGCTCTGCGGATCAGTGCACCAAAGGGCACTGCAGTCCTGGGCATTTCAGATTAAAAAACAAAACAAAACAAAATCACACTGTGACATCCTGTTAGCAAAACAACAGATGATGTATCATGAATTGACTCGGCCACCATTTAGGGAAGGTGCTTGTCTGTGTCTTCCCTTGACCAGAACAATTGTCAAAACAGTTTCTTCACAAGCACACATCCCACCATCTGCCTTGATCGAACAGTTGCTCATTGGAGTCATTTTGAAAGGGAACTTGTTACCGTTCACTAGTGTATATAACTCTCAACGCTCCCGCTCCGATTTTTAATCTCTGTCACCCCAGCGTTATAACAAGATGAACACCCCGGGAAGAAAAATGGAAGAGGTCTGAGTTTTAATTTGCTATTTCTTCGCACACACAAAACACCCTAAGCTCAATCAATGCCCAGAAATGAAGGCCAATAGATAATGATAGCAGGGCCTCGCATTTCCCACCTATTGTTCCAGACTCTAATTAGGAAAAGGGAATTTGGGAGCATTGTCTTCTCCCAGTGTGCAGACACGATGTTATCATTGTGTTTACAGGGTGGTCAGATTCCCAGCACAGCGTGCTCCCGCACGGATAACCGTCCCTTCTTGATAAAACAATGCCCTTCCCTGAATCCTAAACACGCTGCACGAGGAAGACCTTATGCTGACGGCAGGGAGGAAGCGACACGCTAACAAACAAGTTTTCAGGCCAGGAAGTTTTAATCAGTTCTTTCTACTGCAGGAGGTATGATGGATGGAGGCCCTGTTTCAGAGGGGTTTCCTCTAGATAAAACAATAATACCGTGCTCTCAAGAACCTCGTGTGACAGCAGAAAGCTGTGATTAATTCCCCAAAAGTCAAACATGAGAAGACTGGCAAGATGAGATTATTTGCTGAGTATAATTAGCCACAATTATCACTGAAAAGAATTTGGGGAAGGGGTGTGGGATTCTACTCTCAGAGGAAAAAACTTTGTAAAGAAGAATTGTGAATAGGGTAACCTTACAACTCACTAGTTAATCAATCCTGGAGATTTGTTTAAAGTGAAAGTGGACACTAACAATAATTATTCAAGGACAACAGGCATGCATTAAGATTGTCCCAGACCAGTGGGGATGAATGATCACCCTGTGTATTAATAAGAAGGCAACAATATTCGCAGATTTAAAAAGAATCAAAGTAGTCGTGTCTGGGATAGACTCTAAGCTAAATCTCTGATGGAATCTGGGGAAATTTGTCCAAATTTTAACAACTCAGAGTCAGATACAGTCTTCCCTTTTCCACTGCATGGAATTGCCAGTCTTAGAGACTTTCTACTGCAAGTGAAAGAAAACTTCACCCAAACAGGCTTAATTAAATTGAAAATATAGATTGTGACAAGAAGAGCAGGTAAAGCTTGATCCAGGAGATAAATGATCAGCACCTGAATTCCCTCTTTTCACCCATTCATATTTTTCCCCTTCAGCATAAGCACCAGCCCCATGAACCATGAGATCATGACGAGAGCCAAAATCAAGAGTCGGATACTCAACAGACTGAGCCACCCAGGTGTCCCATACTATTTTTTTTAATTGAGAAAACCCATATTATGAAATGAAAAGGATAGTCCTAAAATTTATCAGGCAGTATATGTTCATCAATTAATACTGATAACCTAAGTGGGGGTCTTATATACATTTCCTATCTTCTTTTCAAAGGAGCTCTTTCTCAGTCTGTACCTGCAAAACCTCTCTCTTTCCTGGTTTCCTTGATGTAGACCCCCTCCCCCATCATCATTTTCTGGCATCATCATAATCACAATATGGCGTGATTATTCTCGGTTTCAGGACTTATATCCTTATCTGTGTTATGTATGTATTCGGAGGTCTCTACCAAGGGTAGGCTGCTGTTAGGAAGGCTTGTCCTTTCCTTCCAAGATGGGCTACAATAGCTTGCTACTGGCTGGGGGAGTTTCTGGCAGTGTTAGTATTATTAGCTATATTAATAGTGATAATAAGAGCCAATATTGACTGAGGCCTATGAGATCAGCTCCATCTTGAAAGAGCTCCATAGGTTAGCTTGTCCTGTCCTCAGGCCCTGGTGGATTCCCCCCCCCAACCCCCACTATTTCCCTTGTACAGATTAAGAAACTCATGCTTATAAGAACCGGGTTATTTGTTGAGGCTCTAAGTGACAGAACCTGAGTTGGCTTCTCTTTTCAATTTGCCTGGCCCTACATGGCCAGCAAGCACTTTTTGTTGCATTTCCTGAGCCACCTGATGCAAGTTTACAGAGGGATAGTTTCTTCTTTTACATACATTAAGAAGAGTAGCTTTTTTAAAAAATGTTTTTAATGTTTATTTTGAGAGAGAGAGAGCATGAGTAGGGTAGGGGCAGAGACAAAGGGGGACACAGAATCTGAATCAGGCTTCAGGCTCTGAGCTGTCAGCACAGAGCCCAATGCAGGACTCAAACCCACAAACTGTAATATCATGAGCTGAGCCGAAGTCGGATGCCTAGCTGATTAGGTGCCCCAGGAAGAGTAGCTTTCTGATCGGGCAAGAATAAGGTCTCTGGTCTAAGGTGTTCACACTCATGATGGCAGTTTCTATGCAAGTACTTTAAGTCCAGTCATGGCGACAGCAGCCAATGGGCTGTTTTATTTTTCATTTCCACCTTAAATTAACAGGATACCTGAGATCCTTCACTGAGTAGGTGGGAGAGAAGTATTAACAGTAGTATGAATAACAAGAGAAATAAGGGCCACAATTTTTATTTTATTTTATTTTATTTTAATTTGAGAGAGAAAGACTGCATGCACACATGAGTCAGGGAAAGGCAGAGGGAGAGACAGAATCTCAAGCAGACTCCAGGAGCTGGACATGGGGCTTAGTCACAGGACCGCAAGATCATGACGTGAGCCAGAATCAAGAGTCAGATGCCTAACCAACTCAGCCACCCAGGTGCCCCAAGAGGCACAATGACCAACATATGTTGACCAGTTACCATACAGTTAGGCTCTGAGCTATTCCCTTCAATGCATGAAATTATCTAATTCCTTCATCATTTGAATGTTGCAGGTGCTCCCTTGTTAGCCCACTTTACAGATGAGTAAACAAAGGCTCAGAGAAGTTAGGTAATCCCTCCAGGAGCAAGCAGAGAACAACTGGTAGATTCTAGGATTTACATCCAGCCTGCTGACTCCAGATGTTGTCCTAATGTAATTTGCTCCACAGTGTATCCTAAGACCAGCACTAGGAGACCTTTAAGAACCATTACTATCTATCTACAATCCTCTAACAGCCATTGTTACTCTCAGGCAGCTTTATTTTCATACATGGGGATCCTGGAAAGATAGCATGTGCCAATGTGCTTGCAATCTCGTCTGTACAGTCGATTCTGGGTATGTCTGTGCCCACTCTGGAGCTAAAAAATGATTTAGAAATCCAGACCGAGAAACACATAGGCTTACTTACTGTTTTCATCCTTCTCACACACTTTTTGGAAAGGAAGACCTGAGGGGTCCCTATCAGTCAGGGTAGGCTAAGTATGTCTCAGTAACAAACAGTCCCACAGTCTTCGTGGCTTACAGAAACAAAAGACTGCACTACACATCCAGGCTGATGAGACAGCCTCTCCGCAGCACTCATTTCATAGAGGCAAGAGGCAAGATGTGCTCTTAAAGCCTCTTCCTAGAGGAGATGCCTGTCATGGCAGCCCACAAAGGAAGTGACCCAATCACTCCTGGGCAGGGATGTATTCTCTCCCCCTGGAGTGTGGAGTAAATGATCATGCACAATAATATTATCTCCTGTGGGTGCTAATGTGACATTTCTTCTTTGTGCCTCTTTACTGCCTTGCTGCCCCAGATCTCGAGGTCGTAACAATGAACTGTCCTGTGAACCCGTGATTCTTACTTGTCCCAAAAGCCTGGATGATGTGCTGTCTGCACCCCCTCCCACTCCAGCCCTTCGAGTTCCTGTTTCCATGGCCCCTGCCCTCGTTAAATGTCAGCCCGGACTGAAAATGCTCCTAATTTTACTCATAATGCAAAGAACACTCAGGTCAGAGGCTTGACCCGACTTGATTCACATCTTCGAAACCCTCCTTTGTCTTTCAGAGAAAGTAACGAGAGATGGAGATAGAGAAAGTGTGACCTACTTTTTATTATCAGCCCCATTTCATCTGCAAAACACGACTTTTCTCTTCTGATTACGCTGAGCATGAAAATAAAATGTTTTCCAAAAGACCTGGCTTTGGCTGTCGTGAGACAGGCCAGGGACTTGTTCAAAACTCTGATCAACTCTCTGAGCAAATGATTCCAATTTTTTACAACCGTAATTGACTTCCAGACGGCTCTCACTGCCCACGAAGAATATGTGGCACTTTTCTACACATATCAGCAGCAAGGTAGGACAAAACCAGCTCCCAAACTAGCTATTTGCTTGATATTAAGCTCTGCCAGTCCAATATAGGTCACATTTCCAGCCAGATTTTGTGCTCATCCCTGCATTACACCTTGTAGAAAGGGGGGTGAAAAAAAGCTTCTTGACATCTTTTTGAAGAATGGCGCTCTTTAAAAAAACATAAGGGAACTTTTTTTCAAACACTATAATGAGGGTATTCAAGTCTGCAGGCAAAACAGAGCTGTTTGAAAAGACATTAGCCTGGAAACCGCACTGTGCCAAATAGATAGAGCTACGTCAAAACGCCACATCTGTTTTGCCATTACTTTTCACTGACTAAAATCGTTTGCTAATGAAAGTTCTAGCTGGCATAATTTCAGCACCTGCCAATGGAGACAAGAGGAGCTCGCTGGCCAGGAGAGATCCAATAAAACTGGGAGAGTCAATGCAATCCCATCACACAGAAACCCCAAAATGATAGCGACCGTAGATGTTAATATCCTATCATTGAAAACGGAGGTACCGTTTTCGGAGAGTTTTCACAGTCATTACCTTAATCGAGTCTTGTAATAAGTGTGTCACTTAGACTGAGCAGCTCTCTCAAATCCTCATTTTCCTGATGAGGAAACTGAAGCTCAGAGAGGTTATGTGGATGCCGGTATCTGTAGGTCACGGCGGTAGAGCGACGGGGGCTTCCTGCCAGCTCTGCCTAAATGCCTGGCACTCTGAGCAGGGGCCCGGGAAGACTGAGGGGACAGCCACCATCTCCAAGTCTGTCTTCTGACAACATCTGCAAATGTGGGGGGGGGCAGTTCCCCCCAAACACCCCCAGGCTTGATAGTTTGCCAGAAGGGCTCACGGAACACACCGAAAGCTGTTATGTCCACGGTTAGGATTTATATCAAGGGAAGGACACAAGTTAAAAGCATCCAAGGGAAGAAGCCAAGGGAAGAAGAGATACACAGGGCGGAGTCCAGGAACAGTGGCAGATGGGAGGCTTCTGTGGTTCCGTCGCCGTGAAGTCAGGATGTGCGATGGTCTGCGTGGAGCTCACCAGCCATCGGAGCTCACCTGAGCCTCAGTGTTCAGAGCTTTTACTGGGGCTTCATTGCACAGGCTTTACTGGTTGATCGATTGCCCTGTAGTCAGCGTCTGTTTCCAGGTCCTCGGATAATCCCACGTGATAGAGCCCCCATACCGCCACCTCGTTGGTCTTTCTGGAACGGTTCATCCCAGCCCGAAGACTGTATGGGTCTGGCTGTCCCCACCCTAAATTGCATTGTTTTATTTTGTTCTTTAATGTTTTTATTTAATATTGAGAGACAGAGGGAGACAGAGCATGAGCAGGGGAGGGGCAGAGAGAGAGGGGAGACACAGAATCTGAAGGACGCTCCAGGCTCTGAGCTGTCAGCACAGAACCCGAGGCAGGGCTTGAACTCACAAACCGCGAGATCATGACCTGAGCCAAAGTCAGATGCTTAACCAGCTGAGCCACCAGGCGCCCCTAAATTGCATTGTGAAGACTATCCAATATGACCTCAGGTCCCAGACAGAAAAAGACACTCCTCTCAGACATATATTCTGCATCTATGTAGTGATTTTTTTTTTTTTTTAATTTGGAAAGGCTCTTACAGGCGATGGATTCCACCCTTCCCATTTACAGAGGGGGAGACTGAGAATCACAAGCTCAGCTTGTGGAAAGAAGCTGATGAGGAGCAGTTAGAACAGGAGCTCGGCTGTCCCAACACAGGGCACTGTCACCAAGCAGGCAGCTCATCCATCATAGTAAAGGCAAGAACTTAAACCAAGTTTTGATTTGCCTCAAAACATTAAAATCTGTAGAAAAAAAAAAATATTCCACACCCAGGAGTCAAAATCCTCTTTCTTTTCCTTCTCTCTCTCTACCTTGCCCAGTCTGGCTACACCCCGCCAAAACAATAGCATCGTCTTCATTTCTAGTATGGACTCCTAAAAAAAAGGGACAGTTTTCTTCTGTGTGATCCCTTGATCTTTCCTGCTAATGTTTTGCATGTGTCTTTCCTAATATCTAGTTTCTGTGTTGGTGCATTATCTTTTCTTGGGGGTGAGAGACAGCACAGCAACTGTTTCAGAAAATAGCTTTGGAAGTGCTACACACACACACACACACACACACACACACACAAACTTTCAGCTCACAGTGTGTTAGCAGCTCCCATCAGGAAATCTCTTGGGGGAGGAGTCACGTCTTGCTCTTTCATGGAATCAAGTAGTTTTCTGCATTTTCCTATTGGAGGAAATCAGTCACGTGAACTTCATTCTTCCAGAATAATTAGCATTTATCTGCTTCAGAAACGTCAGGGGGAGGGATTTAGGAGTTCCATAAATGATGGCCTGGCCTGATTGTTACAAATTACTATTCCATCTGGAAGACTCCGTTGAGAGAATGGCGGCCTGAGGAAAGCACCTGTAAAGGGTTTTGCACGGAGCAAGCTTGATGACCCTGTGCCTTCTGACAGGATTGGGACTTGAAGTCCAGAATTCACAGCCCTCTGAGAAATTTTCAAATGTGGTTGGTTAGATGAATGTTATAACACTTTACAGTCAGCAGTCTTTTTTTTTTTTTTTCTTTCTAAGTTTGCTTTTTCGGGGATTACTTCTAATAGTGTGTTTAAAAAATGGAATTTGCTGTCATCATTTCTATCAAGAAATATTTAGGGGCTCCTGGGTGGCTCAGTCAGTTAAGCATCTGACTTCAGCTCAGGTCGTGATCCTGTGGTTCATGGGTTCGAGCCCTGTGTAGGGCTCTGTGTTGACAGCTTGGAGCCTGGAGCCTGCTTCAGATTCTATGTCTCTCTCTCTCACTTTCCATCCTCTCCTGCTTTCTTGCATGCATGCGCTCTCTCTGTCTCTCAAAAATAAAGAAATCTATATTTATAAATTTCTTTTTTAAAAAAAGAAATATTTATTGGCAAATTGGGGTAATGGCATACTGGACAGAATCCAAGTTTTGTAGTCAAAACATCTCACTTAAAACTTGTCTTTGCCACCTGCTCACTGGTTATCTTTGTGTAAATTACTAAAACTTTCTGCAACCCAAATTCTTTATCTGTAAAATCCTAGCATGGTTGTTAGGAGGGTGAAGAAGCAGATGCCGGTAAGACACATGTCACAGTCATATGGAGTGTTTAGGGAGTGTTCATTTCTGCCCCCACTATCCACCCAACATCTATTCGGTGGTTTCTATGTGTTCGCATAACCATTTAAGCCTTTGACAAGCTTGTGATCTGCTCATCCTGTAGGATTTGCTACTTAAGGGTGTCCTGTTTAAGTGTTCCTGTCATGCTCTGTGTTCATCTCTTTTAAACCTCTTTGTTGCAGTGTCTTTTAAATGTTGGGTGAATGGGGCACCTGGGTGGCTCTGTTGGTTAAGCGTCCGACCTCAGCTCAAGTCATGATCTCACAGTTCGTGGGTTCGAGCCCTGCGTCGGGCTCTGCTGACAGATCAGAGCCTGGAGCCCGTTTCAGATTCTGTGTCCCCCTCTCTCTCTAACCCTCCCCTGCTCGCTCGCTCGCTCGCTCTCAGAAATAAATAAAACATTTTTAAAACATTGTTTTAAATAAATAAATGTTGGGTGAACAGATGTCTAAATGTAGCCATCCCTCTCATTAGCGATGGGCTCTCAATGTTTATTTTTTAAACAGTGAGTACATTTCTCATCTACATTTTATAAAATCTTGGTCATTGGGTAAGCCTTGCGTACGCCATGTGACCAAGGCTGATCACTGCTGCCACTAGGTGGCAGCAGACCAGGAGTGAGGAAACCGCCCCTCCGCTGCTCAGACTGTAAATACCAAGCGCTAAAATGGCATCAAAGTAAAATAAATAAATAAAAACTGAAAAAAAAAAAAAGATAAAATGGCATCAAAGTGGGATCCATGCTTCTCCTGCGAAATATGTTAACGAGGTTTGAGGGAAACTCTCTCAGGCAAACATGTCAGTGAAGTCTTGGGTAATCATTGCCTCAGGTGCGGATAAGAAGTGCCCTTACACCACTAGCATCTCCAGCTTGAGGTTTCCCGCACCTTAACCAGGAGCCCACCTGTGGGCGTCGTCTCCTGCTCATTTTCTCTGGGAGCCATAACTATAAAACAGAAAAGACGATATTGCAGGGAGGAGACGCATACTTTTGACATATTCATGCTTCACAAACCATAAGGAACTCTTCTCTCTCAATGAGAACCAGGCTTTCATGCATGTCCTTTGCCAGAGACCTTAGAAGGGGCGTCTTCACCTTCGAGAGCTTTGGTAATAGCTCCTTCCTCGACTGTTCGCTTTTGGAGAGCAGTGCTCTGTCCAACAATGAAGGGCTGGCTGCAGGAAGGCGTTTCCGCTCAAGTCCTGGCCCCTGTGACTTGAGTCTCTTGGTCACCTCTCCATTCCTTCATGTTTCCTTTGTGCACGCTCTTGCCTACATCAACAATGAAGGTGATAAATGGAGCTGTTCCGGACCAGGAATGTGGCTGGGCAGAAAGAACCTGAACCTAGAAGAGACGGTGGCGGGGGAAGGGTGGAGAAAAAAGGTAACTGGATTATAGATCATACCGTTGATTAAAAGAGAGGCAGATCACAGGTGAGCACAGACTGTTGCCCTTACAGAGCACATGACAGAATCCTAAGAAAGTCACGCACAGCCCCTTCTGCTCAGTGTAGTTCTCCATAATTCCTTTCAGTGACTTGAGTCATAAGTTCCGTTTGGGGACCATTTGTCTTTCAGAGCCAGCAGCATGATGACTTTAGAGGCATTTATACACCAGGTTCCGCTCGTTTTGCAGAAAGCAGACATTCTCCTTTGCAGACATTCAGTGGCTGCTCAACAGTTTGTCCATCCGTCCATCCCGCAGGACTGATACTCAGGCACCACCGGCAGTGTGGCCGCCAGCCGCTCTTACTGTGTCAGAACTCTGCAGTCCTGGCTGGTGGTAGCTTGGGACCAGCCTCCCTTGATCCAGCAACTAAATGGCTACTTACACCCAGCACCAGAGGCCTGGGCTCCAGCGCGGTGACTTTAGCAGCTATGTCAGTTCTGAGTGGCCAGTGCTCGTGCCACAGAAGCTGGTTAAGGCTTTAAGTGCGGTGGCTGCATTCACAGATTCTCACCAAGTCAGGAATGCTGGGCTGGGCTGGGCTGTTGCTTGACCATCCACCTGCAACTCCAACCTGCGAAAAGGTGCCTTCGAGCCCAGATAAGAGAAAACTCAACTAGTACTGACCACAAGGTGTTGGAGAAGGATGTTTAACACTGGAAGTTCAAGGTACGAGGCAAATATCTAGCCGAACAGCTCAGCGGTTGGAAAAGCATTAGACGCAATACCTAGGAAGCCTCGAGAGACAGACAGAAGTCTGGAGGAAGGGGCTTCAGGTCTAGCCCCTGCTGGGCCTGGCTCGGGGCTCCGGCCATCAGCCAACCTGCCTGGGGTTGCATCTTCCTGCTCCATTCCCCCTTGCCTTCCAGAAAGCTGTTGGGAACACAGTTTTAGTTTTAGAAGCAACCTGTAGTTCTGGAAGGATCTGAGTTTAGGCAGGAAGAGACAGAGTGGCAATCTTGACCTTGCCTCCAGCCAGCTTGGGGAGCTCGGGGAAGACATCATAGTACTTCTCCAAGTCCGAGTTTTCTCTTGTATAAAATGAGCTTTGTTTTGAGGAAGGAATGAGGAATCTATTGCCTGTGAGCAGGACTGTCCGTGCTCGGTCAGTTGTTCCTATGAAATGGAAACTGAGCTTTGTGGAAAGAACATAGCTCTTCAGTCCTCAGTCCACTTTTTATCTGGGTGACCTTGGGCAAGTCATTTAATTTCTCTGGGCTTTGGTTTCTTCGTGTGTAAAAAGTCATACTTACTGGGTTGTTTCAAGGACAGTCTGGGATAATACACACCAAGGCTTAGCAGTATGTTTGATACATAATTGACCACCAGGGAACGTTATTATTTCTATTGTTATCATATGTGTCTGTTTACCTGTCTGTTTACAAGTCCATTGGAGACAGAGATGAACCTGCAGTGTAGCGCCCGAAGCCTGACTCAGGATAGGCACCAAGGCAATATTTGGTACATGGATGCTGGATATTTCATCTCTGAAATCACGTAAATACTAGCGCTCTGACTCCACGTGAGCTGACATACTATTTGCGATCATGCATTCCCCTTTAAATCCAAATTGGAGAGAAGAAGGTCATTAAGACATAATCATGAGACTTAATCAAGCACTTATTTATTGACCATACTTTGTTGCCTGGGTTTGTATCTTTTGTCCCTGATTTGAGTTTCATTTCAGTGCCCCAGTGTGGGGAAATTTGTCCCTTTGAATAAGTGTCTTTCTTTAGAAGACAGATTAAGTAGGGATTTCTCTTATGGTGTTTATTTTTGTTTCTAACTCTGAAGCTCAGTGAATTATTCTTTTGCCAGACACTTACATATTCTTAGCCACCCCTTTTGCTTAAGCTTGCAGAGATTTGTGCTTAAAACTGAATAAACAGTCTCAGTTGTGTGTGTGTGTGTGTGTGTGTGTGTGTGTGTGTATGTGTGTGTGTGTGTTATATGAGGTCCTGCTAGAATGCACAAACAAACAAACAAAAAAATCCTAGTCACAGATCCTGGATACTGTGGTCATCTAGACTTCAAAAGCCCTTTGTCTGTATGTATTTACATAATACACTTTGCATGCTTGGCTTTCATTAAACCCATGAGTTTAATAATAAAGTGTTTGGACATATGCTTTCCTGACCACTTTTCTTGTTCTGAATATGTTTCCCCTTTTGAAGTGAATGCTGTTTGGTTTTTCGGTGGTTTTTGGTTTCTTTTTTTTTTTTTGGTACAGATATTTGATGCTTTTGAGCCCTGTTAAAATAATGGTAAATACTTTTCCTAAATAGATGAAATGTAAGACATTCTGAGAAGGGGTTTCTTTGACTTACAGGGGAAAAAATAATAGGGAAGCCAGAGTAGGAGCACATTTGGTTCTCGTTCATCAACAGTTTTATGGACCCGCATTGCTGTGTTTCTGTAATGTTGTGTATAAAACATGGTTTAAGCGATCATGCAGCCTCAGTCTTAGAAAATAAAAAGATATGAACTTGAACCCGAGCTTCCCTGTCAAGAGAATTACAGTGTGTTTCAGCCCTAAGCTTCCTTTGAGTTAAATTTACAGTATTTCCCCCCTAACAATAACAACAACCCAAAGCATCCCTTTAAGTTGAAATGTTTGTTAAACTTCATATATACGCACACACATAAATGTATTTCTCTGTATATATAATGTATGGTCACATACACTTAGGTTTGATTTTTAGGGGATTTCCTCTTCGCTTTCAAATCATTGCACAGAATATCCAAGTAGACATGGTGTCAAAATAATCAAAATGTATTTAATGCTCTCTCAAAAAATCCATTTAAGAATAAGATCGTGGTTTGGGGGTGATTTTCAGGCCATAAATTGAAGTGTAAATATTCAAATTATTTTCATAAACTCTTCAGTTCTGTTGGGCTTTTATGTTATCATACAGTGAATTTTTTGTATTTAACTTTTCTAGCAGTTGCCTTTTTTAAGAGCCTCAAGTGTCCCATAAAAAGCAAATACTTGAATTTTCAGTTTCTAGGTACTGCATATTTTTCCTTCTGCTTGCCTTATTTTTATAACGGTGATTTATAAAGACATTACTAAAGAAAAGGAAAGAAGGATTTTGAGGAGGAACTGCTATATAACACTGCTTAAAAATCTATTTCCAGTACTAAGGAGAGAAAAAAAAAATCTGGCATCATATCAGCGTGTGATCTGGGATCCGAGTGAGATGGCCATACCTTGAGTCATTATCTTCCGGAAATATTTATGGAGCCTCGTGGAGAAAGAGGGCAGGATGAGGTTGCCAGGCTCCATTTCCACTTCTGGGGGTGGGGGGCTGGGGTTGCTGAGAGAGCGGCCAGCCCTGGGGAAGAGCCATTGCAGAGAAGGTGGCTTTGAAAACAAAATGGCGGGATGAGGCTCCAAGGGGGTCTGTGAAAGAGGACCAGAATCTGACCTCAGGCAATGCAGGCAAGCTGAGGAAGGCAGGGATTTAGGAGATGCTAGTGCATGAGAAGTCTTGCTTGTCCCCCAATATCTAGTCCATTTTTTCTTAGTAACAGAATTCTTCAAGGGGTACATGTAGCTCAGTATAAGAATTCTGCATCCTGGGTCGCCTGGGTGGCCGAGTCAGTTAAGTGTCCAACTTCAGCTCAGGTCACGATCTCATGGTTTGTGAGTTCGAGTCCCGCATCAGGCTCTGTGCTGACAGTGCAGAGACTGCCTGGGATTCTCTCCCTCTCTCTCTCTCTCTCTCTCTCTCTGCACCCCTTCACCCCCCATCAAAATAAATAAATAAACGTAAAAAAAATTACCATGTCCTAACTTCCCTTTGGCTCTCAGTGACCATGTGGCCAAGTTCTAGTCCATGGGATGGCAAGGAAGTTCCCATGCCTTCTTGCCTTTTTTTTTTTTTTTTTTTTAATCCCATTTTCTTTCCCTTCCTTCCATGTGGGATGCCTCTGGGGCTGACAAGGGCACAGTGTTGTGCATAGAAGGAGCTGGGTGCCCAGAATCGCATCATGTCTAGGGCTGATCATTCCAGGATTTTTTTTTTAAATCTCTCGGATGGAAGGCACTATATTTTTGGGTTTTCTGTTAATTGCAACCAATCCTATTGAATAAATTTATTAGAGACAAAGAATAGAATGAATGTACACCTGAGCCACGTGGGTGGCTCAGTCGGTTAAGCATCCAACTCTTGATTTCAGCTCAGGTCATGGTCTCATGGTTCGTGAGTTTGAGCCCCAAGTCAGAGTCCATGCTGACAGTGCAGCACCTGCTTGGGTTTCTCTCTTTCCCTCTCTCTCTGCCCCTGCCTCCCTCCCTCACCCCCCCTTTCAAAATAAATAAACTTTTAAAAATAGAATAAAAAATGTGTGAGTAAAGTGAAAGAGAAGGACTAATTGAAAAGCCCCAGGAAGATTCCATGGTACCTTCAAAACATCCAGCCCACACTTGTTTGCTCAGTGCTCACTGTTCCTAGGTCAGTCACTATTATAGATGCCAAGAGAACAAAGGCAAGGTGAACTGCAGTTAAGTGCAGCCAGGGGGCTTTGCAATAAATGATTTCTGGGTTGAGACCCAGGCTCCATCTCTAGCTAGTACCCTTATGGATCCATGCCTGTCACCGGCCACCTCAGTTTCCTCATCCGTGAAATGGACACAGTAATATCTATTTCCTGTGGTTGATGTGGGCATCACATGAGAAAATGCACATGAAAGTTTTACATAGTGGCCAGCATATGATAGATGAGAATGTAATAGATTTTAGTTTAAAAACAAAATGATGGCTTATTGCGCTCAAGGAGCTTACAATGCCACAAGGAAGACAGAGGTATAAGCACATGAGTAGACAGTCCTCTGGCTCAGGAACCGTGGGGAACTGGTGAGGCCCGGGAATATCGTGTGGTGTGGGAACCCAGGTCAGGTGCTCTGGGAACGGGAAAAAGAAGCCCCCAGTCTGGACTAGAAGGAATGGGGGTAGTCAGGGCGGTTCCCCTTTTACTCTGAGACCAGAAGGGAGGGTGGGTGCCTGCCATGATGAGGGCATGAGACGGGCAGGTGGATGAGGGAACATGGTGCCCAGCATGTATCAGCCATGCCAGAAGTGGAATAAATACCCAGGTGTGCATGGTCAGAAGAGTTTGCTGGGCTGGACCTGTCAGGTCAACCATTGTCACTGGGCATCTGCTTTGGGGACAAAGGTGAGCCTACGAACCCGATTAGGATGCAGTCCTTGACCTTGAGAAGCCCATAGTCCAACAGAGGAGACAGATATCAAAGTAATTAAGTGCAACATAGCACGGAACAGCCAGTCATGGGATCATTTGCAGGCCTGGCTAGAATACGGCAGGACAAGTATTTCATTCTGTCCATCTGGTCAAGACATTGAAGGGTTCACAGAGAGAATGACACTTGAGTAGAAGTTTGAAGGCAGTCCCATCTTGGCAAGACCATTCTGGGCTGCTTATATGTCCAAGAGGCGATAACCCAGCCCTCCAAACAGAGAGGCAGCCCTTTTCCTGAACTGCTCAGACAGTGCTGTGTCAAACTCAGGAGGAACTAAGATGTCTGGGTATGACCACCAAGTAGAGAGGTTTTTCTTCCACTGACCGAGCAGTGACCTGAGGCAGCCCTCGAGACGATCCCAGGTGCCCTGCGGCCGGTTTCCACTCTGGCATTTGTCTTCATATGGACGCAGCCTACGTCTGGGTAAGAACATGCTGTGTAAGACAGTTCTTTTTCACTTCGCCCCTCAAAATGTGCAAGCCGACAACCACAGATAGATCCCAGATGCCGTTTTCCTGCTCTCGCAAACCTTGAAGTGGGCCGTGCCAGCAGGCACACCTGCCAAGGAAAATGCTGTCCTCGAAACGTTCCTGGCACCGTCTTCAAGGGGTGCCGACCAAGCGCTGGAATCGCTGACCTCCCGGAAAGAGAAGCCTACAGCTGCGGCCTCCAGGGTGAATTCCCCCGATGGGAGGGCCCTATGGAATTAGAACAGACTTAATCCACATCACAGAGAGCTGGCCCGCCACCCATGGCCAGGGAAGTGGTGGTTTGTGGGAGGGACCTTCCCAGAAGGCAGATGACTCAGGTTGGCCTCCAGGCACCTCCTGCAGACCGAACTGACAAGGTGAAGATCAAGGAGGCATTTGGCAGTCACCTAGTCCAGCCCTGTGTCCAGAGGACAGATGTGAGTTTCATGACGCCAACCAGTAGGAGAACATGGCGAAGGTTGAGCTGTGTCCCCTTCCCTCAGGTTGAAACTATCAGCATCCAAACAGCAGACCCCTTACTGCCCCAGCGTGGAAGGTCTGTGGGAATAAGACTCATCAAATTCTCCGATAAGACTGTGTACAAAACATATAGTTGGGGCAGAAGAGAGCTTGGGACTCAAAGGGACCAGCGACTCTCCCCCGGAGTATTTTCTCCATGGGACACTCTTTCAACACTTTTTTAAAACGGTGACTGACAGTTTTCAAAAAGTTTTTTTGTTTTTTTTTTTTTAAAGGTGTCATGGTGGTTATAAAGACCAAGGTGGTTAGATGGCTTGGGTTACAGTAGGTTAGAGGAAGTCGCATGAACCACTCTTTTGAATCATCACTGACCACACCCTGAGGCCCATGGAGAAAGTGATCAGAGCGTGGCATTTGTTTTTATGTGCCCAGGTGACCCGTCAGCCACTGTGCAGGCCTCATCATGTAGGGTCATTTGTGGAGGAACTTAAGTGCCAGAACCAGAAGTTTAAAAACTTATCTAGTTAGTGGTGGGGCCACAGCAGATTTTTTATTTAAAATTTTTTTAATGTTTTATTTATTTCTAGGAGAGAGAGAGAGAGACAGCGTGAGCAGGGGAGGGTCAGAGAGAGAGGGAGTCACAGATTTTTTAAATAGGACAATAACGTCCCTATATGTATAGCAGATGTCAAGGAAGAAGAAGCCGGAAGCTGAGAAATAAGTTAGGAAGTTATGATTGCATTTTACTCTCTGGGAACCAAGGGAATTGGGGTGGTCCATGGACAGAAATAAGGAAGGCGGGATCAGTAGCTGGAAGGGGGAAATTGATGAGGTTAATGGTTGACTTTGATATTTGCGGCTATGAGGGTCCTAATTCCTTGGTGGATGTATATAGTGGTCCCTCCCAAGCAGGCTTTTCTAGGTCTATCCTTGATGGCTCCAAACCTTTTGAAGGCCTGAAACCCAAGTTTTGCATGGTCCCCCAGGATGGATAAGGCTCTTACTACCCAGAGCCCACTCTTTTGTAGGCTTACCTGCTCGGTGGGTAAATGATACATGAGTGGAATGCCAGCAAGTAGTCACAATAGCCCACTAATTTTTTAAAAATTAAAAAATTTGAATTAAAAATCAGTCCACTTGATTTTTTTTTTTTATTGTGGTGAAATACACATAACAAATTCTACCATCTTAGCCATTTGTAAGTGCACACCTCAGTAGTAGTAAATTTGTTCGCATTGAGCAGCCATCACGGCCATCAACCCCGCAACTCACACTGGAAACTGAAATTCTAGATCCATTAAATAACTTCCCCTTCTCCCCTCTCTCCAGCCCCTGGCGACCACCATTTTACTTTCTATCTTTATCTCAGTACCTCATAGATATAGAATCATACAGTGTTTGCCTTCTTGTGACTGGTGTATTCAGCACAATGTCCTCGAGGTTCATCCGTGTTGTAATGTGGGTCAGAGTTTCCTCCCTCTTTAAAGCTGAAGTATAGTCCATTATATGTACGTCTCACATTTTGCTTCTCAGTTCCTTCGTTGTTAGAAACCTGGGTTGCTGCCATGTTTCAGCTATTTTGAATAACGCTGCATTAGACATGGGTGCACCATGCCTTGAATTTTAACTTGCTTTCTAAGTAAAACTTTCACAACTTCAGAACTTCTCAAATTCCTCCCTGGGCAGAGTCCATAGGCTGCATGGGATTTGGACGATGTCTTGGTCGTTCCTTTTCCTCTCGGTTTGGAAACCGACTCACACTAGGCAGGGGGAGATTTCTGACAGCAGCTCACCAATTACGGTTTCCAGCAAACGGCTCCAGGAGATCGACAAGAAGTTAAGTAAGAAAAAGTGAGTGCTGCTGTTTGAGGTATGTCTAGAGTATGGTTTTAATCCATCCCTGTCAGGCTCATATAAAATTCCAGGCTTCTGTAACTCTGTAGCTTGAAGTATCCCAGGGTATCACATGTTAACTGAAAGCCAAGAGAAGCAAGGAGTTCTGTTCATGGTTAAATCTTATAAAGATGCTTTTTAAAGCATATTAATCCATTAGTAATCCACTTGGATGTTGGAATATGGTCACATATTGTTTAGGACCTGGTCCCGGAAAATCAGGTAGAAATATAGATTTAAGCTATAGGAACTTGGAAGTGGCCTCTCAATAACCCCGTTCTCATAAGTTGTCTCTGTTCTTAGATGTAAAAAAAAAAAAAAAAGGGTACATCAAATGCACACCTAGGGGGTATTTTTTTGGAGGGGGTAAGAAGGGGATTTTAATTTTAATAGCATTTCATATTTACTGAAATGTTACCAGAATAGTATGAGCAGCTTTTTACCCAGATTCACAAATATATCTGGCATTGTTTTGTTTTATTTGAGAGAGAGAGACAGAGAAAGCAGGGGGGAGGGGCAGAGGGAGAGAGAGAGACTCGTAAGTAGGCTTGATCCCATGACCCTGGGATCAGGACCTGAGCCGAACTCAAGAATCGGCCATTCAACCAACTGAGCCACCCGGGTGCCCACCCCCCCCCCACCGTGTTTTCCATAATGCCAATTAGATATGTGCATAAGAATTACACATTAACAAAATGATCCTTTCTCTTCGAGTGTGTGTTTTCTACGGAGCTGCTACACATATATTTCCTGAGCTTTTTAATACTCCAGGCTCTGTGTGAGGCACTGTCTTATATGATTTAATTGTCCTTTCCTGATTTAACCCCCAAAGACCTCTTGTGAGGATTGTTACCCTCATTGTCCTATAAGAGGCAAGGCGACTTTCTGAAGGCTGGGCGGCGAGCAGAGGAGCTAGGATTCCCAGTCACGCCCTGCGACTTCCAATCCCGAGTCCCTGAAATGTCATCATCTGACACTGTGTGTCAGGACCTTCCCGGATCACAGGAAATACACAGGAGTTCTGTTTGGAGAGGAGAGTGAAAAACCACTCAGGCCGGATTTCCACTGGTCTGGAAGTGAGCTAGGGTGTGGTGGGGGAAAGACAGGAAGCAGATCAGCATTTGCTAACCTCTGCCTCTTCAGACCGGTATATGGACAGCCCTTCAGGGCTTGACCTCCATGCAGAATCAGGGGTATCACTGACGATGTTTACAGGGATGGTGACATTATCAAACATGAAGAAGCAGGCGAGGCATAAACACAGAAGAGCCTGAGGATGGCTGTGTGCAGCAGGAAGACCCTTAAGAGCAAGGGCTCTGCCTCGTGGGGTTTCCGTCCCCAGAAGCTGTCTTGGTGGGTCTGCCTCACTTGCTTCCCAGCTGCTGGAATTGTTATGTCCCCTGAATATTCAGGATCATCATCTGCAAAATTCTCTTAAATACAGCAAATATTGAAAGTCATTTCTGGTGGCACCGAGGTGGCTCATTCGGTTACGCTTCTGGCTTCCACTAAGGTCATGATCTCAGGGTTCATGAGTTTGAGCCCCGCATCAGGCTCTCATCTGTCCGCACAGAGCCTGCTTTCGATCTTCTCTCTCCCTCTCTGCCCCTACCCCACTTGCGTATACACTCTGTCTCTCAAACAAACAAACAAATAAAACCAACAAAAACAGTCATTTCTGCATATTTTAGTACATTCATTCATTCCACAGGTACTTATTGAGCACCTACTATGTACTAGTGCAGATAAAGGAATGAAGGCAGATGAAGGCTCTTTGTTCCAATGCACTCATACAGTCAACAGTGAATGAGTGAGCAAGATACAAGTTGGAGAGAAGTGATATGTGGCCAACTTTACTGGGTACAGCGATCGAGAGGGACTGGGGATGAGAGTACACTGATTTGGTGTGGGGTCTAGAAAGCCCTTGTTAAGTCTGAGGCCTGAATTGTTAGAGGCAGCAAAGGGTGATCAAAGCAAGGGGTGCAGGCAAGGTAACAGCAGATGTTCAGTGCCGGTTTGGTACAGCTGAAAAACAAAGCTAGGTGACAAAGTTCAGTGACATAGTTTTCGATTGAAATCTGATGAAGTTGGGCCTTGAAGGCCGAGTAAGGAATTGGGAGTCTATGAGTACTTTAGGCAGCCACTGGAGATTTTAGGCAAGACAAAGACTCCATCAGGTCAATGCCCATCAAGGGGACTCTAAGTCATGTACACGCGGCTCATTACCAATGGCACTTGGAACAAAGACAGTTGTGTATTACAGTCAGCATATATTCTTGGAGCATCTTTTGTCTGTTCGACTCCAAATAGGCTGCTAGGCTTTAATGAATGAGAATGGGGCACCTGGGAGGCTCAGTCGGTTGAGTGTCCGACTTCAGCTCAGTTCATGATCTCACGGTTCATGGGTTCAAGCCCCGCATTGGACTCTGTGCTCACAGCTAGCTCAGAACCTGAAGCCTGTTTCAGATTCTGTGTCTCCCTCTCTCTCTGACCGTCTCCTGCTCATGCTCTCTCTCAGAAATAAATTAAAAAACATTAAAAAAAAAAAAAAAAAAAGATGAGTGAGAGGCAATACCTAGCCCCAAAAGGCTCCTGCCTGGAGAGGGTGTTTGCCATCCTCTTAAGCGATGATGCCCGGTATTGTGGTTGCTGGCATTTCTTGATTCAGTTCTTTCATCCACCAGTGGCGAATATTTATCCTTTGAGGGTGCACTGAATTTTTTTGGAAATAGCCAAGAGTTGCTTTAAATCTACTCTAGTGAATAAAGTAGGGGATTGGATTTTTAGAAAACAAGTCGATAAATAAACAAGGTTGATTTTTGCTATATGTTTTCTAAAACGTCTGGAATGCCATTTCCTCTAGTTGTCAAATTCTCAAATATCCAATTGTTACAAAGAAGTTCCTTGAAATACAGAAGCGTTTGGATTTAGGAGTACCCAAATCTTGTGGGGAAAATCCTCATTCTGGGGGCCACCCTGCCCTTCTCATGGCAACCTGCAATCTTCTAAATTCATCTGCCCCAGCAGCCTATCTCACTTTGGTGTTCCTTCAAGTGACAAGAGTCTGATGATGTTTTTGGCATCAAGATTACAGAGGCTAATTTTGAGATTTGTACATGCATTCGCCGAAGCTCCCTGAATCTGGTTGGGAAGACCCAAGGTTATCCTGCTCAGCTGCATAGGATATTCATGGTTTGACTACGGAATCTACATAAGTGGAAAATTTAAACCTATTTATATTTTTTAAATCGTGGTCCTGAAGCTTTTAAAAATACACACTACTTTCCATCCCATTATACAAAAATGCATTTGAGGTGGTCGTCATTTTATTTGGGCCATGGTCTTCCGAGACTTGGGACAATAATATATATTTTCTCTCTTATGCAAATGCATGCAGATTTTTAAAGCATGCATGCATGTGTTATACACTTTATAAATTCCAGTAATAGAAATGTTTGTGTATATAAATAGACAGAATGAGGAGTATACGTTTTATATAAAATAACCTCTTTGGTATTTGTTTGCCCTGATTTTTTTGATTTATGGGTCGTCATTGCTCACTATAGAAGAAGAAAAATAAATATGCAAAACACTGGGAGACTTTTAATGGGGTTACTTCCCATCTTAGCTCAGTGTTTCTCCACTGAAGCTGACCTTGAAATTGCTTTTTAAATACAAGTCAAAATATGCAAATTCCAGAGTATCAGAATGAGTGTGATGTGAGGAGTTCTTTCAAATTCACATTTTTCCATCATTTCCATCTTATATCCTGTGCTTTATCTGCTTCCTAATCCATTAGTACCTGAGTGGTGGGTATATGGGTTTTCTCAAATGCACCAATCCCCACTAGGAGTGACTGGAATACACGACTGAACACAGATGAGTCCCCACTCCTAGTGCCTGTACTGTCCACTTCGTTTCATACCAAGGAACTTTTCCTCTCCTCTGCTCATAGTTCATCAGGGTTTTCTGGAGCCTGCATAGCACCGATATGTATATATCACCTCCTCCCCCCATCGTTATGGCCAGAAAAACTCACAACCGTGAATTTCACAAAGTTTATGACTGGCCCCCGACTGCCTCCGCCGCCACGTTTGGCACAGAATCTTCTTCTGGACGCATTCTTGCCGTTCGATAAACAAGCAGATACACTGAAGCGGCGCATGAATGAATAGGAAGTATCCCAGCTCCAAAGGATAAATCTATCATGTGGTGGAGAGGGTATTCAGGCAAAACATTTGGTTCTGCGGTCGCTTGGAGGATTGGGCCCGTGCTATAATTAATGCCACTAGCAGTAAAAGGACATTAGGGATGTCGCGCGTGTTGATTATTTCTTCATTTTGTTTATCCAAGTATCCCCGCCTTGGAATCTCTGTGGCCATTGTCAAGGAAACCTTGGAGACAGAGCGCTAGCCGCTCTTCCCTTGTAAGTACATCGTTACCTCGCTCCAAACAGTCTTTTTCCTTCCTTCCTTCCTTCCTTCCTTCCTTCCTTCCTTCCTTCCTTCCTTCCTTTCTTCTTCCTCTTCTTCTTTTTTTTTTTTTGTCAATAGAGGATGGAAACATTATTGGATTCAGGAGTTCATAGTAGTCCGCTAAGCAGCTGGAGATGAGGGGAATAGATTTATGAAACGGACCACTTCAAATGGCATTATCTTCCCACCTTTCATAAATCATGGGAGAGTGCTCAGAAAACAGAGCATCTGTTTTTCTCTTCTACCTTGAATCTGCACCCCCCAATAATCATGGGAGAGAAGAAAGTCTCAGGTCTCCTTTCCTCGGTTGGAAAAGGCAATTAATCCTCATAACACGAAGAAGAAGAAGTGTGATAAAATAAAAGAGTACTTCTTAGAAGTCAAGGATTGTGCTTTCACTATGATTTTTTTCCTGTTGTTGTTTCATTACTGGTGATTTTTTTCTTTCCCCTGCTTATTTGGGCCTCAATGGAATTATGGCATTAATTAAGCTCTTTGGCTTTATTTTTCACTGAAAGCATCATGCTGTATTCTGTAGGATAACGTAAGACTAATGTGGCTCTGCTGGGAAAGCTAGGAGATGGGGATCCTGGCTGAGATTTTCTTTGCCTCGCTCTGCCTTTCCCCGTCTCAAGGCTGGTGATTATTCATAGTATGCCTAAACCCAAATTATGGATCTTAGTGTTTCTGACACGGAGAGTCCTTCTTGTCTGGTAGTCTGGGGGCAATCTGCATGGGGGAGCAAAGTGGATTCTTCTCCATGTGTCCATAGACTACCAAGTGATAGTCCGTTCCCCATAAAGAATCAGACTTCCTAGGGGCGCCTGGGTGGCTCAGTCGTTTGAGCATCCAACTTCGGCTCAGGTCACAATCTCGCGGTTCATGGGTTTGCGCCCTGCATCGGGCTCTGTGCTAACAGCTAGCTCAGAGCCTGGAGCCTGTTTCAGATTCTGTGTCTCCCTCTCCCTCTGACCCTCCCCTGCTCCCCTGCTTTCTCTCTCTCTCTCTCTCTCTCTCTCAGAAATAAAACATTAAAAAAAAAAAAAAAAAGAATCAGGCTTCTTAACCACCCTGTAGCTGTTTCCCACACTGCCAGGGGACCTTGCAGACTTTTCCTTGAGTGGTAACAGTCATCGTCCTGATGGACAGTCAAGAGTCCCCAGCACACTCTACCCCGTACCTAACGTTCCTGTGATGCCCTGGAGAATGGTTTGGGAAGAACTTGTGAACATGTCTGACAGCAGTTTGAAAACTTCGAAACTAAGTCTTCCTCCTCCCACGATAGCCCGCCCCCCCTCCTCAAATAGATAACATAAAAAAAAAAAATTGACCTCTGTAACTTTGGGCTGGAGGAAAGAACAATAACCAGCCCAAATGTATCATTTCAGAAAATTGAGGGGAAAAAATTTTTAAGGTAGTTTCATCTCAAAAAGTTTGAGACACGTTTTTCCCCCCACAGGCGTGACATGCCAAGATAAAATTGAATTGTGTGTACAGGCAAGAGGATAAGAGGACCTTGAACTGGACTAACTGAACTTGATGGTCATCACAAGACACAGAGGGCAAACGTGTCATTTGTTGAGGTATTTTGAGACCTCATTGTTTAGGCAAACGTGAGCAAGAAATTGAGAAATCCATTCAGGCTCTTCCTTCCGGTTGCCTAGAAGGAATTAATGCCAAATACCATGGCTGAAGCCCCAGGCGAACACTAGCTCTTCAGAAGGAGATGTTCTTTGCCTGTCCCTTTTTCTGCCTGCCCACCCCCTCCTTTCACCCAAGGAAATAAGGTATTCATTTGTGTGTATCTGACAGAGCAGCCTTGGGTTTGTATCACACAGAGCTCGGCCTGAAGCCTGCCTTCATTTCCCCTTACCTTTCCTGCTTCTGTTTCCTCTTTTATAAAATGAAGGCCGTGATGTCAACCCTTCAAAATTCCTCTAAAGCGTTAGCTAGATAATGAATCAAAATGGTAGCACAGAGTAGGTGCTTAAAACACATAATAGGGCTTTCTTCCATATGACATGCATTTAGTTTTGCACTCTGGGGACAGTTCTCTCTTTTTTTCTTTAATCTTCAAAACTATCCTGTGACAGAAGCATTACTGTGCCCATTTTCCAGATGAGGAGACTAAGGTTCAGGGATAGTAAGTCATTTATCTCATAAAAATCAAACCCAAGATCCAGACTCTGGTCTCTTTGACATTAAAGACTGTATCCTTACTCACTATGTATTTATCTCCCATGGTCTTACTCCCTGGTCCCAAGTCACTTACCCCAGGTCAGATGACCTGTCCAGGACTGGAAACTCCAAGAGGGAGAAACAAGGAAGACCCAGGCACATGAACTTCAAAAGCAGCTGAGTTACCAGAAAATCTAAGCAAGAAGCTTCTAGGGCTTCCTCAGAGCTTTCCCTCTTGCTGTATCTGGCACATCACGGTTGGACCAACTCTGGAAAAGAAACAGAAAGGAGGAAAATGGCCCCACTCTGCTTTGCTTTGTCAGTACCTTGGGACACAGGTGGAAAAATCTAGAAGGAGCGTGGGATAACTGAAAGAAGCTGGGTGTGGACTGGCGATCAAAGGCTGTCCTGCCAAGACTCTCAAGGTTTTTGCAGCTCCTTCTGGATTCCAACGGTTTGTTCAATGGCTCTGCGATGGACCAAGGGAGGGGAGCTCCTGAAAGCCATCCCCGAGACGAAGTGTCCGTCACAGGGAACCCCAAATCTGCCTTAGTAAGCCCTGCATTACTGATATCCACAGGCTGATTTCCTGTAGTCAAAGAGTCTGTTTCCAGGTCCTTGGGCAGATATTTAAGAAGCACATCAAGAGAAGTAGGTTTGAAGAAAAAACAAAAACCAAGGATATATTGATTTCTGAGAATTCTTCCTGAGTTTCTCTTGGCTGTGATGCTGTCAGCCCATGATGAGATGGTTGTTGAGTTTGGATTGATTTTTGTCTTTCAAGACTCAGCACAAAACAACCCTTCCTCTGGGTAATCTTTTCTCCCCCTTCACAGATAGAGTTGACCTTCATAATTGAGATTCTCTTCTCCTTCATCAGCTTCTACCATTTTCAAGTGCTAGCAAGCTGAATGGACATACTGTCTTGTCTATGTCATCTATAAGACTGTGTGTTCCCTGAAGACAGGGACCGTCCTATCTTCAAGGTGCCCAGGAACTGATTGTGGCACCAGTGAGTGGAATCAAATTATAAATAGGTGAGGAGAGCAAAGAGCACAATAATATTGAACCTAGAACATCTCCTCCTCCTATCGCTGGTGGTCGAGATGCATTATTGTATATACTTGATCTCATTTTCTGTAGTCAAGTCAAGTTGTAGTCTGAGTCCGGGAAACATACGCATCAGCACCGTAAGTACTCTGGATTCAGTGACTTCTTCCCAATTTGTAACTAGTGGCAAGTGACCGATCCAATTTCTTGTTCAAGTACATGGGGATTGAAATCACAACATCTGGGGCAGATCATCTTGAGGCATTCTTAGATTCTACTGCTGCATGTGACATTGGCTCTTGACCCCCACAGATAAGCGAGCACGGCCTCACAAGGGAAAATGGAGACACCTTGACGCTCCCATGTAGCTGTTTCCGTGATGAATAGCCTGGATCCAGAACACAAGAGGGAGATACTCGTTGCAAAAGCTTTGCCTGAATGGCTAGAACAAGGAAAACCAGTAGGAGTGGCAGCAATTCCTCTTTCCTTCTCCATAGAATATTGGGGCACCCTCAGGATAGTCCTCATTTTTAAAGAGTGACATCGAGAGGTGGACATCTTTAGGAATAAAGAGGCAGTTTGAATTTAGAATTGCAATCTGTCACTTAGTTGCTTTTGCTTAAATATCTCAGTCTACGGAATGAGGCTGTTTGGGGCGCCTGGGTGACTCAGTCAGTTAAGCGTCCAACTTTGGCTCAGGTCATGATCTCGCAGTTTGTGGGTTCGAGCCCCACGTCAGGCTCTGTGCTGACAGCTCAGAGCCTGGAGCCTGCTTCGGATTCTGTGTCTCCCTCTCTCTCCTCCCCTCCCGGACTCCTCTGTCTCTCTCTCACAAAATTAAATCAACATTAAAAAATTAAAAAAAAATAAGAATGAGGCTGTTTGTCTCACCCTTGTGAAATTCACTCTTTGCTTTATTTTAACGCATCTGAAGTTCTCGTGCCCAGAAGATCAGATTCAAGTTTGAAAGTCTATACGCTAACCAAAACTTTGGGTTTTTTGTTTGTTTGTTTTATCATTTTTTTTTTTTTTAAATCTCTTCTGCTGACACTGCTACTCTTTATATACGCTGCTAAACCTGCAAGAACAGCGCGGACTTCTTGTCTTCTTTTTCCCTTTCTAGTTGGTTTGATTGTGCTCCCTGTCTGATCTGACTTCTGGTTTTATTTTTAAGGTTGGCGTCATCATTTGACCCTCCTCGTGTGCCCCCCCCACCCCTTGTCTTAACATATTTTTGACCTGTCTCATTCAATGGTTTCCAAAATACTGAAAATTCCTTTTCCTTAGGCCTCATTTTATATAGGTGCTATGTTTTTGGTAGAGAGAGCCTGGCTTTAACTGACGTGGGCTGAGCATTCGGTGGGGAGGGGACTCTATCTCACAGACACTCTGCGGAGGCCAATCCCGTCTCTTGCCTTAACTTCCCTTGTGACCTTGAACGTGTCCTTTCACCTGTCCATCTCTTAATTGTCCTCTGTCCCTTTGAGCCAATCAGCACCTGTCCTACCTTCCTCATGGGCTTACTGGGCAGCTCGGAGGAACAAGTAAACTGTGCAGCACTTTTAAATTCAGCTTAGCTCTGGAAACACAGGGCCATCTCATTGATTCCTTAAATGAGGTGATTATTCAAGAAATCCTTCAAACTAATTTTATTTCCTCTCCTCTTCCCCCATCCAAGAACACTGAGATAACTCAGCGGACTCTCTCTCTTTCTCTCTCTTTCTGTGTTTGAAGACAGAGTCAGGGAGGTCCTAGATCCACAGAATATGGCCAGGCCAGCCCTTGTACTTACTTACACAATGAAGAGATTTCAGCACTCAGCCCGGAGGAAGTAGCTTCTCTTTCCCCATCCCGGGGCACTAAAGAAATAGAACAATTACATGTCTCCATTCTGCAGACACGCTGTGGGCCTGGAAAACGGGTGGGTATATTGATCAGATAGTCAATTAAGTCAGGTGCACCGCATGGAGGAAGGGGTCCACGGAGCTTCTCAATGGCCCCTGAGGAACTTAGCTCAAAGTCAGGTTCTAAGGTGAGAACCACAGCATCAGGGGCCTGGGGTCTTTCTCGATGCCCTCCTCCAAGTTGGTAGGATAGTCTCCCCTCCTGGAAGATTCAAGTGAAATAAAGCCTTAGGAATCGGTACCAGAGACATTAAATATGGATTACAAAGTGCGAATTTCTCCCCCTCGGTCCCATCTTTGCTTCCATAAAGGAGTAGGTTAAAAAAGAAAAGTTCTTTTAAAAAAATGTCTTTACTGCTCAGTAAATCCCTGTGGGGGGAAGAAAATGGTGGGGT
>NW_027528369.1:3055076-3095677 GCF_008692635.1 Crocuta crocuta
ATTAACATTAGTCTTCCATTAAAAATAGATCAAAAAAGTACCCAAAAGAAAAAACCCCACAACAATGAAATAAATTAGGATCATACAACTGGAGGCCCGCAAATGAGTTTGCTAAATGTTATATTTTCTCAAGCCACTTAGATTTCTAACTTCCTGTTTCTGCCTGAAGCAATAAAGGCAGGAACACTGTCATTAGCTTCAAAAACCATTTTTTTAGCCCCTAGCTGCATTTATTATTATTTTTTCTACCCCCTTTCCCCCCCTGCCCCGCCCCCCGCAGCCATATCTGCATTTATTACAGGCCAGGTGCATCTTGCTCTCAAGCGTTAAAGGAGATGAAAGTAGGGAGGGGAGGTTCCCTTCCCTTGTGGGCAGGAGGCTGGTGCAGCCCTGTGAACGCGGGGCTGGGCCAGGGGCTTCCCGGGGTGGCTCCTAGCCACACCGGACTGTGTTTCCACTCCACACTGCGATCAGATCACCCGTGATCATCGTGAACCACAGGATAATCTCTGGCAGTTTTCAATAAAGTAATTACTCTGTCCTCTCATTTAGCCCCTTAAAAAGAGCCAAAAGGAATGTGTCACCTAGACGCTATTTATAACCATTTTTACCTCATGCCTCTAGGGCCAAAATTGGAAACCTAATTTTAGATCCGTAAAAGCCCAAATATGTGTATAAGAAGCCCCAAAATAAAATATTCCAGGGCGGCTCCTAACAGCTTCAGGTTGATTTATCTCACGGTGGATATTTAATTATGTCATGGAAAAAACAGCGGCAATTAGATCATTATTTCTTGGGTGTTGGGTCCAAGGACATTCCAGAGGAAGTCAAAGGCAGAGGGAGGAAGGGGCAGAAATACCGACGGCCGGCAAGCCTACAGCCGGTTTAGCGGACGCAGAGAGACTTCCAGATCAGACAGAGGGCCAGTGCCATCGTCCATGCGCCTGGGTCATCCTGGCGTCCCTGGGCCTCTGTCCGCTCAAAGTGGGGCGTCATCCTGCCCGCCTCCTGGGTGTGTTGTGGCCTTTAGAACTGCAGCATCCTGCCTGGGACCTGGCGGGTGTGACCTTGTCCACGCACGGCTGCACTGGTAGCCATTCTTTATTCATCATTACAGCTCAGGAGACCCGTCACCTCCCACGCCCTCCAAACGCTGTCTGTCTCCCTTTTAGAAGTTAGCTGAATGACTCCATGATGTTGGATAGAGCCCTCATGCCTCACAGAGCTCAGAACCTGCGTCTTTCCTGGATGGCCAGGCTGAAAGATGCACAATTTCCCAAGGGGACCGGACGTCAGACTCGAATAGCATTTGGCTTTTGAGGACCTCCCAGATCCTGAAAGGTCCCAGAGCCTACAACAGCCCTGCTGCCTGTTTTATAGACACCCACGGGCGACTCTGCTTGATTCCCACTTCCCTCCTCATCTCTCCAGCTGTATTCCCTGGCGAAGAGGCATAAACCTTGGGAGTTCCCACTCCGGGAGAGGTCCCAGGAGCCTGGACCTAGCCCTGTGGTAGGCAGACATTTGGCCCTGTGATCTCCCCCCTCTGGTGTTACCCCCATGGTTATGTTGCATGACAAAAGGGCCTTTTCAGGTGTAATTAAGGTAACCAATCAGCTGACTTTAAAATGGGGAGATTATTCCAGATTCTAAGGGTGGGTCCAGTGGAATCACAGGAGCCCCTCAGAGCAGAAGAGGAAGCAGAAGAGGGAATCAGAGAGACGTGGCCAAAGGGGGCGGGGTGGGGGCAGGGAGATGGCAAGCAGGACAAGGATTCCGTGTTCTGTCCCTGACTTTGAAGACAGAGGGGACCATGTGCTGAGAAAGATGGGCGGCTTCTAGACGCTGAGAACTAGCTCCGGTCAACAGCCAACAGGAGATGGGGAGCTCAATCCTACAACCACATGGAAAATGGGGACCTCGTTTCTACAACCATGTGGAAAATGGGGAGCTCACGCTTATCACCACAAGGTAAATGTGGGCTCAGTCCTACACCTCCTGGGAAATGGGGACCTCAGTTCTACGACCACTTGGAACTGAGTTCTGCCAATCACTTGAGTGATCCTGGGAGCACATTCTTTGCCAGAGCTTCTAGACAGGAGCCGAGAGGTCACTAAGCCCCACTGTGTCTGGGCTTCGGACCCGGGGCAACCGTGAGATATAGAAGCAACAGCCCTGTTGTTTAAGCCGACAGCCTGGTCACTCGCGGTGACTACGAACAAACTCCCACGTTCCCTGAGGCCTTTCGTGGGGCAGGTCTCGCCCAGCCCTCGGCCCCTTGAGCTCCTTCCCGAGTGCGTCTGCCCCTTGCGCCTCCATTGCCTCCCTAGAGAATCAGCTCGCCTCATTCGGTAGAATTGCTTTTGTTTGATTATGAGTGTGTTCAGAGTCATACTCAGCCTAATTATTGCTTTTGACTAACCCCAACACATAATGTTGTGTGCCACGCTGTTCTACTTTTAATTTCACAGATGAACACGTTTCTATTCTTTAATCCCCTCTCCAAGTCTCGTGTTAACTCCATCTGGACAAAGCACTGAGGTGTGTGTATGGCTTCCTTGGAGCCGGATGCCACAGCTACCCTACACTCACCCTGCGGGGCCGGAACAACAAGGAAAAGGCTTTCCTCCCGAGTGACGAAAGCCTTATTATGTGGAATCCATTGTGCTGACCTGAGAGGTCTCACTCCGACACTCCACGTGCCACTCCACATCAGGGTAGCTGTCTGGCTCGGAGACCGGCCGTCTTAGTAGCAATAGCACTATTTACTTAGTGCCTACTGTGTGCCGGGCAAAGGGGTACGCTAGAGGCTTTGCGTGCATTATTTAACTTCATGATAACCCTCCCAATCGGCAGGTGCCGGGAGTAAGGCTTGTAGACTTTCCAGGGCCGCGTAGCTCTAAGTTTAGTCCAGCTGTTCAACCCAGGCAATGACATCAGGCACTATGCCCTTAACAATGGAATACAGCATATGTTTTGGGGTTTGGGTTTTGCTTTTGGTTAAAAGGGAGAGAATGACCCCAGTATTTCCCTCTTGATAGATTATAGATCATCTCGGGGCGCCTGAGTGGCTTAGTCGGTTAAGCGTCCGACTTTTGNATAAAATAAAATAAAATAAAATGAACTTCTGGGGGCGCCTGGGTGGCTTAGTCGGTTAAGCGTCCGACTTTCGCTTAGGTCATGATCTCACGATTCGTGGGTTCGAGCCCCGCGTCGGGCTCTGTGCTGACTGCCGGCTCAGAGCCTGGAGCCTGTTTCAGTCTGTGACTCCCTCTCTCTCTGACCCTCCCCTGCTCACACTGTCTCTCTCTCTCTCCTAGAAATAAATAAAACATTAAAAATTTAAAAAAAAAAAAAAGATTATAGATCATCTCATCCATCCTTTTCCAGTACTCCCTCCCAGTGTTTGAGGGATTGTGTAGTCTCCAGGCCAGATGCATTTCAGTGTGTGTGTGTGTGTGTGTGTGTGTGTGTGTGTGAGAGAGAGAGAGAGAGAGAGAGAGAGAGAGAGAGAGAGAAAGAGAGAGAGAGAGAGATGGGCGTGGCCGGAGGAGTTAGTCACTGGTTATTTCCTTGAGGAAAAGGGGAGAGAAAAGCGGACTGCTTTTCAGTGTTTTTTCCTGCAAAAGCATAGTGACGTGCCATTGTTCCAAGAAGAAGGGGCTTGTTTGTCTTATCAGCTCCTGATGAAATAGGATATTGGGTTGGAGAGCTAAGTTATAGCAGGTACGCTTGCGTTTGAGAAGGAGAGACCAAGCAGAACCCTGGCTCTTCAAGGTCCATTTTATTTTCCTGTTCAGGCATAACACACACACACACACACATACACACACACACACACACACACACACGCAAGTTTTTGGTATTAGGATTTGTGGATTTCTAAACTCCTGAATGACAAGACTTTAAATGATTTTTGTTAATATGGGGTAAAAATTTGAGCCGAGATCTTTTATCCTCGAGTCACATTTTCTGCAAGCATTTGAATAATAGTTCCTCTTAGATATTTGCAGGGATGAAATTGGGAGTTTTCAAAAGAAATTAAAAATCTGAAATCATCATGCCCGGGACTTTGGGGAACAAGAAGGCTGACACCTTTGGGGAAAGCCAGGCTTTCACAGTTATAGTTCCAATTGTGTCCTCTGATTCTAACGCGACATCTGCCAGGGGCTCGGTAGCTAAAGGCTGAAGATCTGCACTGGAGAGAGTTCTTTCAACCCTACTCAAATTCCTCCCTTGATTTTATCCCCAGTTGGCTTCCTCTAGGGCAAGAGGTGAGTAGAGAGCCTGGTAGCAATCACAGGAAGGCAATGAGAAGAGACCAGATGAGACTGAAGTCTTGTTTTGTGTTTTGTTTTGTTTTGTTTTGTTTTTTTCAATTGTGAGTGACAATAGACCAAACCCAGAGTGAGGGGAGTTGATCATTTCCTGGAACTGGGAAGCCAGGGGGTAGATCTGGCACGGTGTGACCCAGGTGATCAAATGGTGCTGTCATAATTCTGTTTCTCTCCATCTTTCAGCTGAGCTTCCCTCTGGGTAAACTTCATTTTCAGACAGGGTCAGTCCAGTGGTGCAGACATGGCCACCATGAGCCTGTACATCCTTCACGTTCAAAGCACCCTTGGGGAAGGTGCGTGCCTGGCTCCTTCCCTGTAGCGCCAGCGGGATTCTCACGGCTGACTCTCATTGGCCCTTAGTCAGTCCCTGAGCCAATCATTTTGCCTCTGTCCACAGCGGGCCTGGATGTCACCTTGGAGTTGAGGGATGAGATTGGTTGACACAAGCAATAGAGAGTGTCAGGAATGGAGTAAAGTTAGGTATGCCATTGCTGGGAAAAGTGGGATGAATATTAAAAAGACAAAAACAACAGACCTCCATTAGAGCCGCTTCACTGCTAGCGCAGTTCCCATTCTTAGAGACAGTGAGAGTCTTACTTGATGTTGGTCTCACTCCAGGCTCATGCCCAGGGGAATTGGAGAGACCGTTGTGCCTGAGAAGCTACTGTTTCTTGTACTTGGGAGACCGGTGATGGGAGTACCGGGCATGGGCCAGTGGAGGGGAAGAGAGAGAATCATACACATAGTCATGCTGGGGTCCATCCAGGGTTGCAGATGTCAGGGAAGGTTCGAACAGGACAGAGGACGTCCCTGGCCTAAGTGTGCCAAGTGTAAGTAGCGGCATTCTTGTTACAGAAGGAGGTGGCACACATTTGAAGCCAGCGGAGAGATGGTTTTCACTCTAGACCATTTTTCAAACTACAGCTCAAGTGATCTTCTTTGAGACTCAAATCTGGGTACACCATTCCTGTTCCTCCCAGCCTGACTTAAACCAAACCAGGGATTTCCTTTTGCTCTTAGGATAAAGACAAGCCCTCAACATAACCCACAACCCCCCACCCGGTGATCTAGCCGCCATCTAGCTCCCTGGGCTCATTCTCATGGCTCTCCCCTTAACTCTCTTCCCTCCTACCACACTTTCTTCCAGTTTCTGGAACTTTCCCTGCTGCCTCATGCCACAGGGCCTTCATGCATGCTGGTGTCTCTCCTTCTTTCCCTTGGCATCATTCTTTGTATTTCAACTTCCTTGTCACTCCCTCCAGGAAGCCATCCTCGACTGCAATAAGCCCTCCTAGAAGTTCTCATAGATCTGCACAATTCCTCTTGACAGCAATGCTATGATTTTACATTTATTTGTGTTTATCTATCAGTTCCCATTTTTCCCACTAGACTGTGAGCTCCTTAGGCCACGCGTCTATTTTGATTCACCAGTGCCCAAACAGAGGGCTCAGCAGTCAATAAATATTTATGGAATGAGTGTGTGAAAAAGCAAGCGAATAAGACTGTGCTTCCCAGGTACTTACTCAGCCTTCTACAATAATTCTGCCATTGCAGAGGGAAGCAGGCACCACAAGAAAAGCTGAACCTGGATCATGGATCCGTGGGCCAGCTAAGGGCCCACAGATGGTCGTGACAAATCACTCATTTCCATGATTTTGCTTGGTTTCCTTGGAAGTGTTTTCTTCTAGTAGTCAGTGGCGGCAGTGGTGAAACTGACTATATGTTAACCGAGTGACTGTTCACTTCAACCACACATGACCAGTATTGGCTCTCAGACCTCCTGAGTTACGGCCCTTGGAAAATCCAGCCCTCGTTCTGAACAGACGGGCCAGATATAACGCGAGCATTGTCCTTTGGACCCAGACTGAGCTGAAGTCCATCCTTGGTCTATAGAAGATAATAGATTTGTGAGACAGATCTCTACTGCAGGCATCATGGCAATGGGAGGGGTGCATATTTAACCTGCTTTAGGGAACAAGCTCTTTTTAAGGGCTTGCACACTAATTGTATGCAAATGGATGCTGCTAATTGCAAACACAAGATTCAGACTTAGTCAAATTAGAAACCTATTCATCAACAGTCCCTTTAGGACCTCTGTTCTACTGCGTGAGTCGAAACTGCTGTGTGCTGGTACATACTACCATTTTTCTAACCCCCAGTTTACACTGGCTTCCAGCATTGTCCCAGGAGACTCCCTGAGGGCAGAAACTTTGTTTTAATGGTCCGCTCAGCCCAGCAGGTGCCTCACTTCAAAACAAAAATACATATTGAGGTCCTTCTCTGTGCCAGGCACGGCAATGGGCTGTGACAGGAGAGGCTGCAGGCATGCGTGGATAAACCATTTTCTGGAACTCCTTGCTCTCTTCGCCCTGTTCCAAATCTGAGCCAGCCCTCCTGTCCCAGCTCAAATTCCGCCCTCCCTGAGGTGCCCAGCTGGACGGGGTCAACCAACCCTCCACTCTTCCATAGCATTTCGGCTACGGTATTTACCTGATGCTTTTCACTTACTGTCCTGTCTTGCCTTTGTTTTCATTCATTAATTCACCAGTCACTTACTCATTGCTACTGAATGAAGCCTCTGCAAGACACCGCAGGAGACAAAAAGATGGACAAGATATGGTCTTTGCTTTCATATATTATTTCTCCTAGTCAGCAGCAACATATGTCAAGGCAAGGACTCTATCTTATTCATTTCCTAGTCATCTTTTCTTTTTTTTAATCACCCATAAAAAGGCATGGCAGAGTAGGTATTATTGCACATTTTTCAGTGGATGGATGGATGGATGATGAATGGACAGTTACATGGATGGATGGATGGATGGATGAATGCATATACAGATGAATGGTTGGATAGATGGATAAATGATGCATAGTTAGATGAATGGTGGAATTTTTATATTTTATTGAAAATCTGTAATGATATCCTAGTGGCTTACTGGAAATAATATAGCTGCCCAAATGTCCAATTACTCTTATGTACTTGTGAGCATCAGAGACATGCCAAGCCCTTGCCAGAACCAGAAATAGACACACGATTGAGAGCAAATAAGATACACCCCCCTGGCCTCAGGGACCTCAGGAGCACAGGCACATAAGCAAATGTCTGTTAACATGGGGGGTGTGGGTGGTGGGCAGAGCGACAATACAAATGGCAGAAAGCACGACTGGAGCGCAGATCCTCGTTTGGTTTGTTCCTTCTTGATCTTGAACTCTGCAGAGAGGAGATGACTGTCAAAGGCTCTGTAGGGTTTTCCCCGTGGAAGAGGGGGGACTTTACATCAGGGTCAAGAGGAGGGACTATAGGTGTCAGAGACCCGGACTGGTTCTGACAAACCGGAAGGTATTCTCAAATGATGTTCAGCGCATCTTCACGAGTGGGCCACCAAATGTGCCTCGCTGTCTAAAATAGATGTTTTCTACACACATGGTGTCTGTGAAATTGGTCAGGGTTGTGCTGTGACATTTAGAGCAAACTCAAGACAAGTGGGGGTGGGGGGTACAAGTTCTGGAGTCTCAGATTCTATTTTTACTGACACACCGGAGTCCAGATTTTGGTCCGAACAGTCAAAAGTTCTCAAATAGGGACACTGTGCCAAAGTTCTAATAACTGGACATTTTTACCACCATATTTTTCAAATATGCTTTTTATTAAAGTAGTTTCCACTTCTTTTTTAATGGGTTTTGCTTTTTAGAGCAGTTTTAGGTTCACAACATAATTGAGAGGGAAGGAAGGGAAGTGCCCATATCCCCTTGCCCCCCACACACTCACGGCGTTATTAACGTTTATGGCGTTATTCATTATGGGGGTTTGGACAGATGATCATGACATGGATCCAGGATTGTGGTCTCCTGCAGGGTAGTTTCACTGCCCTAAAACTCCTTTGTTTTCACTTTTTTCCCCCTTTTTGAGCCTGCATCAGAAATTCTTTTTGAGCTTTCGAGTTTTGAAAGTGCGCCACAAACACGAAATTTGGAATCTTCCAAGCATCGCCCCAGTTCCCAGGGAGAAAGAGGTCAGTCGGCATGGGTCTGGGCAGGTGGACTTGAAATGTGTCAAGGGTCATATTGCGAACACACAGCTTGGCGCCACTCAAAATTCTGAGAAATGGGATGTTTCCTAAAGAAGGTTTGCCATCATTTCTGAGTAGCTGCGCTCCTTCCAAGTATGTGGGTGTCTTCGACAAGAACAAATCTGCCGGCAGCTTAAGGATTCTGTTCAGTCTTAAAGATCTCGGCATCATAACGTTTGTTATCATGTGCTTTACTTAATAGACTCGTCTCATGTGACGTTTTATATCATCCTTTGTCTCTAACTGATTTACTGCTGAGAAGATAATAAACACTCCAGGTTTATACCCAGAAAGTCAAATACACCACAAATGTTGCATTCTAAGGTTTTGGCACTTAAAGAGGAAATATTTACTGAGATGGGGGCACGTGACTTTTCTAACAAACCACGCCACTGTCCCTTTCTGCAAGGAAATAAATAATTGAGATACCGACACGCATGATGGCCAGATGAATTATCTGAGAAAAACCTAGCATCTAATGATGTTCTTTTGAGATCCCAAGGAAGAATTATATTCGCTTAAGCTGAGATCTTTTGTTTTCTTTCTTTCTTTTTTTTTCTTTCTCCTTTTTAGTTGTAAAAACAATCACAAATGTGAGTGCTCCAGGCTTGAACTTGTCAACAGTCAGTGGCCCACTACGGAGATAGAGATGTCACCTGTCTTTGGGGCTGGGACAGAGCAGGTGTTTCTGTGGGACCTAGGGGCTTCAACCACTGCACATCTTTAATCTTGGATCTTCTTGCTGGTGAAATGCCCGTGATTCATAACTCAGTCACGTTGCTGAGGGCTGTCTCTTCAGATAGATTCTATCTCTAAGAACTTAAGGCAAGGGATTTTCAAACAGTCGCTTGATTTATGTACGTGAACCTCTCACTCAGGAAAAGAACTTTTATTTGGCAAAGCACCGTGTGAACAGAGGCCTGAAAGAAATAATTAGGACTCTCTCCTCCCTTTTTAATCGCAGAGATTTCCCTGCACGGGTGTGGACGGCCCCCTCGTACCGTGGTGAATGTGCAGAGAAGAAGCGGGGAGGGGGTGTGCGCGGCACGGCTGATCTGACTCCTTCCCTTTCTTTTGTTTGTGCAACAACTCAATTCACCGTCACCACATCAGCACATTTTGCTGCAAATCTCAGTGCCCTCTCGCTTTCGTTTTACTTAATGCATTTCTGCATTTACCCAAGGCCACAGGAGCTGTTTTCTTGCGAGGAGCGTACCTGTCTCAAATAACTAAAATTGCCTGGGCCTCGGAATCGGAGGCTTCATATTCTCCCATATGTTATTTTGGTCTTGTTGTTCCTGAACTTGCTCATAATTCACACAGTGAAGGAAATTCCATTTGGTCCTTTTAAAACCGCCAGACTAGCTGACTTAAACACTCAGCCCCGGTTACTTCTGGATATTTCAGTCCTTTATTGAAATGGTCCTTCTAATATCATCTTTAATTTAATCAAATAGTGTCATCAAAATAACATTTACTCTATTACTGCAAATTCACTGCATTATTAACTAGTGTAACTAGACAAAAAAAGATGGTACAAACCCCCATGGAAATATATACTTACTGTAAAAATGGATACAGTTCATAGATGTTCTATATTTAATTTGCAGTTTCAAAGCACTCTCTATGGAGAGGTTTTATGGTTCTGAAATAATTTAAAAACATACTTTACTACAATCCATAGCAGGTAGTTTTTGCCAGTTTGGGAAGTTATGGTGCCTTGTACTTTCCAAAGTAACCCAAACTGTATTTTTTACAGTGAGGTACCTCTCCCATTACAAACGGGAGTCATTCCCCCGGCCATAGATACAACCAAGGACTTGCTGGTTTTCCCTCCAACAACGCAAGTGTAATAGCATTAATAGTTTTTCAGGTGTCATTGGAATCCAAGTAGCTTGATGAAAAATACCAATTCATCGATGCCACTTTGGGTGGTTTGATCAGGAAACAGGCCATGCTTGGGGCGGGGAGTACAGATTAAGAGGGTTACACAGTTTAAAAATTCTTCCATTGGGGGCACCTGGGTGGCTCAGTCGGTTAAGCGGCCGACTCTTGATTGTGGCTCAGGTCATGATCTCATGGTTTGTGGGTTTGAGCCCCACACTGGGCTCTGTGCTCACAGTGTGGAGGCTGCTTCGGATCCTCTGTCTCCCTCTCTCTCTGCCCCTCTCCCACTTGAGCTCTTTCTCTCTCTCTCTCAAAAATAAATAAAATGTTAAAAAAAACTTTTAAAAAAATCTTCCTTTGGTTCAATGGACTGGGGGACAAGAGTTCTGGGTTCAAGATGTTGAACAAGTTAGTTGCTAGACCTTTGTTTTCTCATCAGCGAAATGAGGGAGTCCTATGATAGTAAGACACTTGCCATCAAAATAATTCATTATTTTAAAAATGCTATCTACTCACTTTCTCTTGAAATCAATAATACCATCTTCCAATTAGAATTCTTTTTATCAGAACTTGCCACTAGCTATTTCTTTTTACAGTATAAAAGTAAAGTATCAGTGGCACACCTCTATTTCAAGATTTCATTCCTCTCCCTACCAAGAAATTCTGTTCTTGGAAGGATATTGGACAGACTTACAAATAAGGCTATTAAATAAAGTCATTTATCTTTAAAAGATAAAGCACCTGATGCTGTACCTGCCAGCCAAGTGCTATGGTGGGCTCTGCGAATGCAAAGACAAAGAAATTCAAGGTGTCTGTTTTATGGAATTTGAAGTCTAGTAGGGAACACAAACATTTGAAGAGAACGATAAAGGAATTCAGATATTATAATAAAAGTCTTCACAGTGTTGAGCATTCATCTGTTTATCCATCTGCCCATCTATCCATCCTTTCACCCATTCACCCATCCATCTAACCATCCATCCACCCATCCATTCATCTCTACTTTTATCTGTCCATCCGTCCATCCATCCATCCATCCATCCATCCATCCATCCATCCATCTCAACTAATATCTATCCATTTCGAATCACATCCATCCATCCATCCATTTATCTACCTACCCATCTCTAGGATGTCAGATCCCTCAGTGGTGAATCTCAGTGTAATAAGAAGGCTTGTTGAAGATCAGTAACTTGTCAAAGTCTGTAGGATGAAGTGGAGGTCCAGATCCTGATGAGACCTTATAGAAATATGACATCAAAAGTCCTGGAAACCTTGCTAGGCAAGAGCCACATATGGATGAATCTAAGAAAAGTGAGGCACAGATGTGCTCCATCAGTGGTTCTCAACCCTACTGAAATCATCTGGGAAACTGCAAAAGAAAAATCCTAATGTCTGGGTTCTTCCTCTAGGGAGCCTGGTTTAACTGGGTTAGGTTATAGCATGGCATCTGGATTTTTAAAAGCTCCCTAGGTGCTTAGTCTAATTTGCAACTAAGATTAGGAATAAAGGGCATGTGTAAAGAGAGATCTTCCTGAATGATTAAAGGAAATATCAGTGGTGTCCATGCCTTTGGCTAGCAGATATGTGATGCATAGGTGGGCCAGGCTAGTTTAACAGGGCACTGGTAGGTCAAATATCGTAGAAGTGAGAAGTAGGGCAGTATGTTGTTGATCATACAACAGAGATGAGACTCAGGCAGCAAGACTAATCCCAGGCACCCAGATTTTGGTGTAGAAAATTGCTAATACCTGACTTGTAATGTTTGACCCCCAAACTGGCCATAATTAGGGTCACTGGTCAAAGACACCCTTACTTCTGATTTGGAATGACAGAAAATGGTAGAACCAGGGCTTCCTGTCTTCTCGGGTCATGCTTGCCTTGTGGCACATTCAACAACAAATCAGTGTTTGTTGCTGACTGCCTGGCTGACGTTACTCATTCTTCAGCCATGTAGGCCTCTTCTCTCACAACCTCACTACTTAACATGAAAGGAGACCCTGACCCAATGGAAATCATTCACTCGCTTTAGGTTGAAGCCATTGAGAATCACAATGATGTCTCATTTTGTCACATTCTTACTAGGAAAGGACATACATCCATGACTTAGTGGATATTTATTGAGTCAGGCACTGTAAGGCATAGAACAGATCCAGTGGTGAGAAAGAGAAAAATGGTCTCTGCCTTCTGGGATCTTACAATCTGGAGGAGACAGAGAGCTAAATAAAGCAACTCATTACCGTGCAGCAATCATAACCATTCCTATGTCATCAGCCACTGGGTTGAATGAATCTATGACACAGGTATACAGCAGTTAATCCGAAAGGAACCATATCTAGCTTTGGAAGTTCTTTTCAATTTAGTCGTTTTATTTATTTATTTTGTGTTAAGTTGGTATAATCTTTTATTGAATCTCTGTCTCAGTTGTCAAATCTATTACACACACACACACACACGCGCGCGCGCACACACACACACACACACACTGATGTTTTGAAGACTTTATATTAAAGGTACAGAACTTCAGACACTATGGGTCTGCATAGGTGCCCAAATCCTGTTAACTTCCTGGAAACAAAAGAATCTAAATCATATTCTCCACAGGGTATCTTTGGGGAGAAGGAAATTACTCACTTGTAATTGGACATCTCAGAAAGTAATCAGCTTCATAGATCGGTGCTTGCCGACCTACAGACCCAGGAGACTTGGGTGTTCTCAGCTGTACAAGTTCTCTTGAAAAAGAGAGTCAAGCCAAAATGGTTTGTTCCAGATCATATTCTCTTTAAAATCCATGCAGTCTTTCATACAAGGTGGATGATATATGAAAATAGGTTTACATAGGTTAGTGAGAAAAATGGGGAAATTATCATTATTTTTTAAAATTTTTTAAATGTTTTATTTATTTCTGAGAGATAGAGAGAGACAGCATGAGCAGGGGGATGGTCAGAGAGAGAAGGAGACACAGAATCTGAGACAGGCTCCAGGCTCTGAGCTAGCCATCAGCACAGAGCCCTACACGGGGCTCGAACCCACAAACCATGAGATCGTGACCTGAGCTGAAGTTGGACACTTAACCGACTGAGCCACGCAGGCATCCTGGGGAAATTACCATTATAAATGTCTTTTTGTAATGACTATTCTATGCTTAGACTGATGATCATATAATTAAAAGTGGCTAAGTTGGTGTGTTCTCTGTAAAACTCATTGGCATAAAGAAATTTTGTTTTTGACCGTCAAGGAAGGTGCAGTCTGTGGTACGACACACAGAAAACACCCAGTAGATATGTAGCTATAAGATGGATGGATGCATGCATGGATGGGTGGATGGTGATGAATGGATGAGATAGATAGGTGGGTGGGTGGGTGGATGGATGGATGGATGTTGCATAGGTGGAAAAAGGGATGAATGAGAGGTCCTGTTCCCCTTAAGAAAATCTTTACAAAGGAGCCCCGATCCCCAAATTTGCACATGCAAGAAAATCTTCAGTATGAGCTTGTTAAAATAAGAACATTTGGGGGTGTCATTCCTAGAGATCTGACTCAGTAGTTCTGGAGAGAAACTTGGGATTCTGTATTTTTTAAACAAGTACCCCAGGTTATCATGGTATGCATAATCTTGCCCTCCTGGATCCTAATTCATCTCTGTATCTACAATATCTTCTATTTTATTGATTTTACAGAGATCGTTGTGTATTTTCATCCTGACTGCATTCAGGAGGTGCTGCTTTCAAATCCCCATCAAAGGCAGTTTGGAAGAGACTTGGGGGAGAGTTGGTGGCCAGGTCACTCTTTCTAGTGACAGCTCTCCTGTGTCCCATCGGGACCTCCTTTTGGGATGAGCCTGAAGAAGCCTAGATATGCCTTCCACCTGTGATCTGGTGGGCCAGGCCACAGGGAACCTTTGGAAAGGGATGATGATAGCAGAGTGAACAAGGGAGAGAGGTTTGTCTTCTGAAGTGGAATGTTTCCCAGAGGTTAGAGAGAGAGAGAGAAGGCCTTCGACCAGGATCCAGGATCTTCACCCTCTAGGCGACTCTCCACGTGGTATGATTTGGAGGGTTACCTGTCCATACTCCTTGATGGCTGAATCTCATGCCAAAGGACAGAAATTTTTGGTCAGTGGGGTATCATCTTTTTTTTTCTTTTCCTGGGAGGATCTGAATGTGAAGGAGAGGAGAGGGCCCAAGGATGCTGGACAGGCGCTGCTAGATAGCTGAGGAGTTTCACACATTCGTGATTTCCTTGTAGGCCAAGTTTACTCTCGGGGATGACAGTCATTTTCCAAGAAAGTGAGATTGCTTCACATTGCGTTTAAAGGCTTAAATAATGTATTCTGTCAGACAATTCTCTGAAATGGTTTTCCAAGTGAATGCATCAGAAAGTGCCTAGAAAGAATGCCAGCCACGGGGAGAGGAGGGCATTCAGAAAATGCGAGCTGCTTGAATCAGAATCTAACTGGAGGTGTAGCATACAAACGGTAAGGTGCACAGGTATTAGAGACAGTTCAAAGAATTTATACACCTGTGTAACTTATTTACACAGCTGTGCAAACACCACCCAGATCAAAACAGAGACTGTTTCCAGTATCCCAGAAGGTTCACCTGTACCCGTTTCCAATCAGTAGACCCCATAACCATCAAGAGCTAAGCACTGTTGTGATATCTTGAGTTTTATATAAAGAGGATCGATCATAAGGCATAGACTCGTTAGTGTCTGGCTGCTTTTACTCTTCGTTGTGCTGTGTGATTCATCCACAGTATTTCATTTTTCTTTGCTGCTATGTAGTATGCCATCCATCCAACATTATTATTATATTATTATGATAAATGTCAAATATATATAAAAGAAAAAAGAATTGTACAGGTTACTACTCATTGATACCCTATCTAGATTTGTCAAGTAGTGTTTCCCTCTACTTGCAGCTTACCCATTTGTGCATCCCTCTGTCCATCCATCCATCCATCCATCCATCCATCCATCCCTCAATCCATTCATCATTTGGTCTTATTTCTTGATTCCTTTTGGCAGAAGTTGCAGGCATCAGTCACTTCATGCCTAAACACCTAGGCAGGTGTATCATCATTACATTATTGAACCAGAGCTTGATATTTGCCTCTGGTTTTGTTGAGGGTGTGGTTCTTTGTTGTTGTTAACAGTTAGACTGATGTAATTATAAAACTCTTAAGAGCCAACAGTCACTGAGTATGGATTTTGTACCAGACATTGCACTAAGCACGTGTGTGCATATATTGTTACTTCCATTTTAAGACACAGCACTGGGCCTTGAAGATGCTATTGATTTGCCTAAGTTTATAGAGAAAGCAGATCAGCCCCGGATCAGGGGTGGACTCCAAAGCCAGTTTGCCTGCACACAACTCACGTTCATTTGAGTTAAAGAGCTTGGATTCAGTGCCCACCTCTGCCGCGTACTAGCTCTTTGACTTTGGGCCAGTGAACTAACCTGTCTGAGCTTCAGATTTACCCACGAGGAAAATGGGGATGATAATAACCCGTGCCACAGAGCTATTACTGATGATCGAATGACACTTTGAAACGCCTAGGAAAATTCCTGCCCCATTCAATGATTCACAATCTCACACTTCCCAGTAGAAGATTCTGGAACCGTTAAAGTCTGTAGAGCACACTGTTACTCAACCCGGTTTGGCTGGTGCTGCTGTTTGTTTTGTCCTCACTGAATTGTGATTTGATTCCACTCGAGCAGCACTCTGCAAACACAAACTCTGCTCTTCTCTGTCTCTTCACTCAATGATGTTATAATATCTAGAGGCTTATTGATTATTTGTTTGATTCTATTGTGGGCACAGGAGCAGTTCTTAGATTAAGACTATTAGATTTTCCCAAACGGTATTGCCGTGGTTTATACAATTGGACGAAACGGGTGATCTAATTTGGACTCAATTTGCTCCAAAGTACAGCAGGAGGAAGGAGGTGCTGTGATTTGGTTCTGAGCCGGAGAACAAGTGGGAAAAGTTATCTCCAGGTGATATCCCTGCGCCTCATCAATTCCGAATACACTGCGTGAGCAGGTCTGAGAATCCAAAGCTTTTTTTTTTTTGCTTGGTTTCTTTTCTTTTCTGTGAGCTAAAGAACCTAGCTTTACCTATCCAACTGAGATATTAAGCCCACTGATATAATTTATTTTTCCACGTGAAGTATCTCAGAAAAAAGAAAAAAAAAGTACCAGGTTGAGTTTTCTTGAGGCACTGGGTTAAGAGGAGATAATAGATATGCCAGAAAGAAATTGCTTCCTGATAGTTGTTTTGGATGGAACCAAATGGAAAACATTTCTTTTCTTTCACTGTACAACCCCCCCACCCCAGCATCCAAACATATTTTGATCATACCAAGGAAAGGTTCAGTTCTGCGTTTTACCTTAACATTACAACACAGTTCCAGGATATTATTGACTCTTCATGAATATCATTTTTAATGATGGCTATAAATTCCATTTATTGGCTATTACTGTAGTTTATTGAACCATTCCCCTAATATTGAAAATGTAGATAGCTCCCAGATTTTACTTATTATAAATAAGGCTAAACAGTAACATGTGAGTGTTTGAAACTAAGAAATACAATATATAATATTCGACTGTTTCCTAGGATTCGACTTCCAGAAGTGGAATTACTGAGTCAAAGAGTGTACACTTGTTTAAGGGGCTTAAATATACGGCACAGTTATTTTAATGACATGTCAATGTCATTGAAAATGATGGTTTGGTTTCAAAGCCAGGTATCACCTGTTCTTCTTTGGGGGGATTACCGAACTGCTCTGTGCCTCAGTTTCCAACTCTATGAATTAGGAAAAAAATAATAATGCCTATTTCATAGAGATGTTGTGAGGATTGGGTTTTAGTTCATATATATGAAGCATGTAGAATATGTCTGGCACATAATAAGTGCTTAGTAAAAATGATCGATTATTGTTATTAGTAACTACTATTACTGCCTTAATGGGGCTCCCCTTGATCTGAAGGCTCCTCTTGATCCACTGTTTCAATTTCTCCCATTCTAGAACTTTCCCTATATTTACACACCAGCTCATGTGTGTTTCAACCTGTCTTACCAAGCTTAGCTGCCTCTCTGAGAAGCCCATCAATACTGAATGGTATCTGCAAATAAAGAAGCAATCTCGTGGTCCTAAATACATTCCAAGCGGATGAATGTACCCCTGAACAACTAGGAAGTAACGACTCCTGGCCACCTACACTTTCAAAGTCAACTTACCACAGAAAGGGGCAAGACTGGGATCAAACAGATCAGACTCGTGAGGTTTGGGTGTGTGTTAGGCACCCACATCCATACATCCCACCATGGGATGAAGCATCACTGTGACCATTAGGAGCTGCCTTGGGTCACTACAAACAGTGGCACACAGCTCCGAATTCGGGGTCTATAAAAGCAAGGGTAAGGGGGACAGGTGGGGAGCGGCTTCCCATAAAGCCCTCAGAACATAGTAGCAGCAGGGCCAGGAGGAGGAGATAGCAAAGAGGCTTCTTTCAACCTGCTTCCCCACCCCCCAGTCTTGTGTTCTTCTCATTTAGCACCTACCCCAATAAATTAAATGTGTGTGTGTGTGTGTGTGTGTGTGTGTGTGTGTACTTAATTAATCTCCCTTTCTTTTGAGTTTTCTAAGATCAAGGAATGGGTCTTACTCATTCCCTCATTTCTAACTCCTGGCATAGTGCATGGTCTGTAGGACATGGTCCATTTTGTAGATGAATGCATGAGTGAGTGAGTGAGTGAATGAACGAATGAATGAATGAATGAATCAATGCATAGGCTGTTTCCAGACTATCCAGAAACTATACCTATACCTCATAGGACCTTGCAGGCCCTATATGAGGACACGACTCACAGCCCTAGACAGTGCTCTATGCCTTGGACACGCAGCGTGGCTGGACAGAAAGCGCCATCGCCAGTTGCCAAAGAAGCCAGGTTGTGGTGTCGGCCAAGCAGTTTCTGGCCGCGCTCTCGCCAATGTCACACAAACGGGGCTGCAGTCTCAGTGATGGAGACAGTTGTGTCTCCTTGCTAACCCTCACCAGCAGAGGGACGGTACTACGGCTGTGACCGGTCTCACACTAAACTTCGACCTCAAAGCAGTCGGGTGGGCTTTTCCCAAGGACCCTGTTGATGGTGACAATAAGCACTAGCCCCAGCTGCCAGGAGGGCCGATGATAACAGGAGAGCAGAATATGTCTTTTCTTTCTTTCATCCTCTTTTCTTTTTTCTTTCTTTTAATTTTAAACCGTGCTCATTGGTTTTAGGAATCATTAGCATGGTAAAGATTAAAGCTATTGGAGATCGCACAGATTGTTTCATTTTATTATGTTCAATTGGATTGGATCCGAGCCATTTGCAAAGTGCAGTATTACCATAAGAAGGGACTTGGAATGTTTGTCACATAATACCCCTTCCTGGAGGAAGCAGTTTCTTAAAATTAAAAAAAAAAAAAAAAAAAGATTTGAAATAGAATGGCTTCTTCTGCTTTCAAAAGTGCAAGGAAATTGAACTCGCTATCCACAGGGGCTGCCTGGGACCTGGTGAGTGGCCCAGTTGCCCGAGCCTTAGATACTTCAGGGGACAATGTCAACAAAGTAAAACTTGGGGCTCCTGGCCTGCTCTTTCAACCAGAGCCCTTCTTCTTTTATTTATCATCCATTGTATTACACCTAAGATACTATTCATTGACAAAAGGGTTTCCTGCCGCTTTAATAACAGCAACAAAATAGTATGTTGAAAACATTATACTGGGTGAGAGAAGCCCCTCAAAAAGGGCCATGTGATTCCGTCTCTGTGAATTGTCCAGAGGAGGCAAATCTATGGAGACAGAAAGTAATTAGTGGTTGCCGAGGGCGAAGGGCATGGAGGACCTGAGGGATAACCGCTCAGGGAATAGGATTCCTTTGGGGATAATGAAAATGTGCTAAAATTGGCGTTGTATGACTCTGTGAATACACTGAAAACGATTTTACATTTACATGGGTAAATTGTATGGGAGGCAAACCGTATCTCAATAAAGTTGTTAAAAATAGTATGAAAAGGGTGATGCAATTTAACTAGTCTGATGCTCAAGTCCCCCAGATGTCCCCATTGAAGTCTGGACTGGGACAGAGACCCCGATGTGGCCTGAGCAGCTGGAGTGGAACTTACCAGCCCCCTCCAACCTAAGCATCCTCCTCCTGTGACTGCTCTCTGGGAAGACATTAACTCTTTTGGTAGCCACATCAGCATGATGACTCCATTATTTAATCCAATTCTTCTGTGCACTGTAAGCCTTCTATCGGATTCTATGTCTCCCCCCAACCATCAATACAGTATAAACCTTCTGAGGACAGAATTTCCAGTTCATTGTGAGTGATAATTTTTTAACTCTTTATTTATTTATTTTGAGAGCAAGACCATCCATGAGCGGGGAAGAGGCAGAAAGACTGAGAGAGGGAGAATCGAAAGCATGCCCCACACTGTCAGTGCAGAACCCCATATGGGGCTCGATCCCACAGACTGCAAGATCATGACCTGAGTCAAAATCAAGAGTCAGGTGCTTAACCTACTGGGCCACATAGACAATCTACTATGAGTGATATTTTAAAAATATCAGTTACAACGACTTAGTGCCCAGCGTGGTACTTGTTGTCGAGAACACACAATGGGACATGATTGTTGCTTTAAATAGCTCACAGCTTATTTAGGGAAAACTTCGTACTACCTCCTGAAACCAGGGAAGATGTCAGCCAAGAGCTTATGTTTGAGCTGAGTCTTCAATGATACCTTGCATATCACCAAGTGAAAGCAGAAGAGTAAGACAGTCAAAGTAGAAGGGAGAGCATGGGGAAGGTCATCGAGCTAAGAAAAAACATGGTTTGGTACCAGAATCATGAGAAATTTGCTGGGAATTAACCTGAGACCCCAGTTTATAAAGATAGCATATGGGGTGCCTGGCCATCCCAATCTGTATAGCATGTGACTCTTGATCTTAGGGTTGTGAGTTCAAGCCCCATGTTGGTTGTAGAGATTACTTAAAAATAAAATCTTAAAAAAAAACAAAAAAAGATCGTATATGATATGCTATATCCAGAACTTTCATGGAGCAGTGCTTACTTCTTAGCCAGAATCCTTGGTGGCAATTAAAACTGGTTTATGACAAAAGAGAGTATATTCATTTATGTACTAGAAAGTCTTGGCATTAGTTGTGGCTTTAGGCAAAGCAGGACCTATGGCTCAAATCTATAACCAGATTATTTGTCTCTTTCCATCCTCTGACTATGGTGGTCTCTGTGTGACTCACTTCTACAGCATTCTTGCACCTGGTGGGAGAAATGGCTGCCAGAGGGACCAGAAGTCCATTCTCATGCAATATAAGTAATAGAAGAAGGAGATCTTGCTCCCAGAATATATGCATCCTGGGGAAGATTCTAGTCCAGTTTAGATCACATGCTTTGTCTCTGAACCAATCACTGTGGTCAAGAGACGGGTTCTTTAATTAGCTGACCAAAGGTAATGTGCAGAAAGGGAGTAGAACACTAACTGACCCACAGAAGTCAAATGGAATAAAGTATGCTCCCCAGAAAAATAGAAGAAAAACAAAGCATGAGTGTGCCCGATAGGAAAGACTATAGTTGGTTTAACCCCTGTGTCCCCTAGGATTTTTTTCTTTCAAGTTCAGGCATTAAGCTACATCTTTGGTGTCTTGTTCTTGTGATGTTGGGCTTCAAACCTTGGCCGAGGATTTTACACACACACGTGTGTTAAATTCCAATCAGGTAGATTATTAACAAAAGAGAACGAATACATATCCCCTCTCTTAACCTCAGTTTCCTCATCAGTAGAATCAGGTAAATAGTGGGGACACGTAGGCTGTTGGTGAAGATCTATCAGGAATGGCAAGCACGAATTCAGAGAGCATTACAGTTCTTCCCAGGCCAGGGTGGGAGTCTATCTACCTGCTGTTGATGTAGGACCTTCTCCCTCCACCTGTCACTTCGGCAGACTGATCAGATGGAAGGTCTCCCCTTCCACCCAGCGGCCCCAGACCTCTCGGGGGAGAGCAGGTTGCCCTCCGTGTACCAGGGAGGAGGGAGCTTGGGGCAGGTGGTGGAGGGGCCTCGTTTCCAGATGAAACAGGGCTCCCTGGACATCAGCTGCCATGCTTGAAGGGGCGTTCAGACAAAGAGCCAAATTTAAATTCATGTAATGTTGCTGTTTGTAACATTGAATACTTAAGACATCTGCTCAAAGTCTCGCATTATAAATGAATGGAAAGGATCCAGGAGTGCTTTATTAGATGGGAGCCGTTAAGTGAGCGCCACATATTTCAAAGCAGGATCTTAATCAGACATTATTTATATCTGTAATATTTTACAAATTAAAAGCAGTAGAAATAGTCACCGGAAGGATGTCAGCAAGCAGGGGGGAAAAAAAAAAAAAAAAAGAAAGAAAAAAAAAGGAACCTGAAGCCTAGGAGAGGCCAATCAGCTCTGGGGGTGGGGGTGGGGGAGGGTGAAAAAGTAGCAAATTTACCGTCATTGGCAGGTGTCTAAATGTTCCATTTAAATTAAATGGCACATGTCATAAAGCAGCATGGGTATGGCACATCCCGCCCTGTGCTTCTGTTTCGGCCACAGAGCCTATTTTTCTTCCCCTTTCAGCTCAGCCACTGTCTCCTCCCTGACACTGGGTCACCCAGGGCTCCTACTTTATTATTTCCTTTTACTTTAGTTCATTATGCTCTGTGATTCAGTGGAAACATAAAAAATGGTTCTTAATTTTAATTAATGGCAAACTTCGTACAGGCCCATTTAATAAATCTGTTCTCTGAACTTCACAAGTCTCCGTGCCTGTAAGGGCCTCCTGTCATTTGATTAGTGCCAGAGCCTCCCAACCGAATGGCTGAGTAATTGACAAAAACTGCAGGTAAGGCATCAGACACTTAATTGATTCGTACCATCCCTTCCGCAGAAGGCACTGAAGAGTTAATTATTTTTCCTGCAGTTGGGACTCAGCTGTTGTTTCCACTGGGATTAAACAGCTGTCAGCATTGTTAATGACATCAAATTCATGCATTAAAATCCTCATTCCCTTCCCATATAAAGTGGGGTTGCAGAAATCTCTGCCACATCCCCCTTTATGAAGGAGTGAAAATCCAAGGAAAGATAACGGCCCTTATTACAAAACCACAGACCGGAGCTTGTGTTGATGAAATCTCGTAATGAGTAATTAAGCCGCTTTGCAAAAGTCGGGCTGTCATGTTGGCATTTGGGTACTTAGGTTCCTTGGTGGGAGCAGCTGGATAGACCGGGAAGGTGATAAAGGAAGAAAAATAGAATTTTTCTCAAATGATCTCCACTTTTTTTTTTAAACAACACAAAACAGAGTTACTAAATAATTAACCGAAAATGAACTTTTGTATCTTTTTAAAGTATCTGCTGATTTCTTCAAACATCTGTAACAGTATGTTTGATGAATTCAAAGCCTCATGTCTCCTTTTTTGCGGCCAGGGGGTGGGGGTGTATTTTTCTTTCTGTCTCAGTCTCCCAAATTGCATGAGAACAAACTTTAAGGTTTTGTTTCTGTTTGCCTTGTCTTGCTTTGCTTAGTTTTGTTTTCTGAAGCATTGTCTTAGCAAAGGAAAGTTAAAATCTTGAGTTTGATTGGGCAATCTGTTCCCCGAGGAAAAAGTAAATGAAGGTATGTCCAAATTGCTATACAAAGAGGCGGGGGGCAGAAGGCAGGGGAGCGCCAGGGTTTAGAGCTGAGGGCCCCCACTTCCACTGGTAAACAGAATTAGGTATTTTTCTGTCTCCAACTAGGGAAAAATATACATGTGTAGACTTTCGTTTTACCCTTCAGCTTATCTATTTCATGAAACAGGATCAACCCTAGGATTATTTCAAGATAACTGTATTGTTCACCTGGGTTCTTTTTCCCTGGTAAAGGAAAACTCACACCAACAGTGATTGCGAATGTTTAAAGTAATCTTCTAAAACTCTTTCACCTTTCCAAAAACCTCTGGCAACCCAAAAGTGCACTCTCCCCGCTTCTTTTTTTTTGTAATTTTTTTAATGTTTATTTATTTTTGAGAGAGAGAGGCAGACTTCAAGTGGGGGAGGGACAGAGAGAGAGGTCGACACAGAATTGGAAGCAGACTCCAGGCTCTGAGCTGTCACCACAAAGCCCAATGTGGGGCTCAAACCCACAAACTGTGAGATCGTGACCTGAGCCGCAGTCCATTGCTTAACCGACTGAGCCACCCAGGTGCCCCACTTCTGCACCTCAAGGTGCAGTGTGATGTCACAAACCGAACAGTCAATAGCAGGGCCACTCAACTTCCTCAATAGTAGGATGCAGGAAGAAGGACATGAAGGAAGACAAATTCATCAGAGGACCCATTCTTTTCGATTCCTGTTAAAGAAAAACCATCTCAAAGGAACCCCTAGAAGGACCGAAGCAAAGCAGTTAAATAAATAACCACCTCCCAGCCCAGATAATAAAATGGGAGCGTTTTAGATGTCACATCCATAGGCATCTTAATTGAACAGCACTTGGGTTCTTTCCAACCCATGCCTTGTACTACACGAGCTTTCCAGAGTCTTAGCAAAGGACAAATCACTCCCATGCAGGCGCTGCGATGTGATAAACCCGTCTTGGTTACAATGATCAACCAAATAAACCATATGTTATTTTTTTTAGAAGTATCACATGATGAGGCACAAGGAATCATCTCAGTTTGGTTTTCGGTGAAGCCGAAGGCTGATACTCCTGATTCAAAGGCAGCGAGCGTTACCCCCGTACCCGCTAGAAATGGCACTGCCCATACAGCTAACGCCGTGGCCCACGCTCGCTCTCTGGGGTTGGGTCCCCCAGCTCTCCACCCTTTGGAGTGGGACGTTGAGGGCGTAACCTCCCAAGGCCTGCAACCCAGGCCGGGAAGCGGAGACAATTTATTACCCTGGCTTCCCGTCCACGAGAGGCCCAGGGAGGCCTTGAAATTCGCAGCTGCAAGTCAAATTCCACCAGTGCAGTCACGAAATTTAATGAGGCCTCTCCGGACTCAAAGAGAGATGGACGTTTCCAGGCTCACTGGCTCCTCTCCCTAAGCCCCTCCCAGCTCCTGATGAGACCTTCTTGCAAAGCCCCTTAACCCTGGCATTGCTGGGTCTCCCCTTCTGCTCTGCCACTCTGTCTTTCAGCTGTAGACCTGCTTGGCCCCCTTAGGATTCATTGCTCCCGATAAAGGACACCCTCACCCCCCTCAAAAAAGTCCAACACTGTGAAACTCTGTGATATAATTAGCATTTTGCGAGCACTTGCAAGAGTGACCTCATCTAATCCGGGAGTTCCCAAATGGGGCTGATTTTGCCCCCCACCCGGGGACATCTGTGACCACAGGAAGCATTTTTGGTTGTCAACTCGGGAGGAAGGGCTGGGGTGCTCCTGGCATCCGAGGAGCGGGGGCCAGGGGTGCTGCTACACACCGTACAACACCCAGCACAGCCCCACAGCGAAGAGCAAGCCAGACCCCAGCGTCCAGTGGGCTGAGCGTGAGAACCCCCGCTACAGCGCGGTTTCCACCTTCCATTACTGCTCCCCACCTCCTGGCATCTTCTCCGACCCGCTTTTCCTAACTGCCCCCACCCATGGGATTTTAATACCACAGATCTACTGTGTGCATATCTGTGCTTTACACATGAAAGGGGTAAAATGGTTTTCTCTTCTCCTGGCCTCCAGAACCAACTTTCACCCACTTTGAGAAGCCTTGGCCCCTCTCGGGAGCACAGGTCTAGAGAAGGCCTTTGCCTGGAGGCAGCAGGGACCCAGCTGGGGCTGCGGAGCAAGGAAACATGTGCAAATGATAGGGTTCAGTTTTTAAAAGAATCTGGGCTGCCATGTGCCCGGCTGGGGAGGGTGGGGGCGAAACCCGTGGCTCCCAGATCTGAAGGTCTCCCCCAATCCCCCACCCACCTGTATAGGAGAAAAGCTCCTCTTCCAGTAATGTCAGCAGCCACATGTCACCTGCACCCCCCCGCGTCCCCCACTCATCCTCAGGCACTTGACATCCTCCTGACTTTTTAGCTGCCAGCTTGGGAACCTTTGAGAAACCCTCTCTCTGGAGATGCTGCTTCCTTTCTTTCAATGGCACATTTGGCCAGTTCCCTGCCCTGGGGTTCTGTCACCTCAAGGGATGTTATTTCTCTCAAATATAAATTAGAAGATTTTGTCTTCCCAGTGCATCCTTGGAGGTCGTGCACAGTTACTGACACAGAGAAGTCACCGATCTTTTTTTTTTTGATGAGTGAATGAATGAATGAGTGAATGAATGACTAAGGGCTTTTTTCCTTGCAGAGCTCCTTGCGCACCTTAATCTAACCATCATCTTTGTGAAACACACCTACTTCTTTCTGATCTGCATTTTTAGGTAGTTTTGAAATGAGAACCAATGAGGCTGCTTTTGTTCTGGCGCGTCCTGTCCTCACACACTCCCAGCACCTGGAGCCGTGTGGTCAGAGCCTCAGATCCGGAGCCCGTGATGTGCGTGGGCTTGTGATTAATACAGCCGCATGGCACGCAAGCCAAGCAGCCTGGGAGGCCAACCGAGCAAGTAATTTCTAAAGAAGGGACCCACAGGGCGGAGAATGGCCTGCATCACGCAGTGGAAAGAGCACGCACACTTGGCCACTGCAATGCCATCTTGGTCCCAAGGAGCCAGTGAGCTCAAGGATCTATGCCGGGAATCCTCAGCTTGTGAGCATCAGGGCCTCGCCATCTCCAGACCTAAACGTCCACACCACTCAGAGGACTCCTGGATTAGTGTGACACCAAAATAAAAGAAAAATAAAGAGAACATACCTGGGGGGTATTGAGGGGGAGATGGGGGTACTCAACACCTAACACTTCTCTCTTCCCCAAACCCAGTCTTCACTGCAACTTCCATGTTAAAGACTTTTTCCATGAGGCCAGCCTTGGTGCCGACCTTTGCAATGTCTTTTCCATGCTGGCTCAGAGGTAATGACAGAGGGCAGAGGGTAGTCCCAGAGCACATGTGCTCCCCACTTCTACCCTGTGCCCTGTTCTTTATCGGTGGCCCCCCAGCGTGGAAGTGCCTGGCTATAGTTGCACCCCTCTCTTCTTTTTGCTGTTTTTTTTTCTCGAGTCTAGCACACAAACCCTTCAGGGAAGTCCCCCCTGGTCTGGGAGAATCGGGTGTTCATGGAGGCTCACATACATGTCAACCCAGCTTTGCTGCCTTCAGGCAATTTCCTAACAGCTATTACATCCTCCTCTTTACCCCGTAAGTGAGTGGTATTTCAGGGACCTTGTACATCTTTGAATGAAGAGGCTGTTTTAAATTGCTCCTTTGGTAAGACTCAGGCAAGTGGCCCAGGACTCAAGAACTCTCAAAGGAGGAGAGAGGAGGATGGCATTTGTCAGAAAGGTGCAGCCCTGAAATCCAAATGGCCTCCCGTGGGAACCTGGGGTCCTTGTAGGATCTTCAGCAGCCCTGGAGTCTTCCAGATCCTATTCAGGTGCCTAATCAGTTCTGACCACCGAAGCTGTTGGGGCGGCCCCGTGTCTGCCCTGGCCCCCTGGCCACATCAGATCCCAGGAGCCATGAGGAGCATAGCTAAATGAGTCTCCCCCCAAGCTCCATTTTATTTTTCCCTCCTCGAACCCCACTCAGATCTGCATTTGGGGGAATTTCTTCATCTTTCTCAGAGGGGCTTCATATGAGAATTTGACATGAACAAAGGTGGTAGGAGTGAGGGAATAAAGGACCTTGGTGAGGGCAGTGCTCAGAGGGAGGGGAATCCCAGCAGAGGGCAAGGGCGGATGCGTGGGCCGCCACGATTGCACTGCCCGACCCCCTCCCTGGCTCTGTTTCACGCACATGCTCCCATCCTACCCTCGAAGCTCCCCTCTGGGAAGCAGCAGACACACCACCAGTGTAAGCAAGGGAAACTGGAGGCACGTTTGTGTTTCTATACTTTTTTTAATTGAGGTGAAGTTCACATCACATCAAATGAACCATTTGCAAGCAAACAACCCATGCACTTAGAACATACACCATTTTAGGCAGCTACCACTTCCTATCTAGTTCCAAAATGTCACCTCACCCTGCAAATACCTGTGTCCCCACTCTTACCTCCTCTCAGCCACTGGGAGCCACCAGTCTGCTCTCTGTCTCTATGGATTTGCCTCTTCTGGACATTTCATATCAATGGAATCCTACAACGGGTGACTTTTTGCATCTGTCATCTTCCACCCAGCATAGTGTTTTCAAGGTCCATCCACGGGGTGGCATGCATCGATACTCCATTCCTTTTTATGCCTGAATACTATCCCGTTGTATGTTGGTACCACATTTTAACTATCTGTTCATCCATTGACGGACATCTGTGTCGTTTCCACCTTTTGGCTGTTGTGAGTGATGCTGCCATCAACACGCATGTGCGAGTGTTTGTTCCCGTCCTGTGTTCAGTTGTTTGGGGGTTAGACTTGGGAGTGGCATCTACCCAGTGCTGGATCATTTGGTGATCCTATCCTCAGGTTTTCGGTGAATTGTCAGACTGTTTTCCACAGCAGCTGACCCACTGCACATTCCAACCAGCAGCGTTCAAGGGGTTCGGTTTGTGCACAGCCTCGTCGATGCTTATTCTTCAGGCGCCTCCGAGACAAGGCATGGCACCCGCTTTTCAGGGCAGGAGTGGGCATGCATGGAGCAGAGGATGCTGAAGACCCTGGGAAGTCCCTGGTGGCCCACGGTTTCTGTCTGTCTGTCTTTCTTTCTTCGCTCTGAAAGTAGCCCTCAGTGTCTTACCAGGTCAGCCGTATTGGTGATTTTGCCTTCATCCAGATGTGTTGATAACTGGAGGTAGCGTAGGGGCTTAGTCAACATGGGGCCACCCTGTCCTGGGACTCCCACCCCAAATCCACGCTGACCCCCAGTTATTCTCACCGTTCCAAGCATCTGGTCGGTCACTCTTCGTTGTGAAGTAGGTCATGTTAGCTCCATTCTACAAATGGAGAAACTGAGGCAGAGTTTCCCGAACATGGCTCATTTCCCTCCCTCGGCATTTCCATGCTTTGAATTTGAGGTAAACGCTCTCACTGCTAGTTTGACGCCAACAACATCAGTGGAATTGTTTTCCGTCCTCTGGCCCTAACCACGTCTGCACAATGCCACTTGAATTGGCAACGTCAGAGTCAAACCTCAATTTTCGCAATTAATTGCGCCGCAGTTAATTAAATTGATTGCCTGGCAATCCGGCCTCAATTAAAATACTAATAGTTTATTTATTTATTTCGTCGTTTACAAAGCATTCTTAGCTGCCACCGTCTTGCAGGGTTCCGTTTGGGTGTCCTGACAATGAGAATGATGATAATGTATGTGTCCGATTATTCCATAATTAGAGTTCTAGGAACCGTGTGTGGCATTTCAAAGGAGGGTTAAAATTTTGACCTTGAAAATGGGACCAGATTTACTTACTCAACTCAGTTCTCCCAGGGAGACAGAAGTCCTGGTTTAGCTACTAAACTTGCTGTCTTTTATATACATATTTTGGAGAAGAGCGTTTATTCTCAGTATCTGAGAAAGAGGAGAAGGAGAGAATCAGGTTGCAAGAACCATGAAGAGAATGGTTCTGTGATTCCATAGGATTGAACTCCCTGGACACTATGTAGGGGTGACATTTTCCATTTTATTTGCCTTCAGAGACATGAAAATAGAGTCCTACCGGTGCTGACATGGGGCCCCGTCTTTTGGTTCTTGATGTATGTATAGATCTATGCTACGGGGCTCTTTGCTCCCATGTCATAGGGTGTTTTTGTAGGTAGTGCAATGGCACTTTCCAGGTCCCTTGAAGCCTCATGAAAGTCTTTCTGTGCATTTGTGTGCCTTGGCATGAAGCCTGCCTCCTCAGAGGGAGTGTCGTATGCCGCTGGCCTTTCCTGAAACCTGCACGCGGTCTACACCGCATCCCTGGGTGCCTCAGCTGCCTGAGACGGCCTTACCCATACCTCCCAGCACCCTTTCTTGTCCCCTCGTTAGGATTTCTCCATGCTTGCATAATGCTTGAGCCATTTCATGATCTCCGTGTGAATATTCAAAAATGCCCAAAGAAGAAAAAAAAATGCCAAGCAAGGCTTTCCAGGCGGCACAGAGGGAATGGAGACAAAGCAGGGAGCTGCCCTGGATCCACACGCAGGATTATTTCACACGGAGCCACATCGTTTAAGCCCAGATAGTCCTGAGAGGTGTGTACGACCCGCTCCGGAGGAACAGCAGAGCGGCGGAATGAAGTCATTCCCCCTGGACTCCAGAAGGGCGCTTTGATCTCAGAGTCCTTGCTCCGTCCTTTCTGCCAGGCGCCACCCAGAGTGGAGTGTCTCCTTCACATACTCCTTGGATTTGAGGGCCACAACCCTGGGCTCTGTGGGAGAAGCCCTCAAAGGACCCCGAGGGCCCCAGTCTTTGATTGATGGGATCTCAGATTCAACATCATCTCTGCTGAGGAGCAGCGTGGACCCACGCCCGGTGAGGCATGCCCTCTGCAGAAACGTGCCCATGAAAGCCACACCGGGCTTGGGGCTAAGTGCTGTGGGATTCGAATTCCTTCTCCTCCGTTGCTCTGAGGCGGAAACACAAACACAAACACAAACACGAAACAGCAGCCTCTACTCTGCGCCCACCTTAGAAACCGGAGTGTGCATTTACATTCCTTCCAACTTGTGTATTTGCAAAATATAGACAGGCAAGTTTGAATCACGCTGACTTTGAAAACATGATTTTGAGCAATTATCTGGGGGTGGGGGGGGGAATACCTCCTGCTCACTAAATAGGTCTGTCAAAGAGAGTCACAGTACAGCAAGGCATTGCCAGAATACACGTGTGTGCTGGTAAACCGGCCGAACCAATTAAGTAGCAAAATGTCGACTGCATTCAGGCTCTGCCTGGTCCGCAGACAGACTTGTGCAAGTTCATTTTCATAGTGGTGTGTATGTATCTTTAGACCTTAACTGACAGATTCCCACAGTGAATCAAGTAGGGAGTTATCAATTACATGGTTAGCTAGGCGCTGCTGGTGTCCATTCTGTGGCTTCCTGACAGAACCGGGCAGAAAAGGGGGGTGGGGAAGGATTAATATTTTTGGTGCAAAAAGACTGTTAATGTTTTCAACCAGGCTTCTCAAATATGTATGTTTATTTAGTCAGGAGAAAGATGTGCACTTCAGTCTCGCAAAGCCTAAAGAAGTTTGCATTGATAGTGATTACCATAATATTCTCTCCTAAAATATATTTTATTTATCCAATGAATACCCTTCTGAGCGTCCCTGTATCCTTCCTGTGATGGCTATATTAATTTCATCAAATTTTGATTTCTTCATGGTGATGATGTGAAGAGTACTTGAAATCATAAAACTACCCTGAGCAGATTGCTGATAAAACCATTCGCCACTGGAGAAGCAGGAGTTGGGGCTATCATTCCCTTTGGCTGCAGGATAATATATTCCTTTGTTTTCCTTTGCGAAATATTTGCAGTGGGTTTTCCTTTAGCCCGAGTCTGATCTGTAAGTGGACTGTGTTTTGCTTTTGTGGGCTGATGCTGAGAATGGCATTCTCAAGCCTAGCTCCCACCGAGATCTCAGACTTCACCGTGAGAGATTTCTTTGCAGAATCACAGAGTCAGAAAGAGCTGAATGATACAGCACGGATGCCCAAAGTGTGACACGCAAATAAACAGGGGAGCTGAGGCTGCCAAAGGGAAGCATTTGGGGGATGGCCTGGCGGGAGAGCAGGGTCTAGAACCGGGGTCTCTTCGATCCTGGTCTTAGGTTCTTTTCATGACCCCACCTCCCCTCCCCTCCCCTCCCCTCCTCTCCCCTTCCCTCCTCTGCCCTCCCCTTTCCTCTTCTCCTCCTCTCCCCTCCCCTCTTCTTCCCTCCCCTCCTCTCCCTTCCCTTCCCCTCCTCTCTCCTCCCCTTCCCTCTCCTCCTCTCTCCTTCCCTCCCTTTCTCCTTCCCCTCCCTTCCATTCCCTTCCTTTCCCTTCTCTTCCCCTCCCCTTCCTCCCCTCCCCTCCCTTCCCTCCCCTTCCTTCCCCTCCCCTTCCCTTCCCTTTCTCGGTATTGCTTAGCTATTCTAATGTCTGTGTTGCCAAAGATTGTAACATTTATAATTGATTTGCTGGTTCCTCCCAAGTGATGGGCCAGCTTTAGTATCATCCCTCCTGTGGACGGGCCGAGGGCAGAGCTTGTATTGCGGGTTGTAGAATTGAAGAGTTAGAGGTGACAAGACCTGCAGAAGTCTGGGTGGCCTGGGAAGAAACCACCTGGAGCCGAGCTATTACAGGGCGTGATGCCTTTAAGCCAACCTGATCCAAGCAGCTTAGCCATTTGGCCCCAGGGTACTCCTCAAAAACACCTAAAAAAAACATTAGAAAAATATTAGAATTGGGTTTCTTTCCTAATTAAAGATTCAGTGTCAAAAAGTACTAATTATGACCACTACCGTGCAGAGAGGCTGCAAGTGAAAACCCATGATAATTTTGTTACTATAGGAAAATTGCCCCTCTGCGTTACCACATGGGCAATGTACCGCTTTCTTTGCCCAGAACAGATCCTTAACATGTAAACAGAACGAAAACTAACATGCCACATCGTGGCATCTTGAGCTCGGCATTACATAAGCATGTTAGGATGGCCGTCCTCCTTGGAAGATTAACCCTTCATGTGTCTATCATTCAAGAGCCTTATCTTCTTCTAGGAGACACCGTGATGCTGTGAATCAGGGAGGCAGGGGGGGAGGGGGGAGCGCATGCAGCTACGCGTTCCCTGGCCCGTCTCCCTTTCCTCCTGGCCAACACCACCAGATTATATTTCCTACATCCCCTTGCTGTTAGATTTGGCCATGTGACTGAGTTCTAACGGAAGGGATGAGCCCCGCATGGAACTAGCCTTGATCCCTGAATGACGTCGTGGGGCTCACCTTCCTCTGGCAAGAGTTTACAGGAGTGAAAGACTAAAAACTTCTTTTGCATTAAGCCTCCAGACTTTGTAGTGTGTCTGTTAGAGCAGGTAGAGTTAGGTAATAGACAAATGGGACTGGTGAAGCATTCCGTCTTTTCTTGAGAGCTGTCCTTTGTTCTTGCTATGAGTCTGGCCTTTAGCAGAGACCAATAGATGGCAGAAGCTGAGGATCTGAGGAGCTTTAGCAGGTAACTCAGAGGTCCCCGCACGAAAGCAGCGCTCTCTAGGTCAGCAAGCCTTTTCTATAAAGAGCCAGTCAGTTAACATTTAAAAACAGCCATAGACAGTATGTGACAAAATGGGCCTGACTGTGTGCCAATAAAACTGGATTCATAAGGACAGGTGGCAGGGGCCTGGCTGGCTCAGTGAGGTAAGCCAACTCTTGATTTCGGCTCAGATCATGATCTCACAGTTGTGAGATTGAGTCTTGCATCAGGCTCCGCTCCCAGAGCGGAGATTCTCTCTCTCCCTCTCCCTCTGCCCCTCCCCCACTTGCTCGTGCTCGCTCACTCTCGCTCTCAAAAAATAAATAAATAAAAAATAAACAGGTGGCAAGGCAGGCTAGAATTGGCCTCTTTGCTCACATCTACCCCGTGTGATGACCCACGGTGGAGGAATCCTGGCATCAACTTTTTTCAGAGTGATATTGATATGCTTCTACTCAAATGAGTCAGCTGGCTTACGTAACAATGTACAAGGCGACCCTCAGGGTCCTTCTCCCAAAATTGTCTTGCCAGTTCTCGTGTTTTCATGACAGCCCTCAATGGAAAGTGGCCAGACCTTCTTTGTCTTTTTTCATGGTCACCACATTGGTGTCTGTCCATCGATACCTGGCATTTTGGGTAATGAGTGTGTGCAGGGATGTAACAGAAAAGGGAACAAGCAAGGAAGAAGGAAAAACAAGGATCACATGGAGAGAGGAGGGGAGAATCGATTATTATTGTTTTTACAGTTGGCTCATCAAGCTGCCAGTATCAAAGTCTGGTTTTATTTGCCATGTCAAGAGAACACAGCCTGATATTTGGGCAAACACATACACACACAAAAACGGTCTGTTCTGCTACCTTGTCACAGCATATTCTGTCAGGAAAGAGGAAGCAGTTCAGCCTGTGAACCTGTGTCACTGGCACACAGGGTGTGGTGCTGTGTTGTCTCGAACGTGGCTTGTCAACACCACAGGGCTAACAGCGGTATCGGGGTCTCCGTGCCACTGATCACTTGCCTTCTCTGGCGAGTACAGATGTCCCCCCATCACTGGTGGAGCAGGTGTGGCTGAATTCTCTGGATCCTTCCAGTAGGAGTAGCGAAGTTGCAGCTGACGCCTGAGTTCCAGCCGGCTGCCTTCTCACACTCAATCAGCCAGGATCCATGTGAAACAAAGACCCTGACTCACCAAGGAATGCGGATGCCGTGTCAGAAGGTCGTGGCGAACAGCCAAAAATGCACCATGCTGACCTCCAGTTCTCCTTGAGGAGTGGATTTGAGGGGCATCCCAGGGTCAGAAGGATATCCAATGCAAGCTTGTCTAAGATGGCATGGGAACATGGCAGAAATGTCGAGATTAACTGGGGCTTAGGGAGACATTTACCAAAACAGGAGCGCGCGCACCTCTGGCCTCGTCAGCATTTCCCCAGGCGAGATGAGTCAAACATTTATATTTTTACATATGCAACGTGCTTGCAATTTTCAACCTGGGATGATAGAAAAACTTATTGAAAATAGTTAATCAATTCTACAAAGACGCCATAGGTGGAGGTGCGTTCTGACCTGTACGGTTTTGAAAGTCACCTGGAGGATACGGGTCTGACTCAAAGCTTTATGATGGCACATTCCTAATATGCTCTCTGTGTTCCATGAAAAACAATTGGTTTGGACGTGAACTGGTTTCTTTTTTTAGACTCTAGGCCCACAATACCCTAAATAGGTTGGGGCTGTGCTGATTTGACCATTCTTTGCATTTTAGCGAGTTTTCTTATTATTGTTGCACATAAGTGACCTGCAGGAATTAAGGATGAATTAGAACTGGGACGACAAACCCACAATATACTTGACATCGTTCCCCAATTCTGGGTCCATGGCAGCCATCGTTAGCTCATGGATCGTTCTTTTCCACCCGAACATGGATATAACTCCCAAACTCTAGCGAATTCAGTGCCCCAGGAAGTTATCGATTGACCAGGCGTGGTATACGCACGGAAGCTTATTTGCCACCCCGGGATAACCCTGGAGGAGAGTCTCAAGTACCTGTATTTTGATGTTGCTACTTTTGTGAATTACAGATCAACTGCAGAGGGATTCATTGGACATCTCTTTGATAGCATGCATTACGTTAAGCATCAGAATCTCAGGGTGAACGAGAGATTCCCTTGGACCTCAGGGACTCAGGAAAACACAGTATTTCAAGGTCATGCCACAAGGCTGTACAAAAAGGATGGTCCAGGAGTGCCGTGTAGGGATATTTATCCACAAGCAAGCAGAGAGAGCAAAGGCTTCCTGGGGAGGTGATCCGGGGCTTTCTCAAAGGACACGCCCACCGTGGGTCTTCAAGGACAGCTTTCACAGAGAACCAGCTTCCCAACTGCACAGCATTGCCGGGCCCAGAAGGTCTCTCGCCTCTTTCCCTAAAGCATGCAGAAAGCCTTTGTGATTCGATATCTCCTTGCATCACGCGCGGAAAGATGAATCCATTTATAAGTGGGCTGTGCTGATTAATCCAGTTCTGACTTTGTTGTCCTGGACACCATGATTGTAGCTTCCTTTTCTTGTTTCTTTTCTTTTTCTTTTCTTTCTTTATTTCTCCTTTTAAGTTTTGGACAGTGCTGTTTTTCTACCTTGCAGCAGGAGTAGGTGGGAATGCATTTGAAAATTAAAAATATTTTCCCGGCAAAGGCGAGATTTTTCATGTTTGTTCACATTGAACCCTTGCAACTTATTTTATCCCTGTTTCAAGCCAATCTTGAAGGGAGGGAAACAAATGAATTGTGAAACCGGAAGGTATCTCATTTTTTAATCCATTGTTTTAGTGAGAGTTTAGGGCTTTCCCATAAAACATGTAGGTGGAGAAAAATTAGAAAAGAGCTCTTCAAGGACTTCTCCTTGTACTCTCTCATGTTTCAAGATACTTCTTGGATGACGGCACATATGTCTTTATTTCTGTACAGAGCCCTCCATGTTCAAAAGCCAAGTAAAGCGAATTCATTTTGTGCTAACGAGAGAGCTGCTGTATATTGGCCGAGACGCCCCGTGTCCTTTCTTTCTTGGGCTGCTGAACTCTGCAACTCTCTAAAAATGTACTCTCCAAAAATTTCCAGCAGGACTTTCCCCCATGTTTAAATAGAGAGCCCAGCGTGGTAGGCTCTGCTACTTAGAGCACTGCCCATAGGAAGCCAAGGGCCTTGTCCTGGCAGGAAAGAAATGACACACGCACATAGGGTAATTTGAGGAGAGTTTAATAAAGCGACTATTTATAAAGGTGGGGTCAGTGTGAAGGTCAACCATGAGAGATAGGGACTTTCCCAGGGATAGTGGTGAGGATGGCTATGACCATCCTATGCCCAAAGGAGCAAGGAACCACGTGGGGGTTTCTGAATGAAAAGAACCACCTGGAAGGAGCTGTAACCTTCAGCCAAGGAATTCAGCCTGAATCTGGTGTTACCCTTCTCTCCCCAGGGAAGACCCCAGGGTGATAAACGTTCTCCACCATTATTCAAACACATCTAGAAACCAGATGGTGAGAGGAACTCATTGATGTAGCTCATATAGGTCGGCCTTCCTAGGCATGAGGACAAAAGGGTGGAGAGTAAATCTAGCCAGGCAAATGGAAGATTCCAGCATAAACGTCATGTTAGCCAAGAGACAGAGAAAGACTATACAGTCTGTGTCTTACCCCAACCTGTTGTTTCCCAGCTCTGTCCTGTGTCCATCACCAGGGCCGGCATGTTGATACGTGGGTACCATTTTGTCATGGCCACGACTGGAAATACAGGCCCAGTGGGCAGTTAGGCAAAGCAGATGTGCGTAGTTCTTTTTAGCTTTGTGCGATGGGTTTTATTTTCTGTCAGGTACTAGCCAGGGGATTACCTAAATTCTCTGTAAAAGCAAGAAGAAAGTTATCAGTGCTGAGTTTGGTGACTCGCAAAATAAGCCACTTAAACTGTAGAGCTTTGAGACTTCTTTTTGGCGCCTTAACTAAGAAAAGTTAGTCTGATCAGTTTATTAGCAGGAATTGAATAACTTACACGTAGGTCTCTTGAACTCTGCTCTCTTTGCTTGGATCCCTGAGATAGAGTGGCCCTGCATCAGAGTCAGACCACAGGACACAATCAGAGCAGCACCACGAATCAGTTCATCCGGCCCATCAGTCCACACCTGCCCTTAGGCTGAGGCTCCCTGTCCACAGCGTATAGTTCCCCGCTGGTCAAGTTTAGCGGGGCCAGCAGGGCGCTGCCGTGGTGTTCAGTTCGCAAGGATCAGAACAAACAAGCACAGAAAAAGACCTGCCAGTTGGCAGTAAACATAGAAACGGAGAAATGTAGATTCAGGGATTGAACATCCGGTCGGGACCCGCTGCAGGGAAGAGGTGATGGGAGAGCAGAGCCGGGGAGGAGACAGGAAACCGCTCCATAGAGAAGATAATGGGACAGGCATGCAGAAAGGAAGGTGAGATGCTGAAGAAGGAAGGGAGCCAGAGGAAGCAAAGTAGGACACAGGGTGTGTGTGTGTGTGTGTGTGTGTGTGACAGAGATTGAGATACTGAGACCCTAACCTGTTTCTCAGACCAAGGACCTCCATTCTGCCCCCAGATTTCTAACCCATGGCTGTGTTTTCCCGGAGCCTACCTGGGAAGGGCTCTGTCCTCAGCAGAAGGCACTCTAGCTAGTCTGACTGCCCCAGCTGTGGGGGAGGTGACTGTCCAGCTTCAGTGGGTTTTCAGAATCCTGAGCTACCAAAGGTCAACAGCTGTGTTATTGCAAATGCCGTGGGCTGTGTTTTATCAATGCCAAAATGCACATCACTCTGACAACAGCCCTTTGTTAACACCGGGGAGCTCCCCAGAGCCCCAGGGTAATTCCATCACCACCCAAGTTGTGGGCCGGCTTCGTGAACAGACCAGGGTGCAGTAAAAAATAAAATTTTAAAAAAATGAAAGAAAGAAAATAAAAAGAAAGAAGGCAGGCAGGAAGGAGGGAAACGAAGGAAGGAAGGGTAACATCTGGTTTCAGACCGGCCAGGACCCCTCCACTCTCAACTGAGCCTCTGTCACAGTCTTACTGGTCCTTTGTCTCCAGAGCCATTTGGCATTTTTTAAAAGGAGACACAACAGGTGATTAACACACTACAAATGGTTTTCCCTTAAGAGAGGGAAGTGTCATACTGTGAAAAGGGAGCAAATCTCAAGGGGAGCCTTTCTGGGGGCCGGAAACTGGGAAGGATAGCTTATTTGGATCCTGGTTATTTCATTAGATTTATAAAGTGCCTTTGAAAAGAACAGGGTACTCTGGGGACAAGTCAGAACATGGCAGCCCTCGGCTTCCCAAAGAGAAGCTAAGATGGAAAAGTGAAGGAAAAGACTTTACCGAGTCCGCGATGGCAGATTCAGTCCCTGAAATCAAAGTCAAAGAGGAAATCTTGGAGAAATTCTCGCCACTGCGCTTTGGGGGTCACTCGGAACTAAATCTTGGAAGCTTTTCCCACCATCTTTCATCAGGGGATGAGAGGCAGCAAGACGTGGAGTTAGGAGCGTGGATGATGGAGCCCAGTTAAGGTCCCTCCGCTTACCAGCGGTGGGACATCAGATTTTTTTTTCATCGCTCGGAACCACGATGTCCTCTTCTGTGAAATATAAGCCACGAAAGAACACCTCCAGGGATTGATGTGAAGATTGCACAAGAAGGGGAAAAATTAGCCTTCTGAAGAGTCTAACACATTGCCTCGCCCATCCAGCAGACCTTAGCTACAATCACTGTCTCTGTCTTCATTTCCGGCATCACCCACTTCTGGCTCCTGTCCGTGTCCAGCTCCAGAGCCTTGCAGTCAAAAGCTTCCTTTGTTCTCATAATACCTGCAACAAAATAACCCTCAAGATGTATTCATTAGTGGATGCAGTGAAGAAAATGAAAATCAGGTGACCGGGAAACTACCTTTATGGACCTTCCACTGCCTGGGCTCTCCTTGGGCGTATATGCTTTCATTCATTCCTGAAACTAACGTGCCTGCAAGGTGCTAGTTACTGAAGATTCAGCAGTGAATAAGAAGTATTTATAATTAAAGAAGCTTCCAGGGATTCTGGGCCACAAATTCCAAGCCAGTGTACTTCTTGTGTGTGCCTTTGTCTCCCTCTTCTGCACAACCAGCTCTCTCTACTGCCAGGATGGTGTTCTGTGAGGTGAGAGTAGCCTACCATGGCAATGCAAGGTGCTTCCATTTTTAGGTTTCTCAAAGCAAGTGTGAGTCTTTCCTTTTCATCTTGTTGGCTCCCTTACCCTCTCTCTGCTCTTCCCATCTCCCTCCAACCCCCCAAGACTTCTGCCAGTCTCCTTAGAAGGCAAGCAGGGAGTCATGATCATTCCACACTGGCTCTAGGATGTCTCTATGTTCATATCCTTGGTTTGACCACCATATGCCTTCCTGGGTCTTGCTATTCACTATTTCCGAATGCTCATTAGCTCCCTTTCTTAACTCTTGGCTATACTTCAACTACCCCAATGGAAGTCCTACCTTTCTCTGGGAAGGAGATGCTCTTAAATGAAATCATTTGGAAACGCAGCCAATGACGGGTGCTGGAAGAAGGAGACACCCACCTAAAGACCAACCCGAATGACTGTTGAAACAAAGGATTCCAGTATCATCTCCGGCTGCTTTACCATTTGAACCCTGGATTCCAAACCCAAGGGCCCCATGCTCCAATAGCCTTTAGGCGCCATGACACTCAACCAGTTGGAACAAGATGGTCTCAAACCCATGGAACCCAACACACTTGAACATCCGTCTCTGTCCACGTGGATCTGAGAATAGATTCAGCTGGGCTCAAATGAGCTCATTCCGCATCACATGCGCCCCTATGTGTGCGTGTGGTTGTATGTATCTGTGTGGGGTGTGGTTTTCCTCTGTCAGAATGAAAGATTTTAACGCCAGCTCCCTGTCCTTTCCCATTATTCCCTCCTAATGACTGTCACCAAAGTTGGCCCACGGTAGCCTCCAGCCTATCCAGCGAGGCTCACAGAACAGAAAGATCACCTCATAAAAATCACCAGGGAGGTGGCAAGGTGAAGCAGACCCCCAGGGTCCCCTTGGCCGCAAGGGAAGTGTCCTCTGAATACCCCTCGAGGCATAAAAACAGCCCCAGGAGTCACTTAATGCTAAGTTGGCTTTCTCCCCGAACCTTATAAGTAGGCAATCAGGATTTAACAACCCACAAGTTTCCAATTTTTAGTTTATGAAAAAAATATATACATATTTTTTTAACCTCAGAGACTCATCTTTAAAAAAAAAATCATTCAATGATTTTCTCCCTCTCTTTCCGATGAGGAAAACCGGACTATTTATGCTGCATTTTAGGCTTTTTTTCATATATAATTTTTCATATAAATGCACATTTTCCCCTTCTTTCGGGGCGGAAATTTAACTTTTGTGGAAATGTGATGTGTGTTTAAATTACCAATTTCATAGGCAATATGTCTGATAATTGCGGAGAGATACTGAGTTAACTTGTAGCAATGAGTTTACGTGACAAAAGGAAAATCAGTTTCTTTGCAGGGGAAGCAGAGGATAAGGCTCCAAAACTTTACTCTTCGGGGGTTGGCGGGGTGGCGGGGAGGGAGGTTGGGGAAGGGAGGCCCTGAAATTGCTTTTTATAATTAAAAAGGGAACCTCAGATGTTTTTATATCTTGAATATTTACAATAAAACCTTTAAGTGCTTGTCAAGAGGGTAATGTGTCATTAACTGGGGACTCTGCCTCGCCTCTCCTCTCGGACATGACAGTACAGCAGGATAAGAGAAGAGTAATTATAGTTCAGCAGGGCTGCCAGGTGTGATAAATGACTAATCAGCACGCAGGAGCCTCTGTCCTCAAAAGAGGACTATTACAGTGTTATCAGCTGTAGGCCCGGGTGTGCGGGGCCCCAAACAGGGACGGGGACAGGACCTTGCACCATGCGCCTTGGCAGGCCTCTCGTGAGCCCGTGGCTGTCGCTTAGTTTTGTCACTGGCGTCTTTGTGAAGCTGCCACCCGGGGGCTGGGTGGGGGGGGGGAAGGAAACACA
>NW_027528369.1:3095805-3098441 GCF_008692635.1 Crocuta crocuta
GAGTCGGGCGGGGAGGGGGGTGCTTTTCAGGGGCAGAGGGGGAGGGCTTTGATGGCATAAGACCCTGCCAGAAGGCAGCTCTCCAAGATGGAATCGGTGGGTCTCTCCCGTACTTTTCGTGTGTTGGGTGTGAGCGTTTTTCCTAGTGTATCTGACCGCTTCCCGTGCGGGAACAATGCCGAATTGTTCCCTGGCCGGCTGGCGGCTCAGTTCAGTCCTGTCCCTGAGAACCCCAGGGGCTCCCACGGGGGGCACACTGGACCCTTGTCCTAAGTGTTCTTCCACTCTGCTCGGGATCCGAACACCTCTGGACTTGATTCATTTACGCCTTGTGATCAGGAAACGTTACCCATCAACCTGGAGGGAAATTCATCAAATCCCCTCTCGGAAGAACTGCGTTAGTTACATCGATTCTTTGCTCCTAAACCCTTTGTTTCTTTTCTCTTCCCAGCATGCTGAAAGGTGACATGGGGTAGCAAGCCCATTTAGGAAATAATTGTAAAAAAATGTACGTCAGGAAATAGACATCTTAGTATGAAGAGGTACCTGATACGGCAAAGGACATAATGTGTTTAAAAAAAAAAAAGAAAGGAGTTAGTCCGACACTTTTGATACAAAGGTTATTTTTTTAATACTTGCATTTTTATCAGTTGACATATTTTAACAGGGAGCCCTGACTGAAGTCACAAAAATTATGAGTCTGGCACCCAAGCTCCTTATCTGACAAATGCAAGGCGAACGGTCTTGTTCTTATCAATGAGATCAGATTTCAAAAATGAACACAAGACCGAGACGTTGCTTTGTGCACAGATAACCTTGCAGGCGCGAACTCCCAAACCAGAATAAAAGAATCCTCTATGAAATAATGGGCCGGGAAGCCCCATCGCGTCACACTGTAATAGACAGTGGGGGGTGGAATCAGAAGGGAGAAAAACTCATTTCATCTCAGTTAATGGCAGGGAAACGAAGGCAGAGAAGGACTTTCCGCGTAGCGGAGCTGGTGTGACAAAGACCAGGATTTCGCCGTGTCATGCACCATTTGCCTTTGCACTCTGGCTTTTTTCTGGAGCTGTGAAGCCATTATTATAATGTGAAAAAGGTGTAAAGAAATACTCCCTTCTGGACACTGGAAGGGCAAATGAGGTGCAAGCCTTTTTTTTTCCCCTTCTTTTCTTCTTCTTCTTTTTTTTTAAACTCTCAGTCTCTCTTCTTTGCGTTTATGCACAATGTGCTCAGACAGGGTTAGACTCCCCCCGGTAAAAAGGCTGAAGAGTGCCAAGGAGTTCACTGTGCCCTTAGATAAACAGTTTCTCTTGGCTCTGCTCACCTCCTTTTGTGACTTCGCTGGCTGGAAAGTAGCACAAGTACGTTCTGACCTCAGCTCCTCTCTGCTCACATTATTTTCAAATAAGAGATTTCAAAGCCCAAGCCTCAATTTTGCCCTAAGTTTTTAGCAAGAAGGGGGACAGAGGTACCCAGAAGCCCGGTGGCCGGCTTTGGGTCTGTCTGTAACCCCCACCAAGAAGGGTGCGTGTGGGCTGCTTTCCTTGGGGCAGAGCACAGAACGGGAAGAGGAAAAGAAAGCCTTCCTTTTTTGGTCCTCGGCCACGGGCAAGCCAGGCTCTCTTATAAATGACGGAACCCAAGTTGGGACTTGGAGGCTGATTAAAATGAGCATTTTTGTAACTGAATGATAAATACGGCCACTACCGTCTGAAAAGGAGAGAGCGAGAGGGAGAGAGAGAGAAAGAAAGGAAAGAAACAGAGATAAAGCTCCCGACTGGCTTGTTCGTACGTGGTTATCGGGGACAGCAAGATTACATAGACAGCCAGCGTTTGATTCTCAGGACCGCTAAAGTGTGAAGAACAGCAGTGACATTTTAGTCTTCAATAAATCACTATAAAAATGTTTATGAACCCTGCAATTTACTGTCTTTTAAATGCAAATGGAAAGGGGCACCATGGCAAGTCTAAAGGAGACGTGGGGTGGCCTGCAGGAATTATAAAATGTTGCAATGGGTTTTGGAGATTGTGTGATCTCAAATGGGACCATTTCTGAATGATTTTGCATTGATACTTCTGTGACAGCTGGGTTAGTTTATTAACGAGATCACCACGAATCACAGGGAGGTGGAGGTTGGCATCGCCTTTAAAACCGTGGCTTTGAATGAATGACATTTTCATTTCACGGGAGGAAGAGGGGAAACTAGTGATTCAGAATCCAGATCCTGAATGTTGTTTGGACAAAATGAAATTAGAAATTGGTCCCTTCAGTGAAAGTCAACTCACGCATAGATTTTTTTTTTTTCTTTTTTAAATGAAACTCTCATCATTTTTACAGAAAATTTCTCTTTGGAAGTTTGAAGACTCATGGCTATGAAGTAACCCTGAGAAGGGCAGAATTTAGCCGTCGTAAACAGCACCAGAGACCCGCCTCCCCACCCTCCCAGCTGAGTGCTCCCTAAAAGGCACATCTTGCTATGTGGTTTGGTCACCCTGAGGGTATTTTTCCACCGTCCTAGAGAGTGCTAGGTGGAAGACTAGAGTTGAAAATGTGAGAAGAGTTCTATTCTAAGGCCAGGGTCACCTCTTCCCAATCCTATGTCACCTTGGCCAAATTTTTCTTTAGGCTAGAC
>NW_027528369.1:3098477-3099224 GCF_008692635.1 Crocuta crocuta
AGTGGTAAAACCATTTGCTCTGAGTTTGCACTACGCTAGTGCATACATAAATCGCTTAGCACAGGGCCAGACCAACGGGCAGAGACCCGTAACAGCTCCGTGGGGTTTTTTTTTCCCTTTTCCCTCTCTCCTCACCCCTTTGCATCCTCCCTGCCTCATGTGGAGGGAGAGGAGGAGGAGATGAAGAGACGGTGGTCAGTGTACAAGCAGACTCGGGCTAGAATTAAGGTGCGGTTCACTCAGGGAGATTCTGGGGCGCGCCACACCCCCAGCATGTGCATTAGGCAAACAGGGGCAGGTACAGTGAGAGAAAGTCAACGGCGCATGAAAACAGGTTGCTCTGCACGTCTGCCGACTGTTCCCTTCCCGCCTCCCACCTGCCTCCTGTGGAGCACACCCAGCGTAGGCCCTGTTGGTAGAGCCGTTGCTTGCACAACATTTCCCCGGTCTCCAGCATATGCGCCGGAACTGCAGTGGAGCTGTGTCCTCACGTAGGCTCCCGCAAAAAAAAGCTTTTTGCTTGTTTTCAAACACAAGCGTCTCACGCGGATCGGAGGGCGAGGAGCGGATCTGTTCGCCTTGGCAGCCCCTCGCTCGAATGTGCATCTCTGGCAAGTCCTGTCTGCTGATAGCACCGCCACAGAGCGGGCTGTCAGATTCCGGAGTCATTATACCATCTGCTTTTCCTATCTTCTGCTCGTCAGTGTACACATATGTTCAAGGGGGCTGTGTGTAGGATGCGGAGTG
>NW_027528369.1:3099230-3195366 GCF_008692635.1 Crocuta crocuta
AGGAGGGGGGAAGAGAAAGAGGAGGGGAGGGGGAGGAGGAAGGGGAGGGGGAAGAGGAGGAGGAGGGAGATGCCTGCCCTTGCCTACTTCTCCAGGAAGCCCCAGGCCACACCGAGACCCAGTGTTAAAGGTGTCCAAAGTGAGCACTCCTGGTAAGAAACTTGCCCAGACGGGGTCATCTCCTGGCAAACATCTTTGTGTTTGTAGTAGTCCGGGAGTTGCATAGCTTGGACTTGTTTTCACTCTCATCCTGGCCATATTCAACAGAGGTTTTGGGGTTTTTTTTGGTTTGGGGGGCGTTGTTTTGTTTTGCTTTTAAGGTTTGCTGTTATCTCTGTATATCCATAGGCACCTTGACCTCGCTATTCCAGATTTTTAGTGTGTGTGTGTGTGTGTGTGTGTGTGTGTGTGTGTGTGTGTGACTTCCGTAGTCCTTTGTCTTTCTGGCTTTCACCTGAAGAATAGTGTGTGTATACAGTGGTGCCTATACAAGTGACTCTTGTGTTCCTGATCACATCAAGAAGACTAGTGTGTGGCAGATTGGTACTCGTATTTATTTCTCCCTTTCCCTCCCGTCCCCCCACCCCCCTCTCTGCCCTTCCCGTTCCACCTATACCCTCTCTCTGTACTCTTCCCCTAGAAGGAAATATTCAGGCCGGCTTGAGGGGTGATAGCAACGGTAAGGCCCACTGGCCACGGGATGGAGGCCGGAAGAGATTTTCTATGCACATTTCACGCTGCCTTCCTGGGAATTTCTGGATGTTTTGCAGCCTAATGCTTAGCCTCCAGAATTCTTTAAGAAAAAAAATGCACAATGTGAGTAAAATGGGGACGTTTTCCTCTTGTGCATGTACCCCACGATGTGTTGGGACTCAACGTCAGTCCGAGATGCTGCCCCCCTCTGCCTTCTCTCTTAGACTGCAAGCTCTTTGCGTGAAGGATCCTGAGTTTTTATGTTTGGTCCTTGGGTCCAGAACAGATCCCGCTGCCTGCACAGGAAGTGCCCCTCATGTGTGCGTGAAAACGCACTTGCAGAAGCCCATGATTTTAGAGACGTTTCCAAGAAGGGATTCAGCCAGGAGCAGAAATAGAGGTGGTTAAGCACAGTGGCTAATTCTGGAGTCCTTTTAAGTTCAAATCTTGGCTTATGGCATACGATCTGGGTGCCACCCGTTAGTGTAAGTCAGCCTCAGCTTCTCAGTGTGTACGATGGCTCTAATAATAACGGGCCCTTCCTCCAGAACTCATGGGTCAAGTGCAGTGATTCAATGTGATAGGAGATTGCCCTGTACCGTGCCCAGCATACACGAAGGGCCATTTAACCGTGATCGACAGAGAACATCGTCCACCTTGAAATGTGGAAACAGGTCTTGCTTCAACTGAAGTACCTTTTGAAAGCACCTATCTGATCCTGACCTCAGGGCACATCTCTGAAATCCTCTCCTGTTAGCGTCTCTGAGATCGGAGCACATCTCCAAGTCCCCGTTAGGCAGGCAGCAACGATAGGAGATTTGTCACCGCCTTGGCTCACGTAAACATCCACAGCGCCAGTGATGGAACTTGACTTGAGGGGTGGGTGTCAACGGCTTTGAAGCAAAATCCCAGATGTAATGCTGGAGCACCTGCCTTTCAAGGAGCCAAAGGGCTGTCGGGGCAGAGGGGCAGGTGGGTCTGGCTGCATTCCAGAAATGAGAAGCACAAGCAGGCTTCTCTACTTCCCGTAACCGAAGAGCTCGCGCAAGTGCCCGACGCCAATGGCTTTTCCTTTTCTACAAGATTCTTCTCAGAAAGGAGGCACCACGCATGCTTTCAGTGGTACAGAAGGTGATGGCATGCAGACAACTACGGGCACCAGCGATTCGGAGTTTAAATGTGACTCAGGGGAGAGCAGTACCTTTACTCCACATGGAGAAACTGTAGGAATGCCTGACCATTTGTTCCTCACTTAGTTGTTCTCGGACGCAGAAGAGTGAATCTGTGACAAAAACGGAGGCCGCTGGTGTCTTAAAAGTTTTTGCACTAAGTATAAAACTGAAAAAGTCTAAGTGATAGGAGAGCATTGTGCCATATTTATTTTTAATTTATTTTAATGTTTATTTTTGAGAAAGAGAGGGTGAGCAGGGGAGGTGTAGAGAGAAAAGGAGACACAGAATCCGACACAGGCTCCAGGCTCTGACCTGGGCTCAGAGCCCGACGCGGGGGAATCAAACTCACAAACCGCGAGATCGTGACCTGAGCCAAAGTCAGACACTTAACCCACTGAGCCATTCAGGTGCCCCAATGTGTGTCATTTTAAGCTACCAACTTTGAGGCAACTTGTTACAGCAGCCACAGGCAGCTGACGGACCCTCTGAAAGCCCCGCCCTCAGAGAGATCGTATCCCACCTCCCCCAGGGGCTCTCAGGGCCCCTCACGCCTCTCCTCCACTGCACCCAACACGATTTGTCATTACACACTTATTTGTGTGATTATGTACTTAATGCCCGTCTCCGCCATCGCACTGTCTGCCGTGCAAGGGTAGCCATAGTTTCTGTTCCACTGTGATATCCCCAGAGCCCGGGGCCCAGCATCGCCCCGGAGCCTAGGAAGAGCTCGGCATTTATAGAAGGAACGAATAAATGAGTGCATGGTGGAGTCCATGAATGTCCATTAATGATTCTGCAGGAGAAGGGAGGACAAGGCTCCACCAGCTGTAAGGAAGCACAGACCCCACATCCAGGGCCAGCAACGGAAGAGCAGTTTCATTTGCTGCTGAGCCCGCTTCTGAATATGGAGTGAAGACACCATCCCGCGAGCCCAGTCTGCTTAGACAGCGGCTGGCAGCTCAGCCTCCTCTCTCGAGACAAAGCCCTTCCCCCCCACCCCCACACACAAATCAAACACACACTCAGGTGCCCCCCATTCTCCCCACCCCACNTCAAGCTGAATATTTCTTTAAGGGATGCTGTTGAGTTTCTTCTGTTGGAGTGAAGGATTTGTAGCAAAACCCAGCATGTAACTTGAGTGTTCTGCGAAGCCAGATATCGGTGCCAAGCTAAATTTGTATGTGCAGCTTCTGTTTAAGGCAATTATATAGTGTGTAATACCCAGTAGAGAAATTAAGTCGAAGTACATTTTGCCCGTAGAGATTATCCTCTCAGTTGGATTTATTTTAAACAAGTTTTGCCCCTTATACATTAAGGTGCATGTAATAAAACACTNCAGCCCTCAGGCAGGAAGGGAGGGAGGGGGGCGTGGGGGAGGGCCGTGTTCTGCAGCAGGAGGCTGGACCGGGTACAAGAGGCAACATCTCCACAGGCGCAGCTCAGGACGCTGCTGCCGGGAGGCACTTACATAATGGCTGCAGCGGTGTCACTTCAGGAGAAGTTACAGAGCACGTCTTTCTAGAACAGCCTCTTGGCCTATCTTAATTACCAGCTGTCCACAGTGAGTCTGGAGGGATCAAGAAAGATGCAGGGTTTTATTAAGGATGAGAACATGGGCAGAGGCTGCGATGATAAGGGACCAGGGGTCACCACCCACCAGATTCGATGGATAATCTAGGAACTGGTACCAGGCATCCGGTAACATTTGAATCTCAGATGAACAATGAGTGATTTTTAGGATAAGTATATCCCGTGGAATATTTGAGCCATACCCTACTAACAAATTATTCATCATTGATCTGAAATTCGGATATCGCTGGGCCCCTTGTGTTTTTATTTGCTACATCGAACAACTCTGCACAGCAGAACTAACACGATGAAATCAGTGTAGCGGGTTAATTCTTTTGAGCTCTCACACTCTGCCGGGCCCTTTGTTAAGGCGCTTCCCATGATCTAGTTTGGTCTTCACAAGCAAACTAGGAGGGAGGCGCTGTGTTTCTTCCCATTTCACAGAGGAGCAAACTGAGGCTTGTAAAGACTGAACCACATGCTGAGCATCTCTCCGTCGATAAGGGCGAGATTGAGGCTTCACACCAAGGCCCGTCTGGCTTCAAAGCATGTGCCCATAATCAGGAAGGTATACATCTCTTCTAGATGCTGATTTGAGAAATAGCTTCACAGTGAAACACGCCAAGGGAGAAGCATGTTAGAGCTCACCAATACATGCTGTTTAGGAAAGAAAAATGATAACGCTCAGAAAATCATTTGAAAACTTGCTGGCGCACACGGCTGGCTCACCACGGAGAGCATACCACGGCGCCTCGAAGCGCACATCAGGATCAAGACTGTCAGACCCCACTCTCTCCTGCTGAAGAACCTCCTTCCCATAGAACCCTCTTCTGCGGAGAGCAGAGTACCCACTCCAATTTACACGTTCTTCATCCTCTGACTTTAAGAGCCCAGTAAAACCGAGTGCTTAGTAAGAATCAGACACGGATAAGCTGCTTGTAATTTATGATGTAATGCAGCATAGTGTCAAACTAGGCAGTGGCACTGAAAGGCAATCAACCTTTATTGTCACGAGGAACAGGAGACACAGGGACGTGATCTGACATTTGCTGACAGTCCGCTCTGTACCAGGAACCTTCTATCTACGGTTTCGTTTCATCTTCCCATTATCCGTGTGGGGCCTCTCTCGTTTCTCTGTGGCTGGGAAGCAACGCGCCCCGCAACTCACTGCCTTAGGGCAACTGTGCCGTAAGACATCACGAGTCTCTGGCTCAGGACTTTGGATAAGTCTTGGCTGGTGGAAACCCCTGTTTCCTGGGCTGCTCACGGGGGTCACTTAGTGGTGATCAGGTGACGAGAGGGCTGGCCTCAGGGGTCTACAATGGTTTTTGCACACATCCAGCACCTTGTCAGGATGGCCGGGAAGGGTGCGCTTGGCCAGGCTCTGGCATGTGGGCTCAGTGTGCTTGGAGCCCTGCGGGGCACCTGTCCCCCAAACAGCAGAAGTCGCGTGGCTGTTCTGGCCGCACCTCAGAGGCCACAGGGCATCGCTTTTGCTGAACGCCTTTGGCAGAAGCTGTCACCTCTACTTCGTGGGGGAAGCAGTCCCAGACCCACCAGATTCCGAGGGACAGACTCTGCCTCTTGATAAAACGCATAGCGAAGAATCTGTAGCCAGATTCTAGACCTGTGATGGGGCCTCTGCCCTTTGTTTTGTAGGAAAAAGTCTTCTCCCAGAATCTCCCCATTGCTGGGAGCTCCTCACTCTCCAAGTCTCCCTCCGATGCTCCTATTTTAAAGTCAGCTGATCGTAATTCCACCTGTGATCTTAGTCTCCCTTCGCCTTGCGACCTAACGCATCTGTAGGTTCTGGGGATTCGGATGTAGACCTCTCTGGGGGGGCATCCTTCTGCCCCCCGTAAACACTCCATTAGCGCCTCAAAGAGCCCATCCATGTTGAGTGTGTCCCATTCCCCGCGTGCCCTGGCTCTGCACACCCCTCTGTGATTGATTGCATGTCAGCCTCACTATCTTTATTGCCTCCCTACCCACATCAGATATTTCCTAGAGACACGGACCCTGCTTTTGTTTTACTCACCCGCCGCGGTGCCTACACAGGGCTCCGTCTAGCACATAGACGACTCTTCGTGTATAACTGCCGAATGAATAGACTGCCCGGGGGCAGTACCAAATGGTGCCGGGTACCTGGATGCTACCTCCTCCAAGGAGAATTCCTGGGATAACAGAGAGTCTATTCACGTCTGTCAGGCAGCCTTGAATCTTTCTAATTTTCCACTGGCCCTGGAGGGTCGGAGCAGAGCCAGAAAGTACACGGGGGCAGGAGAGGCTGCGGTCGGAGGCAGACCCTGTCAGCCCTGGCCCCATCTGCCGGGGTCTGCTGGTTTTCATTACGGCGCTGGTGCGGCAGAGGACACCGGGTGACTGCGGGCACGCGTCAGCAAACCCATCCCTCCAGATCCCCCCTCACTGTGCGTCCCTCTCCCCTCTTAAATATCCTTTTGAAGCCCATATGTTCAGTCCACCCCAACTTCTGTTTATCCTGGTGCAGAGCAAGGGCTGCTCGGATTCTGGGAGTTTCACGGGAAGGTATTAAATGTGTTTTGAAAATACTTGAAAGTCCAGCTGTGTATGTTTTAGTTTTATATTTAGCCTTAAATTAAAGACTCCATATACCTCAAGTAATAAAAAGGCACAGCAGGGACTTGCGTTTGCCTTATGTTTGCCGGGGCCGTGCGCCTAGGTGAGATTTTATTTGTAATTTTTTTTTTTTTTGGTCGGTCGTTTCATTCCGCAGCTTAATTCCAGCCTTTATGCTTTTCCAGTCTCCTCTTGCGTTTCAGAAAGTAGTTACTGTTGTTTGCCTGCCGCTTGAACTTAAGAAAAGCAAAGGGAGCACGGGGGGGGGGGGCGGGGGGGAGGAAGGAAGTACAAATCTGTACCTTTCGGGAGCAGGCCGTGAGCTCGGTGCTCTGGTGCAGTGAATGCACCCTTTTGAAGGAGAGTGGGTCCCAGCAAGACTGAGAAGCTCCCTGCCTTTCATGGTGGATCACGTTGTGCTTTGAACGCCATGTTGCTCTCTGCCTGTGGACCTGACCTTGGGCTTCCTGACACCCCCTACTCCCACTCCAATGAGGGTCCCCAAGCGCCTGTCCCAGGCCGAAGTCCAAGGCTGCTTGCTGAGCCTTGGAGGGGAAGGAACACGTGATTCCCTGATATCACTAAGAGCCCAAGCTGAAGGCCAAAGTCACAGAAGAACACAGCCTGTAGCCAGGGATAAGGGTCCAGGGTGTGAGTTTCCACAAAGTGCTACAAGGTATCTATCTGGTTTAAAACAACTCACATTAGTTGTCTCACCGTTTGGGGTGCTGGAAATGCCAAACTAAGGTGTTGCTGGCGGGGTCACATTCTCTCGGAAATCCTGGGGGAAAATTCTTCCTAGATTCTCGTGTTTCCCAGCAAACCTTGGCTTTTGTGGCTTGTGGATACATCACTCCGAATGTTCCCGAAGCCCTGTGTTAGTTTTCTGTTGTTGCTGTAACAAATTAGCACAAGCTTAGTAGCTCAAACAACCCAGATTTACCATCATGCAATTCCACATGGCAAAGGTCCAGCACAAGCCTGGAGGCTGAGATCAAGGTGTGGTCAAGGCCATGTCCCGGCTGGAGGCCCCAGGGGAGAAGCCCTTCTCTTGTCTTTCCCACCTCCCAGAGGTCTGTCTCCCCACCTCCCAGAGATCTCCCGCAAGGCTCTGGGCCCCTTTCTTCCATCTTCAAAGCCAGGAATGTGGCGCTGAGCCCTTTTCACGCTGACATCTTTCTGACTCTCTCTTCAGATTTCCTCTTCCACATTAAAAAAAAAAATCTTTAATTTATTTTTGAGAGAAAGGGAGACAGAGCATGAGTGGCAAAGGGGCAGAGAGAGAAAGAGACACAGAATCCAAAGCAGGCTCCAGGATCTGAGCTGCCAGCACAGAGCCCGACGCGGGGCTTGAACTCACAGACTGTGAGATCATGACCTGAGCCAAAGCCAGTCGCTTAACTGACTGAGCCACCCAGGTGCCCCTCTCTTCCACTTTTAAGGACCTTTATGATTATATTGGGCCCACTGGATAATCTGGGATAATCTTCCCATTTTAAAATCAGCTGATGAGCACCGTAATTCCATCTGCAATCTTCATGTCCCTTTACCTTGTTACCTAACATGTCTACAGGTTCTTGGATGTAGGGTGTAGATGCCTTTTGGGGGGGGTCATTATTCCACCTTCCACAGGCACCTTGTCACCTGGCCAGGCACTGTGCTAAGCACAGTAAATGATACCAGCAAGGCCCTTGTACCCATAAACCTTATGTGCTAGTGGGGTGAAGGGCGTTGAAAAAGTCAGCAAGCAAATACTATAATACCTGGAAGTGCAAACGGTATGTATGAAATAATAAAAGAAAGGTATGATGATGGAGAATACTGATGGGAAGTTCTTACACAAATAGAATAATCAAGGAGAGCGTCCTGATGAACCCTAAAGCATGAGAAAGGGCCCATCATGTGAAGCACTGGGAAAAGATGTTCTAGGCAGAAGGAACAGCAAACACGGCGGCCCCGAGGCCTTTAGAAAAATCATTCCGGCTTCCTTCTATACAATATATCAGAGAAGGTGAGTGAGGGCGATTGTTAGTAGCTGTTGCAGTGATGCGGGAGAAAGACACCAAAGGTCTGTGTGGCAGATGGAATCATGGCACCTGATGGAAGCCGTACCCTGGTCCCCGAAATGTGCGGATGTTACTCTATATGGCAAAAGAGCATTTTTAGATGTGATGGATCGTGAGATGAGGAGATGGTCCGGGAGGGCCTTACTGTAATCACAAGGGTCCCCATAAGAGACACCAGGGGGAGGTTTGACCACAGAATTAGCAAACGTGATGACAGAAGCCAGAGGCTGGAGTGATGGAGAAGGAATCACAGGTCCAATAAAGGCCTCTGTCACCCGGAAAAGATGAGGGAGCTGATCCCACCCACCCCCGCCCAGGGCCTGCAGAGGGAATTGGCTCTGCCCACAGCTTGACTTCAGCCCAGTGCAGCTGGTATCAGCCTCCTGGCCTCCAGAACTCCAAGAGTTCTTGTGTTGTTTTAAGCTGCCAGGTCTGTGCCCTTTTGTCAGGGTGGCCCTAGGAAGCTCACGTGCCCTGCTAAGGATGTGCTGTTGGACAGAGAGGAGGAGTCCTTGACATGGGCAGACCGCGGTCCCCTGGGGTGTGGGCAGAGTCGAGGACAAGGATGTGGGTCGAGCCTGCGATCCCTACATGGGTGACCGAGTGGGGAATGGTGGTGTTAACTGAGAGAGAAGCGGAGGGGGGAGAGAGAGTTTAGTTTGCGGTACGCTAAGCCTGTGCGAACGGATGAGGCCCGGCAGATCCTGGCTGGGTGTGTCTGGAGACCCAGCATGAAGCCCGGGGCCTGAAACATGTTAGGCACTGAATGAATGAATGAATGAATGAATGAACAAATACTTGATATTAATGTGGGAATCCTCTGTGAATGGTGGTAGCTGACACCATCCGATTGGACAAGAAAACTCAGAGGCTTGATATTTCAGTTAACATTACTTCTTAAAAATAAATCCCTGAAACCTTGTCTTACTGAAAGGAAATTTCCCTTTGGCTTGCCTGCTTCCGTGCCCCTGTGAGTTTTCCCCTCCAGGGGACACCATCTTACAACCTCCCATCTCCCAACTGATGGGATGCCACCTTTAAATACTGGCAGTTTCAGGGGCGCCTGGGTGGCTCAGTCTGTTAAGCATCCGACTTCAGCTCAGGTCATGATCTCAAAGCCTGGAGCCTGCTTCTGATTCTATGTCTCTCTTTCAAAAATAAATAAACATTAAATACTAGCAGTTTCTGGGCCAGATGATGGTAAGAGCAGTCAGTGCAATAAACATGTATGAACCCTAGGAAATAGGCTCAGGCCTTAGAAATTACTATGTGCTTAAATCTCACTGCAGAGTTCACCTAAAGGGAGACGATTTGGGGTGGTACTATTGTCAGATGAGGAAACAGACATAGTCAGCTCGCTTGCCCAGTATCCCATAGCTGCTCAGCGACAAAACCAGGATGTGAATTGACAGCTCCTTCCAGGATACAGAAGCTCTTTAATATTTATCATTTTACTAATAATAGTAGAGAAAATAAATCAGAATAACAACTGCCCTTTATTAGTCACTTGATATTCCAGGCTCTCTACCAAGCACTCTGCATGCAGATAATGCCTCCTAACAGCCTCAGGAGGTAGTTATTTTCCGTGGATTAGCTATGTGTTTCTGCACAACAAATTACCACAAACTTTGGAGGTTAAAACACATATACATTGTCTAATATCCCCACAGGCATAGCCTAGCTATGTCTTCCGTTCAGGGTCTCAGGAGGCCGAAATCAAAGTGTCAGCCAGGGCTGGGGTCCTTTCAGGAGTTGTGATTATTGACAGAGGTCATTTCTCCATGACCGTAAGGCTGTGGTCTCCATTTTCATATGGCAGGGGGGAGGGGCAGGCAGCTCTCAGCTCCTAGAAGCTGTTCTCAGGTTCTGGCTGTGTCATCTTTTTTCCATAGATGCTTTTACAACATTGCTCCTTCAACGCCACAGGAGAATCTGAATTTGTCTCTTCAGGGAGGGCCCCCTTTCCTTTTAAGGGTTCACCTGATTAGGTCAGGCCCACCCAGGATCATCACTCTCTTTTGATTGACTCAAAGTCAGCTGCTGCTTTGAGACCTTAACAACCTGTGCAAAACCTCTTCCTTGTCGAATAGGGTAATGGTGGGAGCAAGCCTTCCCATCATATTCATAGACCCTGTCCAGGCTCCAGAAAACTATGCACATGTGTATCTTAGGAGGTGGGAATGTTGGAGGCCATCTTGGAATCCTGCCAACCGCAGTCTGTGAAATTCCCATTTCACAGATGTTGTAACTGAGACTCAGATGTATTATGCGGCTTGCCCCAGGCCATGGAGCGACAGAGCTGGGATTCAGGTCTGGGTCCATTAAGTCAGGACCCCATGCTTCCAGCACCAGGCTGTATGGGCGTCACACTCACATCCCCGGGCTCCCCCTGAAGGTGCTGACCTTGCCGTTTGCTGCCTCCAGAGAAGTGCAGGTGGCTGCGCCTGTCCTGGGCGCTGTCCTCCAGCTTCTCAAGCTCCCACCTGCCTCTGGAGGGCAGAAAGGACGGAGCAAGTGCCAGTGCCTTTAAGCGGAGCCGTATTTGTACAATGAGTGTCACGTGCACAAAACGGCAAGCTAAAAATGTCCCAGACCTTCTAAAAATGGGATGATGTGGCCAGGTATTGAGTCAGCTCCGTGACGCTAATGCGATCATCCTGATTCAGGATCAAATTTATTCCTCATTAAACATCTTTTAACTTGGTTACAAACAAGCCTCTTACCATTTAGAGCAAGCAACGGAGCTGGCAGAGAGGGTAGTTGGTATCTGTAGCCACCATGCTCTCCCAGACTTAGGAGATGATCACTTTACCTGCTAAGAAGGCCCACTTGCTACGCAGACTGTTCGGAGCTGTTTAAGGAGAGCGGCAGTGCGATAGGAATGCCAGTGTGCTCGAATGTTGTAAGGGATTTGAGCCCAAAGCCTGGCAGTGTGCCCTGCTCTGTGCAGAAGAACGGTGGCTTCTGGAATCCAGGAGGCTGAGGCTCCGTGGTCCTGAGGCTCCTCCCACCTGAACATGCGAATGGGCATCGGCCTCTAAGTGGGGCAAGAGCATGATGAGCTATAAGGAAACACAGAGCCTGCCCTCCCAGGGCTTTCACTGTAGATGTCAGTCCAAGCAATCAGATATCCATGAAAGGACATGTCGTAACACACTCAAGGCACAGCTGTGAGGGAGAGATCCATGTGAGGCAGCCCCTGATGGAGTGGTGACCTCGTCTGGGAAGCTTGTTGGAGAAAAAGAGGCATAAGCTGCCTGAGATCTGGCATTCCTCAGGTTACAAGCAGAATTGGATCATTTGTGAACCTGTGACCTTGGGGAAGGCACTGAGCCTCTCTGAACCTCAGTGTCCTCTTCAGAAGAAAATGGAGTGGAAGAAATCATGAGTCTTGAGCATGCTGAGTATTAAGCAAGCTGCTGTCCTGGAAAAGGCTGACCCAGCCTTCTTGTTTTTATCTTTAACACTCTCTTACATGTCTTCTCTAATGTGCTCATGGCTACGTTAAAAAAAAAAATCAACCCACGAGGCACATGTCTGTTTATGAGTCTGGCTTCCCTAGAGGCTTTACTGAGCACCTGCCATGTGAGGAGCTGGGGACTCAGAGATGAGAAGAATGCCCAGAAAGAGAGGGACCATCGCATCGGGGAGCACCTTGTGCTGAGATGCAGACACCAGGGCTCTTAACTCAGCAAGACTTTTGCAAGGGCACAGTCTTCACCTGGAGGCATTTGTTAATTAGGAGAAGCAGGGCCTGGCCCTGAGCAGGGGTTTGGGGACCGGACAGGTCTGTGAGTGACAGCAGGAGGTGCTCTGGCCTGGGGATTCCCCGGAGAGCCAAGGAGATTCAGGAGCCCACTTTGTTGGGGGCGGGGCAAAGAAGCATACCAGTCACTAATATGAGAGTGTAGAAGGCGAGGAGTGTCCTCCTGGACATGTCGGGCTTCTGCACTGAGGGGAACAGAAACAAGGGGCGCCTGGGTGGCTTAGTCGGTTAAGCGTCCGGCTTTCGCTTAGGTCATGATCTCGCGGTTCGTGGGTTCGAGCCCCGCGTCGGGCTCTGTGCTGACTGCCGGCTCAGAGCCTGGAGCCTGTTTCAGAGTCTGTGTCTCCCTCTCTCTCTGACCCTCCCCTGTTCACGCTGTCTCTCTCTATCCTAGAAATAAAATAAAAAAAGAAAAGAAACGGGCCGGAGCTTGGCATAGAAGGGTGGCAGGATCAGCTAGTGATGATGGTTATTTCCAGCAAGAACCGTATCATGTCTCAACATGTAAAGATGTCTTCATACATCCTTACGCATAGGATGACGTGTCCTTATGTATAATACAGATGGTTGTATATCATGTGTATATCCACACTTTTCAACAGTTCACCTCGAATGTCTCCAGCAGGCACCCCCAGGAGCAGACCTGTCCCCCCAGTCACCGTTTCACACCCACAACGCCGTTATCATTGCACCCCAGAAAACTGCCACCATCCCGATGATCTCTAACGTGCAGTCTGTGCTCGGCTTCCCACACCTGTTCCCTGCCCACCCTCTATAGTTTTGCTCCAGTTTGATTCAGAATCCAACTGAGAAGCACGGTACCTTTGGTTTTCATACCCCTCCTTGTCTCCCTCTGCCTAGAGCTACTCCCTTGCCATCGCTCTGGCCTCGTGACCTTGGCATATCGGAGGAGTTCAGGGATCTCTCTGGCTACTGTTTGAGAAGAAGCCGTGGTGGCCCCAGCTGGCTGCAGGGACACCGGCCAGGAGGCTTTGGCAGCGTCCTGGCCAGCACAGCCCGGTGGGCCTTGCTGCGTGGCAAGCGGGCCTCTCCCTTCTCTGCACTGCCCCCTATGGTAGCGCCGTGGTTGAGCCCTGGGCACGTGACTGAGTGCACCTGAGCATCTGACTTTGCATTTTATTTATTCATAACTAATTTAAAGTGCCTGTTGTGTGACTGACTGCACCTGAGCGTCTGACTTTGCATTTTATTTATTCATAACTAATTTAAAGTGCTTATTGTGTGGGACGCCTGGGTGGCTCAGTCGGTTAAGCGTCCGACTTCAGCTCAGGCCACCGTCTCGCAGCTCGTGAGTTCGAGCCCTGTGTCGGGCTCTGTGTTGACAGCCTGGAACCTGCTTCAGATTCTGTGTCTCCCTCTCTCTCTCTTATTTATTCAAAAAGTAAATAAACATTAAAAAAAAAAAAAAGAAAGAAAGTGCCCGTTGTAGCCAGTGGCCACTGTACTGGGCAGGTCCAAGCTGAGAGATCGCTGCGACTGGTCAGTGACTAAGAGTTGAAGGCAGGGGACGTGGGAAACAAGGCAGAAGGAACAGAATGTATGCAAAGGGCTGGATGTTCCATGAAGCAGGAAATACGCCTGCACTTCTCCTCCCCCCGTGGCCAGCTGGCACCTGGCACGGGGCAGGCAGGCACTGGGTGCACGATTCTCTTTTCCTGCAAGTCACATCCCCTCCCGACATGGCCATGGCAGATTGCAACCCTTTGTGTAAGGCTGGCTGAAGGAAAGCATAAAGAAAGTCCCCTCCATCCAGCAGTAATTTGGAGGCTCACCTTCTCAACTGCCCCTCTTCTCCTGGCCTTGCCGTCAATGCTCCAGCTACTCTGAGCTCCAGCCCCAGAGCGTCCCCTCTCTGCACCCTCCTGAAGGAGCGAGAACGCGTGCATGCGTCTCCTCTCCTCGTAGGGGTCGGCTCCACCTTCAGGCTGTGCGGGGGCGTGGGGAGTGGAGCTGGGATCCCTCCGACCCCTGAGCCCCACCCTCACCCCATCCTGTCAATCCTCCATTCTGATGCCTCTTTTATCCACCTTGGAGTCGTGTGTCGTTCCCCCGAGCTTGGCTTGCATCACGGGATGCGTGAATCCACCCAAGTTTACTCGGAGAACCAATCCGAACTCAGGTGGGAGCTCCCGGAAGCAAAGCGATTGCAGGTTCACTTGTGACTTTTATTATCTCATGTCTTCATCTTTTTTTTTTTTTTAAATCCAAACTGCCTGCTCTATGGGAAGAAGGTTGGGGTCTTCTTTAGTCTCCTTTTTCGTTCTTTCGCTGCCTCCTCCTAGGTACATGCAATCACGTATTTTTTCATTTGGTGTCTGGGTCCGATGCCACAAGCACCAAACCCCTCTTCCCCAGAGAGGAGAAGAGGATGCTCCGTCATCTGTAAGGATTTTTCCTCCCCTCCCTTTGTCAGCTGGGGTGCGATATGTTTCTCGGGCAGTAATTTGGAGACTGTCAATTCCTGAGAGCAGCTGGGGAGCAGAGACACGGGCTGCATTTCCTCGCCTCAGCTGGAGTCGGGTCCGAGCTGGCATACAGCGAGGTCTCTTTCTGGGAAGGGACGGTCCTATTTAAGGAAGGCCCTGGGCTTCGTCAAGTTCGAAAGGTTTTCAGCATCTTCCCAAGCTGGTGGTCGTGGGAGGGGTTGTTATGACACGTCGGGCTGGGGAACGCTGTGCCCGGGTTGTGATTTATACCAAGAGATACTTTCCTGGGGAGGGTTCCGCTCCACAGTCAGACACTGACACGTTATTAATGCTTTCCTGTTTTCTATTGTCCCTGAATGGAAAAACACTTTGGAGCTCTTAAATTTTCTCAAGATGTCTGTGTTTTCCTGGATCATCCCTTAATTTTCCATGGTACGGAAAAATGTAAATGTTGCTACATTTGGTTCAGGGAATCTGGCAGTTGCTGCAAACCTTTTTAAGATTTGCAGCCCTGCAGATGCTTTCACCTGGAGAATCCCCGACTTGGCAAAAAAAACCTTATTCCTACCACTGCTTTTTTTTTTTAATTTTTTAATGTTTTATTTATTTCTGATCTGCCACTGCTTTCTGAGCAACTACTGAATTCCCGCGACTTTGCATACATTATCGATCATGGCACACAGCATTCCTTCAAAAGAGCCGGGGCGGTCCTAATTCCAGAGCTGAGAAAAGTAATGAATGAAGTCACTTTCCTGTGAGGATACATCCAGGGAGTGAGTTCCAATCCAGTTTTCTCTGATTCCATGGCTCCTGGCCACACATTGCATTCCCTCCTGTTTCCTACTTTTGTTCAACAGACATTTGCCCAGTTCTCTCCGATGAGCTCTTATTTGGCACCCCCTGTTTCCAATGAGCATTTATGTAGAGAGTAACCCCTGATTGCACCTAGGAGGGAGAGACGATGCCCTACGATAACCAGCAGAAGAACGGATGCACCAAAGTCACCTTTGAGCAATCAGAGCCTGAAAGGCACAGATCTGATGACCAAGTGAGACCCGTGAGGAGCTTCTTCTCCCATCTACTGTCATCCGGGACCTCTGTCCCCCAAATGTTGATGTCTAAGAGGTCATTGGATGCTTTTGTCCACTTGTCTGTAGTTTGCCATTGGATTGTTACAGGAAGGAGTGCTTCCTCTGTGTGTCTATCATATTCGGGGTGTAGGTGTAGTTAACTCCCTGGAGGTAAAACAGGGAAGGAAGCACCTGGGCGGGTCAGTCAGTTGAGCGCCTGACTCTTGCTCAGGTCACGATCCCAGGGTCATGGGATCGAGTCCCACATCAGGCTCTGTGCAGGAAGTGGAACCCCCTTGAAATTCTCTCTTTCTCTCCTTCTGCCCTTCCCCTCTGCTCACTCTCTCTCCCTAAAATAAAAATTCAAAACAGAAATATAGGGAATGAATCCCCTAAGGTGCCTGACTTCATGGGCCTTACAGCTAAGAGGTAGAAGCAAACCTTTGGAGTCAGGTAAACTTTGGCTGCAAAATTCCCGCTTTCTCATTTTTCCAGCTGTGTAAACTTCAGCAGATTTTCTGCTTTTCCACACACTTCCGCCTCCTTTCAAGTGGCCTCACAGATTCGAGAGTTAACCCGAGCATCTGCCTGCCGCATAAAATAAGTCCTCAGTAAACATTAAAGTCTTTATTTCTTTTTCCTTTCAATGAGCAGTCGCTTTTCCAAGAGGAACGCCACAGCAGATGGTTTGGGAAGATGCCTTCGGGAAAGAGCCTGGCTCAGCTCAGGGACTGCTGGTCGGGCTCCGTTCTGTCATCTACATCAAGAGCTGGAAACACCTAGGTTTTTCTCTCTTCCAAGCTGCCTTCTTCATCTTCTGATTAAGCTAACAGTTGCCTCCAGCAGGCCCTGAATGGCTGAGAAAGAAAGGGTGTGCTGGCAGAGACTGAGACATTCTAGAACACCTCCTACCGCAAGGGGGTGTAGTGAAATAGCATTAGAGATTGTCTCCTCCATTTTGATGGACACTACTGTTCAGCCTCTCTACTACAGGGAGGAATGGAGATGCTATGAGGGTTGGGGGACTCACCCCCTCCCCCGAATCTTCTTCCCATCGCAAGGTCACTCTCTTTCCTGTGAGCAAGAGCTCCCCCTTTCGGAACCTCGCATCTTCCCAAGTCCCCAGACCTACCTTGGCCCATTGTGGTCTCACTTCCTGCTCCTAACAGAAGATTCAGGTCATATGACCGGGATTTCAGTGAAGTCCCCCGTTCACATCTTTGTATCCTCCACACCCTCTCATTATTGTGTCTTTTCCAGAATTGGCACTTCCACCTCTGAGCTTGATTTAGTTCATTCTCTCTCCTGATGTTTGATATGCCCATCATCTGCCCTGCCCAGCTCTAGCCCAAGGACTGTCTGGTCGACCCATGTGCCTTCTGGAGCGGTGGGCCTATCACTTCCTTTTGGGATTTGGAGTGACCAAAGTAGCTACCCTCAGTACCTTGAGAATGGATATGACAGGTTGTATATTTCTCCTAAAGTGGCACTTTGTCTCAGAAGCATGGAGTTTGGATCCCCTGGTGGGTATTTCTCCCAAAGCTTAATTAGAAAGAATACTGTAGACACAGGCGTTCACCGTAGGCTGGGTAGATCATTTGATTCTGTGTTATCTAGCTATGTTAGCTTTCCATCCGTACATCCCATGCCTTAGTCCACAAACACTGGAGGCGACTAGAGCTGGAATCAGCAAACTGCTTCTGCGAAGGGCTGGATAGTAAATGTTTCGGGCTTGCCAGGCCATATGGTATCTGTTGAAACTACTCAGCCTTGAAGTACAAAAACAGCTATATACAATACATAAATTAGTGAGCAAGACTATGCCCCAATAAAACTTTATATATGGACACTGAAATTCGATTTTTATGTGTCAAGAAATGATGTTCTTTTAATTTTTTGAGTAAAGCCATTCTATAAAAGCCTTTGAGTCTTTTGTGATCCCATGTCTTAATTTGGCTATTTCCAACCCCCTTATTTGTAGAGGAAATCATAGGTAGGCTATCCGTAAACAGGCTGGTAGGCTAGATTTTTCCTGTGAGACATAGTGTGGTGAAGCCTGGCCAAGGAGTTTAATAAGCAAAGAAGTAACAAAATATATGTATAAATAAAAATTGTGCAAAAATACAGGCAAATGCATATTTGCAGTCCACAGTATCCAAAAAGATTATGTATTTGAACTGAAGATTTAGCTCTGAGTTTCCTGGTAGCCAAAGCAAAAAGGGAAACAAAGTAATTAACACCATTTACTGGCCATTAGAGCGAAAAGAAGTTAATTCTTCATGGGAGGTGGAGGTGCCATGGGCTTCTGAGTTAAACATGGTAAAGAAATTTGATTTCATTGTCCCTTGTTGAGCCCCCATTTATTTTGCCCTCACCAAGGCTAGCCTCAGAGTATTTGCTCTACTCTGTAAAATCAACAATCAGCCATTTTCTGGTCATTGTAATGGTGTAAATTATATCTGACGGCTGTTAATTAAATACCTAGTCATGCTCGGGAGCTAAAGCCAAATAGTGCTCCACAAACATTATGATTTGTCAGTAATCAATGTGATTTGTATAATTTGTGAGTGATCAGACACTTTCTCCAAAAGCAGATTATTGACTTCCATGCCTATCTTGGGAGGAATTGCCACTTGGTCTGTTTCTACGCAGACCCGAGAGAAGAAGAGATTTGATGATGGTCTGATTAATTGAATCAGTGGTTTGGGGGAGTGGGCTGTCTGTATTGATCCAATTAAATAGATAATTGTCAGAATTGAGGTCATGTCTATAAGACACCACCATTTCAAAGCCAAAGAGATTGTTTCAAATATATAATGCACACCCAATCAATGTTGGCTGCCTTCTTCACATGAAATCAACCAGAAAGTGATTGATTCTATAGAGCTATAAACTGAGGTCTTTCCCATTTTTAGCAAACGTTTATGTGCTAAATACAGTGCTTTGGATTTTTCGTTCCCCATAGACCCAAGGGCAGTGATTCATTATGCAAATAAGGGGATGGAAATATTCCAATCAAACGTTGGAATGACATAAGACTCCAATAGTCCCTTGTAGGGGGGAAAGAGAAAACCAAAACTGTGGCAAGCTGGTATTCTCCATGTCTGTGGGCTCAGGAAACACTACATGAGTATATTGGATAAGCAAGGGAGACTCTGGGCTCTCGTAGGGTGCAATTGCATTGCAGCCACACCGAAGGGCAGACTTTAGCTCCTGGTGAGTGGTCAAGTAGAAAGGGAAAAGGTAGAAAGCACAGGGCTTGACTTTAACTTCCATAGCAGATTCGAAACCCAGTCTGACCAGTAACTAGCTGGTGATTTTAGACAAGTTAAGTGACCTCTCTGATCCTCAGTGTTCTGTCATCTGCCTAATGAAGGTAAGCATACTTAACTCACGGGATAGCTGTGTCTATGCCAAGCTCACAGTCAAGGTTGGTTAGCCTGCTACTTCTCTACTCACCCCTGCCAGAGAGAGGAACTATTTGCTAACATTTTTCACCTGAAACATGGCAAGAGGGCCGCCTTTCTTATCTCACATGTACCGTCGCAGTCAGTATTCATCAGACAGTTGATGAACACCTGTCACCTGCCAGCTGTGTCGCAATGAACAGTAACTTAATTTTTTGCACCTTAGTTTCTTCATCCGTAAAGTGGGGATGATAATACCCACCATAGGGTAGCGGGGGGATTAAATTCATCAGTAATACAGGGGCAGCATTAAAAGACAGGTCAGGCACAAAGAAACTGACCAATAAATGCTAGTTATTTTTTTAAGTTTATTTATTTTGAGAGAGAGAGGGCGTGCACGAGAGGGGGAGGGGGAGTGGCAGAGAGAGAGGGAGAGAGAATCCCAAGCAGATTCCATGCTGTCAGTGCAGAGCCTGACGTGGGGCTTGAACCCATAAACTGTGAGATCACGACCTGAGGCGAAGTCAAGAGCTGGACACCCAACCCACTGAGCCACCCAGGCGCCCCATCAATGCTAGTTATCCTTCGTATTAGTAAATCAGTGTTCCAGTTCGCTGGGTGAAAAGACAGAGCTGGGACACTGCAGGCAAATGAGGTAATGAGATCAATAGGCAAAAAAAGTGCTGTGATGCCAAGCTGTCTGCAGATCTGAGGGAGGGGTGTCAATGCCTAAATCCGTGCATCTTCACACACACAGCATAGACTCCTCTTTGTGCCTGCCATTTTGGAACCTCTCTGAAAATTAGTGGCCGTCTTTAGGTTTGGTGGGTTGACTTCTGCCACAAAAGTATAAAATGCAGGTAGCCTGCTGTTTACAGATTTTTTTTAAGTGAAGGAGTATGTTAATGAGCTTAGCCTGACAAGGAGCTCAGGGGAATCTTGACATCAAATGGTTGGAAACTGAATGGAGCACCCCAAGTTGTTTAGCAAGGATAGAAGCCCAGGGGGATACCGAAGCTTCAGAACTTTGTTCTTAGGGGCTTCAGAAGATGTGGTATTTGTTTTGTTGTTGCTGTGGTTCGGTTCAAAGTTGTGTCTCTAATGCTGGTCTGGTGTTGGGCACATAAAAGATGTTTTTTATATACTTATTGAATGACTGAATGAATGAATGAGTGAGTGGATGAGTGAGTGGATGGAGAGAGGGAGGGGTGAATGCTATGTCTATAATAATGACAGTGAAAGGCATCCCACAGATCTGTGTACATAGAGTCCACTTTCAGGCGTTTTGCCTTCCTTTGATCGACGCACGTGTGGAGGACTTGAGTGCCGCACTGGGTAAGGGCTGCTGGCTGCAAAGCTGAGGGGTGAGGTCCTTGCTCTGGGGGAGAAGCTCACACTTTATTCAGGGCTCTTCCCTTTTTTGAGCCACAGACAACCTTGGTCCCTAGTGGAGCCTATAGACCGCTTCTCAGCATAATGTCTTTTATTTTTTACTATTTTCCCCCAGAAGAATGTTTTTAAATGCCTGATATAAACTATAGAGAATCGCAAAAGAAACCAATTAGATTGAAATATAGCCATCCAAATATTAAAACATGCAATCTAGTAATAAATGTTCTTCCTGATTAACCCGTTAAATAACTCATCTAGTGGTGGGTCCATTAACTTCTAATTAGCAAAGGAGTGGTTGAAAATGGTATTTTGAGATATCAGCTACCACCCTCATGTCATGTGAAAAATATCCATGATTTCTGCCATGATAAACTCGCAGATACCTCAAATGTCATTGCGGTTAGTCGCCCACATGAAGGAAACAGTGGATTTCAGTTAGGGGTTAATGAAACGAACATGTACTGTTTTGTCCAGCTGGCACACCCTCTCTCTCTCTTGCGAAGTGTACCCACAACGCTCAGATTAAGGACCCTATTTCTAGTCTGTGCTTATTTCATGGGAGTGCAGTGGCGGAAGGACCTATAAAAGGTGCCAGTACAGGGGGTCAGGAAGCAGTTACCTGGAGCCCGGAATCACACGGTGTCCACACAGCGCCCACGTCACCGATGTTTGAGAACAAACGCGCATGTCAAGGTCTCACTGCAGGCACATAGTAGGTGCTTCTTCTCTAGGAGCCATTATTATTGACCAGCTTTGACAGTATGAGCAGGAGGGGGAGAGGCAAAGACAGAGAGCGCTGCAGGGAGCAGGGAGCCCCGGGCAGGGGAAAGTTTGAGTGCAGAGGAGCTCGGTGCACCCTGCTTTTGCTAGAGAATGAAGTGGGAGAGGATGGGGTGGGTGACAGTCACAAGCATCAGGGATGGAGCTTAGGCTGGCATCGGCGTCCAGTGCACTTAGCCGGCAAGTGCCTGGGACACTGCTGCCTATAAGGGCGGCCGACTGGCGGGGGTCAGGGGAGGGGGCTGGCGAGAGAACCTTCTGGCCATCTGCCCCCCAGCAGTCCCCGTCGCTACCAGGTCTGTTGGCTTATCTGTAATTTCTTGGACCTGCCCCCGTAGCTAGTAAATAAAGCTGCCTACTTTAAATTTCATCCCGACGTGCTTTTACAGCCTCTCTTCCTCGGAGCGGAGCCCCATTATATTCCGAAAGCATATGTTCCCAATGAATGTTCCTTCTCTTTCCAATAATATCTTTTCAGGACAAAGAGGGACAGAGAAGGGAACACACTTTCAGGATGTCAGCCCCCGCTTTAATTACAAGTGTTCGTGGCTGTGGCATTCATGTAATTGGGGGGCTGATTTATGCCAAATAATAAGCACTGATGTGAGGGGCTGGAGCCCAAAGAGAGAGGGGGGGACAAGCAGAGGCAGCAGCGCCCCCCCCCCCAAGCCCGGAACAGGGGCGGCACGTGTCAGAGGCTTTTCTCAGAAGCACGCAGGGGCCAGGTGGCAGTGACACCGCAGGCCTGGCTCTGGACACAGAGTCCCAGCTTTACGCTTTGCCCACCCTGTGGCCTTTCAGCAAGGCATTTATTCCCCTTGTCTGAGCATTAATGTCCTCATCGGAAGGGAAACGCATCTGATCATCTTACCTGTGGCTTAGGAGGCTTGGGGAGGATTAAATAGGAGCATCGGAAGAAGGAGTGTAGCATTGTGCCTGGTAGATAGCGAGCACTCAGTGCCGTTGAATCCTTGAAAACCTAATAACAACACGTGCAACAACCTTAACACGCACAGCGACAGCAATTGTGTTCAAGTACGCGTTCAGTGTAAGGAGAGCAGATGTGACCTGGGGGCTTTCTCGTTGGATATACGGCACAACCTTGAGCTAATGGAAAGCTTGAAAGCAATTGGATGGGAACACAACCGTCTGTCTTCTTGAAGCTTCCCAGGCAGTGCAATGCAAGAATTACTATTCTCTCTCTTTGCATTTATGCATTGCATTTCTCCGCCGGATTCAGAATGCTTTATAGGACCCCGACCCGCTTCTAGCATTCTCTCGCTATAAACTCTGGGAGAGATGAGGCATGTGCATGATTTCCTCGAGTAACTTACTCCGCAGCGCCTTGGGGTTCCAGAGGCCAAAAGAGCAGGGCGCTCACTCCTCCCGGCGCCCAGGATGTATCCGGCATGACTGCCACGACCCTGGACTCTGGTCGCGGGGCCCCCTGTACAGTCTGAGAAGGCTGGTGACTGAGTGGCATCGGCCAAAAGGTCTGCATGAAGCAGGAATGGCAGCAAAAAGGGACGAATTACTGAGCCACGCTACAGCCCGGATGAGCCTCCAGAACATCATGCCGAATGAGATAAGCCACGTGTTCCATGGTTCTGCATGTGTGAAATGTCCAGAGTGGGCAAACCCATGAACAGAAAGTAGATTAGTGGCTGCAGGGGCGGGGGCAAGGGTGACACGGAGCAACTGCCCAATGGGTGTGGGGCTTCTTCTGGGGGTGATGGAAATGTTCTGGAAGGAAGTAGTGGCGATGGTTGCACAACCTTACAAATACACTAAAAACTACTCAACTGTGCCCTTTAAAAGGATGAGTTCTATGTCATGTGAATTATGTCTCAGTTTTTTTCTTTATTAAAGGCACACATCGGGGAGACCGTGAGTGCCAGTCCACCTAGTCATGAGGAATGTCCCCAAATCGGAGACTCCGAAAGTGCTCCTCCAGACAGGTTGCAGGTCCCGGGGTGGCAGGGGGAACTGAATAAGTGTGGAGGCGTACGTGCGCTTGTAAATCTGTGCTCCTGACAGCTAACTGGTTGTGTGAGCATCCCCCCGCCCCGCCCCACCCCGGCCACGGGGAAGACCCTCGGTGCAAACAGAGACACGTAGCACACTTGCCCACTGAACACGAAGCCACCATGGGGGTGGGGGCAGGGGAGGCTGAGGCCCAAGGACCCTCCATCTGGAAACTTCCGATGCGGCGCCTGCATTGTCAGTGAACCCTCATTGCATTAGCCCTGTGCCTTCCCGAGGGTGATGTCCCTGGAATCTTCACAAATGAACGGAGTCACCTTTTGAACAACATGATGCTATGGTGGGTGGTATGATGGATGATAGGCATGATGGGAGGCTGAGGAGGGCCATCAGGAGGTCTGGGGCCCCGACTGGTTATGAACTAAGACCACTGCCAGCAGGTGAATAGAGCCAAGCCCATGGGCAACAAGCTGGTATTCCCGCAGACGAGAGAGCGTCTCTCCACTTCCTTCCCCTTTCCTGAGGGCAGTGAGGAGTCACAGAGGTTCTTTTGAGCAGTGGAAAGACATGATTGCATATTTTCTCACAGAGATGGTGTCGCTGGCCTTGGAGACAGGGAGCTTAGAAGGGTAGTCTTTCAGTCATCTGTCCATAGCTACTCACAGTGGGTTGAGTAGTGGCTCCCAAAAGATATGTCTACTCAAAACTGTGGATGGGACCTTGTTTAGAAAAAAGGGTCTTCTTAGATGTAATTAAGCTAAAGGTTTCATACTGAGGTCATCATGCATTAACTGGGTGGGTCCCAAATCCATTCGCGAGTGTCATTGTAGAGACCTGAAGGGGAGGAGACCCAGAGAAGGCCGCCTTGAAAACCAGAGGCAGCGCCTCAATTTTAGACCCATGGCCTCCAGACTCCAAGGGAATAAATTTCTGTTGTTTTAAGCTACCACACAACCCTTGGAAATAAGACACGTCCTAAGGGGACCCTCCGCATCCCTTACGGTGACCCTTGAACTCTTATCCACCTTGTCGCCCTTTTCGAAACACCAGCCTGATCATGTTAACCCTCCATGCCTCTTTACGTTTTTCTATTCCCTTTAGTAGGCCAAATCTGTCTTTTCACCCCTGTTCCTTTTCTGTGCTTCAGTCACCTGCTGTTCATCAGCTACCACAGGGCTATTGCACATCCCCTGCCTGGGACACTCTTTCCCCTCCACCATCCTAGTGATCCTTCAGATCTCAACTGGAATCTTATGTCTTCCGAGATGCCCTCCCAGATTCGTCTGAGCAGGGCAGCTTCCATTGCTGCGGGCCTTCCTATAACCATGTTCCTTTGTCTTCTATCATTCGTTCCAGTTTCCAGTTATACACTTGTTCAAGTGCTCCTTGATCAGCGTCCATCTTCTGCCCCTGACAGCAGTCTCCATCTAGAAAGCACCCACCCTCCTACCTCCAGGAGAGAGTACAACCTGGGCACACAGTAGGCTCTCAATGCTTGATGACCCCTGAGTGAATAAAGATGGGATACGATGGTAAAGATGGTGGTGGTATTTAGTATAGCTTTGATGGAAAGTGACAGATCCCAACTGTCTCCATAGCATCATGATTGTTTCTTTCCTCACATTAGGCGAGTGGCAAGGAGCAAGGCCGTTTTTTATCATCTATCCTCTAGACCTCCCTCCCTCCCATTTTACACCAGGTCTGTTGACGCTAAGAAGAACCTTCCACTGAGTAGAGACAGATAACTTCTGTCATTTTATCACCTTGAAAAACTCAATTCCCCATCCTGGGGACCATTCAGTTCCATTCGGCAGCTGTTCTTCATAGGAACCTGTGTTTTGAATTAATGCACCTCTCTTCCCTTTGAATCATGTGGATCTGATCGCTGCTTCAAGCCAGGCTTTCAAAAGGAATACCACCGCGGGGGTATTTGTATTCTCACTGCTTCACCACAGATAAGTCATGACTCACACCCTAAGGCGGAAGAAGCAGTGTTTCTCCCAATGGTGTTGTGGTTGTCTGGTATCTTCTAAAGACTCCAAATATAGGATGGAAACACTGCATATCTTAAGAGTTAGGGCAAGATGGCACCTACGTGTTTGAGTAAAGGTAGGAAGTTCACTTAGCTCTCCTGCATGTCCTTGCTACCTGGCACCACGCCTAGCGAGTGGAAAGTGCCCACTGGGTGTCCTCGGCTGATATTATGACTGTCCCATTAAGCATGTCCGAGCCACGGCTACATCCAGTGCAGGAATTATACCTGAGTTTTTACACAGAGCACCAGACAGAGAGTGGAATGCTTACCCATGGTGTTTGCTTACATCACCAATGAGCCACTCCTGATCCTGTACCAAAGAACTGATGGAAAAGCCCAGATTAAACCATGTTTTCTTCCTTCCAGCCTCTTTTCCTCTCTCCCCTCACTCCATTCTTTCCTTCCTTCCTCCCTTCCTTCCTTCCTTCCTTCCTTCCTTCCTTCCTTCCTCCATCCCACCCTCCCTCTTGAGCTCCCCAATTTTTTCCCTGATATTTTTGTACTGAATTAACAGGATTTTTTTTTAAATGTGCTTCATTACATGTTTCCTCTGGCATTACACATATGCCCCCAGTGGAAAAAGCAAACCGAATAAATTTATATTCTCAACTTTTTTCCTCAAGATTAGGTTCGGGATTTAATTTCTTCTTATGCTAGCTGGATAATTACATTTGCTTTCTTGCATAGATGCAGGCAAATGGTCTTCCAGTCTTAAAACCAATGTACGGACTGTGGAAGCTTGTGAGCGATCACATCACAGTTTCCTAAACTACTGGGGAAAGTGCCCCATGTAAGTTTATAGCCCCCAGCAGGGACGTGAGGGAGGTGGACAGACTTAGCACATATGCTGATGTGTTTGAACCTCAGAACATGAAGAACATTCACCATGCCCTTGAAAAATAAGTACAATCAAAGTTCTATTTGAGGATGGCCTGCCGAAGGATTGATGACCCTGGAAACATATTTAAATGATTCAGCTGGACAAACAGGCCAGCCAAGGTATCTCAGGATGGCAGCAAGATAAACAGAATCGGTCAAAGAATGAAGCCCACACGTGGAGGCCCAGGCTGGGACTCTGGGCACAGATGTGCAAGAGGGGGACCCCACCCCACTCCGTCACAGCTGGCCCCACTCCGTTCCACATCTTTGACTTTTCCTGCGAGAACTGGACGTTTCTCACATCCTCAGCTGTGAGATGGAAGAAAGATGCATGTTAGCACTGAAAAAAAGGCATCCGGTCCAAATGCCCTCTTAATTTCCTCAATCCACACAGTCGACCCAGATGGCCACTGGCACCATTGTCAAAAAAAAAAGAACTGTGAACCCTTAAGGGGTTCCGATGTGTGCTGAGTTTATTTAGCTATAACTCATCTGAAATTGGACACGTTTCGAATCTTGGGGAAGAGAAGGATGTCGAAAATGGAACAGGACACTACTTAAGCTTGGGTTAAAGCAAAGTCTAGAAAAACCATGTTCCTTTGTTGGTGGGTATTTTCCCACAAGGTAGGGTGACATCTTTTCATATAAATTTGACATTTCTCACATTAGTGAGAAATAGTTTGTCCTTTAAACTTTTGGCATTGATGGACCTAATTCTGCTTTTCAACAAGATTTTGCATATTTAATATTTCCATTTAGAACTTCCAGGAATCTAAATTATTAACTCTACTGTGGATTCACTGGTCTTTTGACTCTCTCTTTAGTAGAAAAATTGTAGATTCATCAAGCATTGTTTGCTATCCTCAAATTTCAATAGTGCTTTAAACCCAACAGAAAGTCTAAAGCGAAATATAAATGTGCATGGTTATTTTAATGGCTTAGTAGGGCCAAGAGCCTGTATCTTTTATACTTTCTTCATAGTCCTGATGGTGGGTAAGCAAAGACTGTGAACCAGGATTCACACTACTGGTCTGCCCCACAGTCCACCTAGACGATTGTTTGTGACGTTACATGACCGAAAAATAGCATCTGCCCAAAGGATGCTATTTATAAAAGTAAACTGTTACAACTGGAGCTTAGTGTTAACCAAAACTTTATGAACAAGTAATGAAGTCCAGTTCTCTGCTATTCCTTGTTTAAAAGCACACGTCTGCCAGGCCTCTGGAATGATTTCGTGTGGCTTAGGAAAACTCTAATGATTCTCCTTTTTAGTTTTGTAATAATTACTGTATCACTCCTCCATGAAGGCTTCTCTCCTCCAGCGCACATGGGGACCTTCTGAAAAGCAAGCTGACAGTCACAGCCTTTGTGTTTCTCCAGACCTCCCCCAAGATGACCCAGCACTTCTGAAACTTCTCCTGCGGCTTTTCCTCCAAAGCGTTCGCCAACCCCGCCCTTTGATGCTCAGGGGCAATCCCATTAGCTGTGATGGCTTAAGGTCCCACACAAACTCTGCCACAGAGGCTCTGACTCTGAGCAGAATGGGATCCTGCGCAGCAGGACACACCCGCTCGCAGAGAAGGGCTGGCTGCACCCACCCCCCTTTCCGGTTGGCCTCCCTGGGAGACTGCACACCCTGGCTTGCTGCAACAGGTGGATGGCTTGGAGGGATCATGCACTGGGGCCCTTACGCTCGGGGCCAGGAGATGCTTGCACCAGTTTGCTGTCTGGACATATGTGCCAATATCAAACACCCTGGTGGCTCGATGTAAGTGCAGATTCTAATGTTCTGGAGAATCCAGTGGGAAAGTATATAATAAACACTAGGAATTCTTTACATTGTGAAGGACAGCTCACTAGCTAGCCTTTGTCCTCTCTTCGGGGGACATCTAGGCTTGCAGGAGCTTCTTTGCTGATTTGCCCTCTCCGGAAGGCCCGCGTGGGGGGTGTGCACAGGTGAGTGGGTCCCTGGGGGACCCATGTGGTCTGCATGGCTACTTTGCGCTATGTGACTGTCCCAATCTCCTGATACTGCCGTCTTTTCCCAGTCTATCACAGCCTCCAGGCATCTTCTTCCACTTTGGACCTTCTTGAGCCTGTCCACAAAATTAAAGGCTTTCGGTGTATCCAAGTGGGTTGTAGAAAGGGATTCTTTGAATTTCCCTGGGATCCATATCCCAATGATTCTCCAAGTCTGAGATAAATCAATTGTTCAAGTCCAGAAAGAAACAGAAATTACAAGCACCCTATGGATTTGAGTCCTAGACTCAATTTATCTGGAGATAAAAAAGACTGACCTCTTTGTTTTTGTTTTTAACTGTGATGAAATCCACATAACAAAATGTGTCACCTTAACCACTTTTGTTCCTTTTTAAAAAAATGTATTTATTTAAATTCAAGTTAACACACAGTGTCGAGTTAGTTAACACACACATGTAGTATACTACATGATGTAAGTAATGTACTGCTGAGTCATCACTTATATAGGACACCCAGTGCTCATCCCAACAGGTGCCCTTCTACTGCCCATCCCCCATTTAGCCCATCCCCCAACCTCCTCCCAGCAACCCTCAGTCTGTTCTCTGTCTTTAAGAGTCTCTTATGGTTTGCCATCTTAACCACTTTTAAGTGTCCGCTGCTGTGGCATAAAGTCCATTCACAGTGCTGTGTGACTATCACCACCATCTATCTCTGGGACAGAACTTTTCGCCTTCCCCAACTGAAACTCGGGGTCCATTATAAACACAAAGTCTCCACTGCTCTCTCTCCTCAGCCCCTGCCAATTGCCATTCTACTTTCTGTCACTGTGAACTTGACTACTTTAGGTACCGCACATCAGTGGAATCATAATGTAGTGACCTTTAGTAACTGGCGTATTTCACTTAGCATACTGTCCCCCAGGTTCACCCAAGGTATAGAGTTTTACTTTTTATTTTTATTTTTATTTTATTATTATTATTTTTTAAATTTATTTCTAGGAGAGAGAGAGAGACAGCGTGAGCGGGGGGGGCCAGAGAGAGAGGGAGACACAGACTCTGAAACAGGCTCCAGGCTCTGAGCTGGCAGTCAGCACAGAGCCCGACGCGGGGCTCGAACCCACGAACCACGAGATCATGACCCAAGCAAAAGTCGGACGCTTAACCTACCAAGCCACCCAGGCGCCCCTTATTTTTATTTTTTAATGTTTATTCATTTTTGAAAGACAGAGACAGAACACAAGTGGGGGAAGGGGCAGAGAGAGAGGGAGACACAGAACCCGAAGCAGGCTCCAGGTTCCGAGCTGTCAGCACAGAGCCCTACACAGGGCTCAAACTTAAGAACTGGGAGATCATGACCTGAGCTGAAGTCGGACACTCAACCAACTGAGCCACCCTGGTGCCCCCGATCTTTACCTTTTAAACCAGAAGCTTGAGATGGAGGATTGTCTGTTCAACCATCAGGCAGGTGTAGCTGGCCTGGTTCAGAGGGACAGAGGCACTTGGTGGCATTAATAGGCCCAGCCAACGGGCTATTCAGGGGACCTCTGATTCAGTCCTGGAGAATGCAGACAAGGTAGGAAGAGGCAGCTGCCACCTCAAAACTGTGGCCAAGCCCCTGTGGTCAGCATGGGCTAGTGGTAATGGGGTATGGACCTGAATGGAATGCCTCTCATTATGCACTCTTGACATTTTTTTATATTAGTCTTTTTTTCTCCCCCATCTATAATACTTCCCACACACCACACTAAAGGGATATTTTAAGCATTAATTCTCCTAAAAAGCCTCATGGCCCAATGTAAAAATATTTCACTGTCTCAGAAAGAGGCACTCTATATAAATGAAAAGCACCATTATTAGTAATGACAATAATTTTTCTGACATCCATTTGGGCATTCTATATGTTTTGATAGGATTACATAAATAATGAAATTGTATGCAAACTACCAGAATGCAAAAGCCATTTTCTCCGAGGTGCACACTGCTGCTTCATGCTCTTCGGGCTCTGTTCAGACATGCTGCTATCTTTAATATTCTGTCCCCCAGCTTCACCAAATGATCGTAAGACTGGCTTTTCCCCAGTGCCCTGGGCTTAATTCCCAGATATTTTTTTCTGGTGTGAGATGATTATCCCTTCCTGGATTTTCCCAAAGGCGTTTATCTTTTCAATATCAAGCATATTGAATGATTTTGTGTCATTTTCTTTAAAAAAAAAGTCATTTAATTATTTAAAAACAAAAATGCCTTTCTATCAGTGCATACCTGAAGTACTCAAAGCTCTCGCTTCCTGGCGTGCCATAAATTACACGAAGGAATTATTCATTGTATCACTAAACATACCTTCCATTTTCCTGGGCAGTCTATTAGGCGAAGCATGGTCTTTTAAATTATTATTTTAAAGATAAAAGATAATGGAACTATAGCATTAAATATACTTTGTAAATAGGCCACTAGTGGGCATATTGAAAGATTGAAAAGACAAGAATGTAATCGGAAGGAAAATCACCTATAACTCATCAGGGGTTCATTGTATTGCTGATTATTTTAACTAGCCAACATTTTCTCCATTAAATATTGTCCCTAATATCCAGGCAAATAAAACAAACGAATAAATTAATTTTTAAAAAACCTATAATACTTCCATTCCAGCGCCAATATTTCCATTTTTGCATATGCCACTTGAATTTCCCTAAGTAATACTGACTAGGGGCACAGTACCAAAACCTAAGCTAGTTTACCTTTCTAGAATCGTTGGCCCTGGCTATATGGCTAAAATCCCAGTTTCTTCTTAGCCCTCCCTTTGGTGTCCAGTAGTGGGGAGATCCAGGAGAATTCCGGACTGTTTAGAATCCGTAGCCAGAATCAAAAGGCTGACCCTATTGGAAGGTGACCAAGAGAAGCAAGATGAGGGGAGGGGCTGGGGACAGGTCTCTTGGTTTGTGATTCATCCATAAGTGAAGGATACGTTCCAGGCTGTTCCTTAAATATCTTATGTTTGGGAGTGAAGGAGTGTCTGGAAGCAAGAGGTCACAGCTTCTCAAAGAAGTCCCCCCCGGATTCTTCCAGGAGCCTCATGGTCATGCATACATTCCCACCATATCCCTTAGCTTTTTGCTTGAGGAAGTACTTGGGGATGAATCTGTCTTCTGCTTATCTTTGGAGCATGCCCTGTAGTCACGAAGGGCTGCTTTTCCCCACGGACACTGCTCCATGCTTTTCTGTTTCCTGTTACCCCTCTTTCTGGTTCCCCTTTGCCAGCTCCCTGGGTATCCTGCACTCTCCAGAAGATTCCTTGCATTTAGAAATTGTGTATTTCTTTGGCTCAAGTTTCTCCCTCCTCCGGTGGAAACAGCTGTCCCCCCCACTGTAACGACTGCATCATGGGGCTCATTCTTTTTCCAGACTCCCACCGGGCAGTGCCCATTAGATGGCACCTCTTTTTGCTGAAAAATCCCAAATCATCACTCTTCCTGCATTAATGAGACAATGCCCTTCGTGTTCAACTTTGCAATTTAAGTCTGAGTCTTGTCCCACAGAATTATTGCCAATTGATCTCCGTATAAATGTCTGGGTTTTCTGCATTATTAATGATGTGCTAGGCTTTTGACAAGCCTTGCTCTGGTGCCGCTTGCTCCAAGCAGTGACTATGGAAGTACCAGAGTCAGGGCCTCCCTCTGTCTGAATTATTGGAATCTTTGGCTTAATGAGGAAAAAAAAAAGACAAGTGTACACCTTGACCTGTCCCTCTAGGAGCAGCTGACCACATCCATTACATTGGCAGTGCCTACTTGGAGCTCTATTTTTAGGAGAATCCTGAGACTGTGTCCACATTTGAATGAATGAGTGTTGAGGATCGATTAGCAATGTCTGCAGTGGGTGGAGGATTAGAAGGAATAGACCTGAGACCCAAGTGCTGCAAACCACCTGCCCTGGGCTATGAGTTTATCCCATCTCAGAAGAGGTGACCTTGAAGATGTTGGTGTCAGACACCAGACACCAGAAAAGAGGTTCAGGTTCAATGGAGGTGCCAAAGGAATTGTTCCACATGGGCAGTGATGGTTTTGAAATCCCCTTTGCTCAATTTGTCATCTGAGCTCCATTTAGCCACACAAAAGGAACACGAGCATGGAGATGGGTGCCTCATGACTCCTGTGTTACCTGTAGTTTCTGTTGCTGTTTTTCTGGTACCCTGTTGAGAATGCAGGGCTCCCCTTTCAGACTCAGGGCAGGGCTGAGGGCTTTCCATCAGTGATTTTCAGTTTATTACACCCCTCAAGGAGCAGAGAGGGGCACCGGGCTGGTTGAAAGTCAGGACAGTCAGAAAGCAGTAACTGTCTCTGCTTTGGAATTTCTAGCTCTTTCTCTCGTCCTATTCCCGGCTCCAGGGGGGGCCCCCCTTTCCATTCCTCGCCTAGCAAGTGCCAGGGCACAGCTGACTGTTGTTCCATTGTTGTTGTTGTCAATGTAGTGTAGTTGACATACAGTGCTTGTTACTTACAGGTACATAGCACAGTGTTTTCAGTAATTCCGTACATTACGATTTGCGAGTCTGGTGTAGAGAGGAAGATGGGCCTTTCCAGGGCCAGGAGATTGGAGGTGAAGAGGTCCTCACTGCAAGCGCCGTATGCTGGGTCCTGGGCTAGGGGTTCTATATGGAGAGCCCGACAAGCCTGGGGAATGGGTGCTGGTGGAAGAGATGGGTTGTCACCTGCCCAACATCACAGTGTCATCAGTGGCAGAGACCAAGTTCAAACCTGTGTGTTGACAAGGTCCCCACAGTGGAAGCCCTGCCCTGCTGCCTCCCAGCAGCTGAGGCAGGATGGACACCTTGCCAAAGCTTCCCAGCCCCCAGCTGCCTGACTTCCTAGTGACAGCTTATTAAAAAGGCCCCTCCATCCCCATACAGTAGGGCCAAAAATGTGCTCAGAGAAGTTGCATTCTGGTCAGGTTTGCATTTCTGGTCACGATGAGTGGCTTTGTCCCCTTCAAGGTCATCGAGGACATTTTTTTATCCCCAAGGTCATTTCACCCTCAAGGTCTTCCTGCAAGAGATCAGGATTCTGCCTGCCCTGTGGGCGGCTGGCTGTGCTAACAGAAATGCCAGCCGCAGCGTAAAGGACAGGCTCTGCATTCGAGGAAAGCAGGGGACCCATGTTTCTTTTCTAGTGTGGTTTCTCGCCTCCACGACGAGAAAAAGCTAATTAACGTGTGACGGTGACACGGCTGCGGTCCCTGCCAGTCCCCTCGTGCACATCCTCTTTAGCATTCCCTCAGCTTCCCGCCTCAACAATAAATTCAGATTCCTGCTCGCGACCCAGTTCAAAAGGATGGGTCTCCCCCGTGAGCCTCGGGGCGGGGTGAAATGCCACCTGCCCTTTATTTTATTTTGTCACTTAGCTCCCTGTGGGCCCTTTGTAAATATTTGTCTTTACTCATATATGTGACTGTTCCCATAAAGATGCCATTGATGGCCTTCTGAAGATAACATAGATAAAAAGACATTTCAAAGTGCAGATATACCTTAAAACGCAAAAGGAGAAAGATGCTCATGATTTAATGTTAGATGCAAAATGAAGGAAGGAGAATCTTAAGATTTTAATTATAGAAAAAAATTACTAAGACATGTGTTAGCCTACACATACAGGAGGGAAGAAAGATGGGAATGAAATTTACAGAGATGTTACTGGTCTCAAGGTGGCCCCATGATGATTTTTAAAATATTTTCTATTATCAGGGTTTTCTTAAGTATGGATAACACCGAGGTCAAAAAATAAATAAATAAATAAATAAGTGTTTTTAAAAGACGTCCACATGGGTGGCTCAGTCGGTTAAGCATCTGACTTCAGCTCAGGTCATGTTCTCACAGACTGTGGGTTTGAGCCCCACGTCGGGGTCTGGGTTGACAGCTCAGAGCCTGGAGCCTGCTTCTGAGTCTGTGTCTCCCTCTCTCTCTGCTCACACTCACTTGCTCGCTCGCTCTCTCTCAAAAATAAACATTAAAAAAAGATTTTTAAAAAAAGAGGTCGAACACGTGGAGAGGAGAATTTACAAATATGTATCTCACGTCCACATATTGCTACTGAGTGTGATTGTTTTTCAAACCTAATGCTTGCTGCGAAGGGGATTTTTAATGGCTTATATTAGGAGGATTTGGTGTTTCACCTCTCTGTTGGGGTTCTTGATTTTAACATGGAGAAACTGAACACGATTTGCTGCATTAAAAACAACAATGACAACAACCACATAAAACTTAACATTCTGGCAGCTCGACTTCTTTCTCCGGGTGACACTTACGTTACCGTTTTGGACCCCGGTTACTGTGATGCCCTTTTGCTCCTGGGTCGCGGATTTGAGGTCTGGCTTTACAGCCACTGCTTTGTCTTTGTGGACAAGCCACAAGCCTCCTTGGACTCTCGAGTTCCCTCACCTCCCGTCTGCAGAAGCCAGGTCACCTCACAGGGAAGGGAGACTCACTGAGGACCAGCTGAGAGGAGGCTGGCTAGAAGCCCCTGGCCCCACAGGAAGCCACAGGGCAGCCAAGCGCGGGAACGAGAGGGGTAACTTCCTCCTGGGTGTGGCCGCGTAGAACAAGAAGACTTACACTTGCTCGCATTAGAGGCGGGTCATAGAGGGGTGGGCCTCAGGCATGATCCCTCTGCTCAAGGCTATGTTCACGGTCAAGGTGTCCAGTTTCCCTGCTGCTAGATGCCGGAACTGGCATTGGTTTTGGCATCCTCACGTCAGCCTGTCGGTTAACATGTCCAAAGGACCACTGTTCCAGGCGCCATCTTTCCGGGAAGAGGGCCTGCAGTTGGAGAGATTCTTGATAAGAACCAGGTGTGCCAAGGATGCCAGTTCCAGTGGCACTGGCCTCAGTTTCCTCACCTGTTCTCCCCCCTTCTCTGGCCCTTTGTCCATGCTGTTCTTTCTGCCTGAAATGCCCCGTCCTCTGTTCGTCATCTGACTCATTTAGACCAGTCTTTCCAAACTTAGCTCAGCAGCTGCTACCTCCAGGAAGCCACCCTTGATACACTAATAGGCCATGCCACACACCAGCCTGGGTTGTATTGGAGATTTCTTTCTGATCATAGGAGGTAGCTTAGCTGGTGGTTGCCCGGCTGGTTTGCCTGGGGAAGGCGCCAGCCTGCATCGGTGAATGGCGTGTGGACTTCGTGGTCTGAGGGACATTGGTGTGGATCTGGACACCTATAGTTACTAGCAGATTATCAGCTAAGTATATTTCACTTTTCTGGGCCTCAATTTTTTTTTATCTGGAATAGAAGCTGAGTAAGAAGGCCATGATACATGTAATACATAACATAAGGTCACCTCTCCAATGGTATCTGACGCAATATGAATATCGGCCCCATGGTCTTGCCCCAGCTTAAATAAAAACCAATGCGAAGGTAGAAACACCTTCCTCTTACTCAGGTGTGATGTCTCTTCATTCTTGGCTTTCTCCTCTTGCAGGATCCGTCACTTCCCCCTCACCTCTCCCTCTCTGTCTGTCACCTCCTATCAGACCTCCCCCGACCACCCTAGGTACATGCCTACTCCCTGCTGGAAGGCTTCTGCAGTCCCCTCAGAGAATCCTGTCCTGTCAGACCCACGCCTCCTGACGGACCCGATGACCGAGCAGGAATGAGCTCATGAAGTCCACAGACATCGCCGGCCGGTTAGAGGGGCCGGGGGCGTCAAGGCCTGCCAGGCTGAAGGAGAACACTGTCCCCAAGTGCAGGATCGGAATTTCAAGTGTCACCAAGAGCACTCCCAACTCTGAAAGACAGACCCCGTCACCACAGATAGCAGGCCACTGGGGACCAGACTGCAGATCTGAACACGGGGCTTGAGTTTCCGCTTTCATGTTTCCATTCCAAGTGGCTTTGCTCTAGTTTCCAGACAAAATTCTGGCAAATATTCTGGAATTGATAAAGAGCGTACTCCAGGCTCTGCTTCCCTCCACTTTCTCATCCTGTTTACAGAGCCTAGAGGAGCCCGGTGATTGTTTTCCATTCTCTTAAGGACCCCTGTGGTTCCTTTTATGGAAATGAGTGGAATATTCACCCTGGTTCGTTCTGCAAAATGGACGTGAAATAGATGCTTCTCCTCTCCTGGCCCTGGGACTCCAGAATGTGTGGGAGTAATTCATTGCCTGCCTCCTGTGTGCCAGGTGCCTTCACCTGCGCCCTCTTGGTTAACCTGTTTGCATGCGTATCCAGGTGTATTCATAGCTAGAAAACTCGGACTCGTTCAATGACTGACTCATGGTCGCCTCGTGGCTGGAAGGCAGAGCTGGGTTGGAACCCATGCATGTTGACTGCAAAGCCCACCCTTTTCTATATGGACTCTGCAGTCGTCTTTTCCTTCACTCCCTGTCCAACCTTCTGGTTTGGAACACAGAAGTTCATTGGCCATACTGCCTATCAGGACCGGGAGCTGTCCCTCTGGCCCAATCAATGCATATCATTTTGCCAACAGTCTGCTGCTGGAGAGATTGATTCTCTGGTTATTTATCTTCCTTTGCCCAGTGTAAATTGGTCAGCCTGATCCTATCCGCATGATAAAAATCATAATGTCTCAAATTACTTACTCAATAAAATGTGGGTTTGTCTATTATTAGTGATCATTAGGGTTATAATGCAGCATGGAAATTTGGAGCAAATTAACTACATATGCAAGCTGTTGGGCTCATGTGCAGTTAATCATATGCACACGGTTCCAGTGGGCAGAAGGGCTTGCAAGAATCGTTTCAGGAAGAATTTGTGGGAGGGGAACTGATACTCAGATTTGTTTTTCATCACCTGCTCCCCCTTGATCTGGATTTCTCAAATGCCTGCTTCTCTGATAACAGTGTCAAAACATGCAAATACAAAAAAAAAAAAAAAAAGATCTCAAAAAACAGAATTATAGCTCAGGTTAAAATACCCTTTACTACTTCCATTCATGTGCCCCTGGGTTTTCTATTAATGAATTAGAATTCCACGGTGAGCTAACACCCAAGAAGCCCCTCATTTTCTCTTCCATCTTGCCTATCTGCTAAGTTCACTCTTCCGAGCCTCTCTGCTCAGTGATGTAACGGGATAACCTCTGTTGTTATAATGAAAGTTCCCATCACACCTGGGCACTGCCATTTCCTCTGTGGCAGATGCTTCCTGGACTCGTGGGCAGGTGACTGGAGCTGACATCGGTGACCTGTATCACAACATAAGAGAGGTGTAGCTTCGAATGGCAGCGTAAGTTAAAACAAAAAGGAAAAAAAAAAATCTATGTATTACTTGTTTCCTGTGATGGTGCCAGGAAACTTGACAATGAACTTTGTGAATTAAAGCTACCGGATGAATAGAGGTGGTGGCCTGGCAGCGGAAATAGAAACATTTTGAATGGGTTTTGGTGTATGTAAAGTCTTCCGCCAAGGTGTGCGACTTGTTCTGTTTGGATTCTGAGGAGAAAACTGAGACCAAGGGTGAGGGTGAGAGTCAGGACTGAACCCAGATCCAAACAGATTTAGGGAGAAAAGGGGACTACGTTGGATTAGTAACTGACAAATCGTGACAAATCAGTTGGTCTGACTTCAGATATAGCTGGACCCAGGTGCTTAAATAATATCATCAGAAAACTTTATTTCCCCATTGCTCAATTTTTGTTTCTTCTGTGTTAACTTTATTCTGAGAAATGCTTTCTCCTTGTGGTAGCCATTGGCTTACTTCCTACTAAGATGTACAGAGAAAATTCTAGAAACAGATTACCCTCTGGCCACTAATACCAATACTTTCACCAAAACGACAGGCTACCTTGTTACCTTGGCCCGAAACCAGTCTGGTCATGTGTCCCCCCGAACCATTGTGGCCAGGGGCTATAAAACTCCCACTGACGAGGTCCGAGTTGGGCTTCATTACTGGAGCCAGAAAATGGCACCAGCCCCACCTAACCCCTGACCTGAGAGTTGCAGGGAACAGCAGCTGCTAAAGAGAGATTGGGGTATTATAGAACAAAAAAAGAGAAATGGACAGTAGGAATCTCCAAAGAACAAATATCTACTCTATTCAGAGAAGTATATCTGGGCTCACAAATCAGTCATCCAACAAACTCTTCTTAAGGAAGGTGAAAACCTAACATTGCCAGTACTGGCTTTCCGGCCAGTGCTCTCTCAGCAAGAGCCCCACAGAGGAGAGGGGGATTGAAGCAGGGGACAGGACTCAGGGTAGAAGAACACTGAGAAGCTTAGATTCTGGGGTCTAGCGGGTTTGGCCTCAAGTCTAAGTCCTGCCATTTACTAACTCTGTGACCCTGGTAAATTTGCTCAGCCTCATCAGACTCAATCTTGCCATGTGTAAAGAGGGGCTAATGCCAGTGCCCATGGTGTAGGGTTGGTGTGAAAATCAGTGAGAAAATGTGCAAGGATTTACATACATACATCATAACTGCTCAGTAAAGGGTAGGTGTTAAAATTAGCACCAATGAGCTCTGGAAGATGCTAAGCTCATTGGAAAGGTCACTTGCTCCTATCAGTGTGTTTTTTGCCTCGAATCCTAACATTTTGGCAGGATTAATGTTTACGCATAATCATGCATTAGAATGAAGTGCTCTGGGGAGTGTGTATCTGGGTGGCTCTGTTGGTTGAACGTCCGACTCCCACAGATATGAATTAAGAGAATGTAAGGACTCAGAAATGAGAGACAGAACCTGCCGACTTTGTCTTCAACCTGCCTCGGTTACCATTTAGGCTGTTTGGTCCATGTCTGTGGACAGAGTGTATCCCAGAGCCGCTGGGCTCCAGGCCCGTGGTGATGGTTGGTCACAGTCTGATGGCCGGGTCATGCTGCCTGTGTGTGATGCCAGGGCACAGCGTGACCAGGACATAAGCAGATCTGCAGTTGTGTACACGGAGGGAAAACAATCTGAGAGCTCATTGATTCGGATTCACAGACTCGGTACTTAGAGCTCGAATGTACCTCAACAAAAATCATCTAATTCAGTCTGTGCTATCTGCGGAGGGGAGTCAGATAGAAGGCCCGTACAGAGCATCTCTGTAGGGAGAGCTCCTGAAAACATCAGTCCTGCAGTCAGGGTGGCTATAGACTGGGCTCTTTTCACTCCCTCAGGTGCCCAGAGCTCATGTCTTCAAGGGCATCGGACAAAGACACAGAGCAAAACCGCCTCCAACCGCAGACATAGAACATCATTTCTCATTTCACAGAACATGAAGAAGCTTCCTTGGAAAAGCTGGTCTTCAACTTTCTATTTTCGAACCCGAGGGCAGGCCAGAAGGGAGCTGCCCTGTCTAGGGCCTGGAGGTCACGGTTTCAGCTGAGGAAAGTGATCTTGAACCTCTCCATCCTTGCAAAGCCAGATGGAAGCCCTGGGCCCCCAGCCCCTTCAGCCCCACACACATGCCGTGCACCTGGACCGCCACTCTACCTGTTTACAAATTACCCCCATTTTCTGCTTGGTTCAGCAGCAACTGTTTACCCTCCCCCGTGATGTAATTAGGCCTTCAGAGTTCACGTGTGCCTATTATGAGCTCTCCTGTGTTTTGTCTTGGTGCTTCATTTCTGTAGCTGTAATCATATATATATATTAAAATTTGGTATCAATTGTTTGGCTAAATTATGCACAGTGGGCCATCCTAACCTGCCATTAACATAACGTATGCTAAACAATGTGTTGGGTTTTTTCCCTTCCTTTTTTTTTTTTCTGATAATTATACTCCAAAGCATCAATTGCTTATTCGAGTAAATTAAACTTTGAGTTTTTTTCTCATTTCTTCAAACTTTCAAATTGTCTTGGCTGCCGCAGACGCAGACCGAGTGCAGCTCTTGCTGCCAGTGGAGGTAGCCTTGGCGTTTCCTGTCTGAGAAATCCAAGATCCACGCCATGGTCACCAGCATCGTAGCCGTCCTGATGTTCTGGGCTGAGCTGCGGTCGGGCACGTTGTTGCCAACTACCCCGGAACGAAGGGGCCCGTGGCCTGGGTGCAGAGACGGGAGTCAAAAATACAGGAATCTGCTGGAGTCCTGAGTCATCCACTCCTTGGACAAATGTGCACTGAGCCCCTATTCCACGGCTGGTGCTGTTTTATCTGCAGGAGATCCAAAGTGACCCAAACGAACAAGAGTTCTGTCCTCTGACAGTTTATACTCTAATGCAGGGGTCAGCAAACGGCTTCTGTAAAAGACTAACTAATAAATATTTGGGGCTTTGTGGACCATACAGTCCCAGTCACAGCTATGCAACTCTACCATTGCAGCATGAAAGCAGCCAGGAGCCATACATAAATGAATGGGCTTGCCTATGTACCAATAAAACTTTATTTGTAAGAATAGGCAGCAGGTCAGGTTTTGCCGGCCCTTAGTCTAGTGGATCGAGGCAGAGCATACAGACAAAAAATTTATTTAGTTTTTAGGTGAAAGGATAATTTTAGGCTGTGGCTAGTGATCTGGAGGAAGTCAGCCTAGTGACGTAAGCAGCAATTGCCAACTTTTTCGCCCCAGGGTATACACAGAAAATGTGTTCAGCACAGCCGAGCGAAATGGATGGGGCTACTCTGGCCGGCACCCGGAAGAGCTGGCGCCCTGAGGCAAACCCATAGCACGTCTGTCACCTGCGTGGAGCACGGCCGGGACACTCCAGAGAGAGGGATCATGGGGACCAAGTTTAGATGGCATAGCCATAGGGGTTTCTCAGGGACTGCATTTGAGTTGAAATGTGAGTGGCTGAGCAGTGGCCAGCCGTGGGGGACAGTCACGGGGCAACTGTGAGCAAAGATTCCACTACAAGAGAACGCATGTCGTGTTTGGAACTGAAGGGAGGCCAGTGTGGCTGGAAAGGACGGAGAGCATATTCGAACTCTGGAAAGATATGATATAACACAGGTCACAGCTTAGACAATGAATCCGAGGTCAGTGTTTCGGTTGTTGTGGCTGCGTGACAAACTGAGTGGCTAATGGCAAAAAACAAACGAACAAACACAAAAAAACAAAAACAAAAAAAAACATTCCTGTCAAGCGCTGGGGGCTCAGCAGAACTAGGGTGGGCTTGGCTGTGCTGTTTTGCTGGTGTCCTTGGAGAGGCTTCCTCCTGCGTCTGTGGTCCGGCCGGTGTGTACAAGCATCAGCCGGGGCTTCTGTCCTACGCTAGACGTGGATGGGGTACATGAGTGAGGGGGATTCTCTTCCATGCGCATCTCATCCTCCTGGGAGTGGCGGGGCCAGACCAGGTGTGAATTTCTCGTGGTGATGTCAGAAGCACGAGAGAGCGGCTCAAACCACATAAAGCCTCTTGAAGTCCAGACCCAGAGCTAGCGTGCCCATCCTTTCTCCCACATTCCGTGACCCCCAAACAGATCACCTGGCTGAACTGAGAGAGGAGAGCACTGCAGAGTGACACGGCCAAAGGCGTGGCTCCTGGGGAGATGAAGACTGGGGATCCCGGAGAAGACTGTTTGCTTGTATGTGAGTTAGATAAGAAGCCATTGAAGCACTTTAAGGACAGGAGTGATGTGATTGGACTTACCAGGAGAAAAGTCTTAATCTGGCAGAACATGTGGAGGAGAATAGATTGTGGTGAGGGTCGGCCGGCTGAGAGGGCATGTGCGGAGACTGGGGTGGGGCTGAACCTGTTCAAGGCCCAGAGCCCCCCACCTCTCCTACTGCCTTTAGGATACGCGAGATAAATTGTTAAACTCCTCATGCTGGGCTTTACCAGGTGAGCTGACAGTTATCACCTGCATTCATCAATATAAGTTCCATAAAAAGCAAAGCAGTTGAGGAGAAATGAGAAATTACAGCCCAGATTAGCAGCCCTGAATGGTGTTCATGAACACAGGACACTCACCTGGATCCCACGTCACAGCCTGTCACCCATTATCACTAATAGCAGGATTATTCCCAAGGAAGCTGTAGCTATTATATTTATTATCATCACAACAATAAAATAAATAGCTGTGAATTTCACCCATACTCATGGACTTGTTTCATGCCGATTGGATAATAAACACGCGGCTCGAAGTTTGAACCTGTTGGGAGGAAATCTTGTCTTCAGAAGCAGAGTGTTGGTTTCCTGTGGAAAAGGATGATATTCTTGGGAAATGGACTCACCAGAACTATCTGGCTTGTATGTGGAAGACTGTAATAAAAACCTAAGGGCATATGATCTCAAATACAATAAAAATGTTTATTCCATTAATGTAAAATCCAAATCAGGTGTTCTTATCGGCAAGCTACTCTCTGCCAAGTAGGGGTTCAGGGACCGCAGGCTCCTTCCGTCCTGTGGCTTCACCATGATCAACAAAGACCTTTGAAGGTTGCCTCATTATTCAATTCAGAAGGAGCAAGGTCAGGAAATATCATGCTTGCCAGCTTCATTGGCTACAACTCAGTCACATGACCATGCCTAACTGCAAGGGAGGCTGGGAATTGTAGTTCACTGTGTGTCTGGGAAGGCGAGAAGGAAGCAGGGTTAATGAACAGCTGGCCAGTCTCCACCAGAAATTCCTTTACTGCCATTCTCTCCTTTCAGCAAGTGAATGATTTGCACTGTTTCACTTCTCTACAAGGAGCTACTCTCAATAAGAGTTACTCTTCTTTGAGTGTTCTTCCTGAGCTGGGTTCTCCACATATATTCCCTCAGTCAAACCTCCAGTAAGCTGTAGGGAAAGGTACTGTGTTATTCCCATTTTACAGATAAGGGCATAGAGATTTAGAGAGATGGAGTTCCTTTTATCATCTCTGAAATGGGGAAGGCATCAGTACCTGTCTCAGCAAGTATCCCAAGAACCCACATCTGCCAGGACAGGCTACGAGGTGGCAAATAACACCCCAAGACTCAGGACTCAACCGTAAACCTTTATATCTTGCTCCTGGTCTGTGTCCAGTGTGAGTCATTCTTTATACTCCAGGACTTAGGCTGATGGAAAGGGTACTTTCTGGCATGTCGACGGTTTCCATGGCAGAGGAAAAGAGAATATGACAAAGCACATTCTGGTCCTAAAAGAAACCTTTATCACATTTTGTTGGGGAAAAGGAGTTGGATGACCACACCTCATTTCCAGTTGCTGGGAGATGAACTCCTATCACGTGCCTGGGAAGAGAAAGCTGGTGTTCTGGAACACCTCCTAATGGCAGCCAGGTTTCCTCAGTAATCCAGGGAGAGCATGTAGCTGGGAATACAGGAAGTGCCTCAGTGTTACCATTTTTATTCAACTATCTTAAGAACTGGATGGCAAGAAGAGAATTACTACGGTGTCTGGAATTACGGGAAATCAACACTTGACTGGCCTGATTCAGGGAGACCCCGGGATCATGATTCACATTTTCCAGGGTGAGGGAGGTAGTAGAAGTTGGTGGGGACACAGCTACAGACCAGAGTCACTAGATGCCCTCCGTTGCGGACTGCGAGCAAAAGAGAAAACTTCTGGATCATGCTTTCTGTGGTGTAAGGGGAAAAAACATGAACTCCAAAGCTTTTATGAAGAAGCGAGTGGATTGCTTTTTCTATTTTATCCACAGCAACTAGATTGGGAGGCCAGAGTGTGTTTTATTATTGCACACACACATAATTACAAAGTCTTTAGTTTTTTTCCCTACGTAAATTTATGTTGAGATTTAATTTCCACCAATTAGAACCCAAATGAAGCCATTCTAATGTGATTCATACATCACGGAAACGTGGCCCTACTCCTCAGTGCACACATAAGGAAACAATATTGAAGTGAATTTTAAGTACCTAAAGTTGTGTCGGACTGTGAATGAATATCCAATTCAATTTGTAGGAAACTTTAGATTAATTAGGTTTATAATTTGCACAGTAAGGTAATGTAAATGTGTTGCTACTGCTTGACTTTTTGCTTAATCCTCTGAGTGGATATTTAATCTTTTTAATATTAGAATTAAAGCAGCTTGGAAGATATGAATATTAATCTAATTATATTCCGATCACTTTAATTTCTTTAATGTTTTAAATAACAAAACAACTTTACAAATTGGTTTAGGTTGGGGAACCCTTTTAGAGGATTTTGCATCTCATCAGTAAGTGCAATTTAGAAGATGCAGGCTTGGGGGTGGCCACCTTAAGTTTAGAGTTATGCAAATGACATCCATTAACTTCCCCCCCCCCACCCCCCCACAAGCCTCCCCTATCTGACTGGCAAGGTGTGCTTTAGGAATTTCCAGCTCCTGCTTAGGAAGGAAGAGTTTGCCAGCATGAAGACCCAAGGAAACAAACAGCTTTATGGCATTCCAGTCATACAAAGTGAGAGCTTTTGAAGAATCAGTGATAAGTTAGCGCTAAGAGGATTTTTCTCCTTTTTTTCCAGCTCTTATTATCTTAAGGAGGGGAAAGAAATCAGAGTGGTGCTTGCAAATTTTATTACCTCATTATAATTGATACCTGTTCTCTGAGCCAATAAAAGAAGCCGTATTCAGCACTAGCTGTATAAAATCTTTAATGTTTTAGGCTGTCAATGTTAGCTGTGGTTAGGTTGACATAATTATGAGCTGCATGGACCAATATAGAGCTCTTTACCCACAAAAGCATGCTGCAAGCCGGGGGAATCTTTCAGCGATAATAAAAGGATTCATCAAGTGTCTATATGATAGCTACTTAAATCGCTATTGTTTTAGTTAGGAGTGCAACACATATCTCCTGGCTAACCCAGCACCTCATCTCTCCTACTTGGCATTTCAGGAATTTCAGGCTTTTGTACAGAGTATTCAGTTCCTTCCTCAAGAAGGGGGGAAAATCTTTTTGGTATGATTTCCATTTCAAGATGACAGTACAGAGGAGGGTTTCCAAAGGGCAGTCACTGGAATTCAGTCTTGATAAGCAGAATATATTATTTTCGGGAACTAATTACAGATTTGAAAAGCGTGATGGAAAATTTAACCAAAGAACTTATGTCCTAAAATGCAGTAGTCAGACTTAGAAACGATTCGGACAAATATCAAGTGAAATTTTCCACGTTTTGAGAGTTTCTGTGCAAGATGTTGCCACTTACCCGAAGGCTAGAGAAATGTCCTGAAAACAGCTTTTCCAGGGGAATGTATCAATATTCATCAGAATCACCAAATGGCATAAGTGCCCAGCATTACCCAGTGAATATGAAGCCATATAATCAGTTTGAGAAACATCCAATAGATGGAAAGCAATCCCTTCTCAGACGTGCATCATTTAATTGAACAAAGCAAACAATAACAAGGGTCACTGTGGTCCTGACTGTTTTTGTTGTGGTTATTTTGGCTTATACTACCCCTGTAGCCAGCCTTTCTGGTGAACACCATACATTAGCTGAGTTAATGTTGTGATAGGTGATTCATCTTTAGATGAATCCAATTTTTTTCTTATTTTCCCCACCGGGAGGTAAGGTTGAATTCAGTTGAATTCCTCTGCACTCAGGATGTAGGCTGTACAGTAGCAGTTTGCTTGACCAATGGAATAGGGCAGAAATAATACTCTGGAGCTTCCAGTGCTGTGACATAAAAGGGCTTTTAGCTTCTGTCCAGCTCTCTTGGAATGCTGCCCTTGGAGCTCTGAGCCATGGGGTAAGAAACCTGACTGTCCTGAGGTGCCATGTTGAAGGATGCCCAAACTAACTTGTGGAGACTGAGATGCTTGGCCAGCAGCCACTGTGCATTGGGAATCATTCCAGTTAAGGCCCCAGATTGGGGGGCGCAGAGATGGGTCACTTCCCATCCCCCATCACAAGGCTCCATCCAAACTGCAGATTCAAGGGCCAAATAAACAAGTGCTATCGCAATGGACACTATGTTTGGGGTTGTTTCCTACAGAAGAAAAGATAATCAGAGCGAACACGCCAGGGCAAGTAATCGTGAATGGTGAATTTAATTTTTCAGCAGGGCCTGTGGAATCGGTTTCTTGGCTTTGTGGTAATACAGAGTGTCTGGAGCAACCCAAAGATCTCTCCTTTCCTAAAACGCTAAGCAAGGCGAACTCCTTAGGCTTGTACATGTTGAGGGCTAAACTTTGCTCTTTGTATTCTTTACATTCTCTTTACAGATTTCCCTTTGGAAGCAGGGATTAAAAGAGAGAAGTCTCCCAAATGTAAATTTCTCATAAATATTTGAGCTCCATTTTGGTAATTCTTCTGTTCTCTGATCTGTTGGCCTAATCTTCTAGTTAGCCAGCATTTTCCATGAAATAGAAGCCTTTAATTGTAGAATTACTAATTTTAATAGCTTAGCTTAGCACGGCTCAATTTGTAGAAAGCCCACTATCTCTATTAAATTCCCATCATGTAAAACCACCTACCAGTGCCTACCCATCATTTTACTGAAGTTTTCTCCTCTTCAGTCTTTCAGTACTGAATAGCGGGACTCTTACTAGATTAAGAAAAGCAGGATTTCTGTCACCCCAGAAATGTTCAAACTTGGGGAGTGGGCAACAGGATTCCTGAAGAATAGGACTAAAGAATGTCTATAAGGCAGTAGGACCCACCTTGGACCTGTGCACAGAATGGTTTCGTCACTGCTGTCTGAGCTGAGTCCCATGACTTAAGGGTAGGCACATTGCACTGGGGGCTGACAATTACGTGGTCAGGGTATAAGCTTATTCAGTTGACTTTAGTCCAGTGTTCCCCAGCCAAGGCACCATTGACATTTGGGGCTAGATAACTGTGGTGAGAGCTGCCTGTGTGCTGTAGAGTATTGAGCAACGTCCTTGGCCTCTATCCACTAGATGCCAGTAGCATCCCCTCCCCCAGTTGTCTGCATTCATTGCCAGATTCCTCTCCCTTGACTTTCTTGGCTGCAGTAACTCTTCCCTCCCCCCACCTGGTTGACTCAACAAATCTTTCTTGCTAAGTTTATGTGACCTTGAACATACGAGGAAATTGAACTTGATTTTCTTTAAAGGAAAAATGTCTACTTCCTTCCAAATGCTATAGGAACAGTTCAAAGCTAACAAGTACCTTTCAGGTGGGCTAGGCACATCCAGCCTAGAAAAAGTGGTGCTAACATTCAGAAGAGCTCAGTAGTGTGCTTATGGGGAGTAGATGTCGATTATCTATCACTGTTGAGAATATCATTGTCAATATCACCGTTCAACATTACAAGCATGAAGGAGAAATATGAAGGATTCTAGAAAATGCCAGAAGTGATTTTTGCAGCCAGGGGGCTGAATTGAAGAGCTTAACCCGCTAATCTGTTATGACTGCTTAGGGAGTGCTCCAGCAGGCTCTCTAACACGCCGAGAGTACTTTAGTGGGTCGTGTGAAGTGGCATCATAGTTCTGTTTTTAATGGTGGAGGCAGAATTGCTTGGGTCTCTTTCAGAGTCCATCACCCGTCTTCCAATGGCAAACTTATGTTTATGCCAGCTGGCTCACCCCAGCATGGGGGCATGAATTGGAGTGGAAATCAATGGACTAACATTTGGATGCAATTGCCCCGAATTATCAGAGAGAAAAGAGGACCACTGTAATTCGCCGGCCATACCATTTTTACCAACTACCTTTGCTAAGCATTAGTTTAGTGTGATGTGTTCAATTCCCGGGCGCCCTCTTGTCAGAATTTTTCTGTAAACACTGTTATTACTGCCATCCTGTTTTCTGTGGCTGAGCTGAACTGAATTCGATCCACATTAACTCCTTCATCTCCTTCAGGAAGTTGGTGACTCTTTGGGGGGGGGGGGGGTTTGTACAAGTGCTGTGGTCCTTGAAAGACAAGTTGGCTTGCCCCCAAGTTTCTGCTCAACTGGAGTCAGAGGAACCAGCCTGCTGAAGCTTACAGGCCTGCCCATGGCTTACATTCCCAGGGAGCTCTGACTAAGTGAGGCAGGAGACATGGGGTCAAGAACTTGGAGTCAAGGTCAGGAAGACCTGGAATCCCACTCTGCCCCATCCCAGCTCTGCAGTCTCACCAAGTTCTGCAAAGCCTTGTTCCCTCACCTGTTTTATCATCTGAATTCTTTCCATGTCCTTAATGTGGCATGGCTCTCCCTCCGTGTTATTAGAAATGCAGATACATCATCTTTATAAATGGCCGGATCATTCAGATTGCTTTTTGCATCAGCCTCTTCCCTGGCTCTTAGTCACTTTCATGATGCTATTCGAATGGCGATCGCAAATCCCCCTCTGCAAAAAAAAAAAAAAAAAAAAAAGTTATTTTTGAAAGCATCTCTCTTTCCCACACTCATCTGAGAGCTTAGCCAGGGTGAGAAATATACCTTATTAATTTGTTTATTCCTTCTTGTTCACTTGGTGCTGGTCCAGGAGAGAGTAAGTACGTGGTTACAGAGAGCCGGGCAGACATGGGTGCTGCCTCACTTTCAAGCCGTGTGATGCTGGGCAACTTAATGCCCACCTCTAGGCCTCTGTTTTTGCCATAAAATGAGGTGTTGGGGGGGCGGGGAGGGAATAATTCCTAGTTTCCAGAGTTGCTGTGCGGATAAAACAAGCTGCCAGTAGTATCATGTTTGGCTCAGTAAATGTAGACTCTTCTGAATTGTGTGATTATTATGTTTACTGTTCATTGAAAATGAGTGATGAGTGAGTGGAGGGAGGGAAGAAGGAGGAAAGGAGGAAAGAAGAGAGGAAAGAAGAAGGGAATAAGGGGAGAGAGGGAGGAAGTTTATCAGGCTTGATAAGTAGAATTGAAAAGAAATTCACATCTCTTCATGGTGAATGAAATAACGTGACCTTTACACATTTGGCCTGATCCCTGGAAGAAGAGTTGTCCATGGGCATAAGATTTATGTAACCAATCTTATTTTGCCTGAGCTTAACTTCTATCCCTGAGTTTATCCAGAGCATCTATGGACGTACCCTTGAGGGCCAGATGTACAGATCCCCGAGGATGATGACAGCAGCCCTGCCTTTGCCAACCGTTCTGATGAAGGTTCACAGAGAGGGCTGCCAGATTTTGCAAATTAAAATGTACGGCACTGAGGGAAATTTGAATTCCAGGTGCCCGATGGATCATTCTTTAGTATAAGTATGTCCCAAATACTGCATGAGGCACACTTACACTAAATTTTTACTTTATTCTATACTAAAAAATAAATAAATAAAAACGAAAGTATTCCCCTTTTTAGCATATGTCCCATGTTAATGTTTGGGACCTGCTTAGACTACAAATGATGTTCAGAGTTCACTGGGGATGCTGTAGTTTCCGTGGCTGGCTCTGGCAATCTTACGTACCGAACAACTAGAGGAGGGTTTAACCTTCTCCGCACGCTTTGGATTTGTCAAAATCTGGAAACGCTGGAATCCGAAGGTGACACATAGCACCTTAAACCTGACTTTAAAGTAACACAGTAACTGCTGAACACATTTCCTAGGCCTCTTGTCAATAACACTCGGACTTCTGGAGATTGCTATCAGCGTTTTGCTTTTTAGGAAATACTGTCTTTTGAAAAGGACATTTTAAATGGATGTGAAATTGCATTTTAAGTTAATTCTCAAGGAGGCGAAACAGGTGGGAGAATTATGTAACAATAATCGTGTCTCCAAGAAATTGATTTCATCCTAAAATTACATGAATACACTATTACAGTTTGTTGTCATCCTGCAATGCACCGCTTAACCATAAAATACAGCGGAAAAGACACCCTCGCGTCGCGGTCCTTGATCTAGTGTGTAATTGCTTAAGGAAGAACATCAACTATATTGTCAACTACCTGTTCTCAAATACCTTAACCATCAGCTCCCTGAGATGGCTGGGAGCCTGACACCTGAAATCTGGAAATAGACACACAGTATCTGCTATTCCATCCTAGTCTTCTTATCCAGCAAAGATATGGAGACCTTGATAAAGGAGTGAGCTTGAAACAATTTTAAAAAATTGTTAGTTTAATAATTCTGCCACATTTACAGAAGATATCACCTTCTCACTACCTTAAAATACTTTGGACTGGTTCACACACACAAAAATAGCTTTCTTAACCACATGTGTAAGTTATGGTGTTCAGCTACTATTTTCCTCCCCCAGAAATTTTGCTTTTGGTACATTGAGTGTTCACTCATTTAAAGTTTGTCCTTGGCAATTTTTTTTTTTTTTATTGAACAGGTTCCATTTTTATTTTTTTTTTAATATATATACGAAGCTGATAAATACCTGAAACCGAGCAAGCTCAGACTGATTATATTTCTGGATACAAACCAGATGTGCAGTTAATCCATCATTGCCCCTGTGTCAGCTAACCACCGCCCCCCCTTCTTCTCACCTATATACTTGGAGGGGGAAAAAAAAAAACGAGCCTGATTTCTCTGCTAGTTCATTTCCTTGAACTTGGAGATTCTAGCCGCAGTAATTTCCAAAAATAGTTTTGGAAAACGCAGAAAACTGCAGCTCTCTCTCCGCCAGCTGCATTGCGAGCACAGTCTGGGGGTAGCAGAACAGCACACTTCCCCTCTCTGCGCAGAGACTTGCAGCCACGGCTTGTGGATTGGTGAGAACATCAAGTGCTGGTCAGGGTCAGGATGCCTGTGCTTCTTTGCCGACCTCCCCCCCCCCCGCCGCCCCTGCAAGCAGATGGAAGGCTCAAGCTATGGCTGGTACAGCCTGGGTTTTTTCAGTCTGTGCTTTAGTAGATGCTCATTTCCATACGACCAGTCCTGGCTGGTAATAAATACCACCCCCTTCTGTCTAAGGGCTTGGCAAACCAAAAAGAATGCAGTGGAAAAAAAAAAAATCTCTTACCTATTCACAAGTAACTGAGCACTTGAGTATTTCCTAGTCTCATTTTGTAACCGGAATTGCAAACCAGGCTACCTTCTCGTCCTTGTTTAACATAACCGATGAAGACATGGGCGCTCTTGGGTTCTTTCTGTTCATTGGGATTCTTGGTCTCTCAGTAGGTAGCTTCAGGGAGCGAGGTGTGCGCTGTGATTTGAGGGGTAGTGGCTAATTATACAACTAACATTGGCTGGTCAAAGCTTATTGTGGGCCAAGGAACATTCTGAAAAACTTCCATCCAGTCAAAAGCCTCTGGAAATAAAACTGTTTACCGATGAGCACAGCACAGAGAGGCTAAGGAGTGTGCTGAAGGTCACACAGGCAGTCAAAGGCACAGCACTCAGACTGGTATTCAGACTTACAAACCTCGTTAAAGTTTATTTTTATTTCTTTATTTCTTTTTTGAGAGGGGAACGGACAGAGAGTGTGCAGGGGAGGGGCAGAGAGAGACAGGGAGAGAGAGAATCCCAAGAACGCTCCGTGCTATCAGCACAGAGTCCACTGTGGGGCTCAAACTCACAAACCGTGAGATCATAATGTGAGCTGAAAACAAGAGTTGGACGCTTAACCGACTGAGCCACCCAGGTGCCCCCAGACTCACAAACTCTTATGCCAACCACGTAGCCTCTGTAGAAATGCGCCTTTTGGATGCAAGGGAAGTATGTTCCGTTGCCACGGTGTTTGGAATCCCTCACTATTCCCTTAGGTTAAGGCAGAAATGATACCTAGGTTTTATTTTGTGCGCCAGATTCAAAGCCTGCCTTGGCTGCCAGAAATGCTAAGAAGGCCTCAGGAGTTTTGTCTGGCTTTCAAAGTATTGAGTCCCATGATCGAGGCCCACCCCGAGCATGGGAGGGGTACGTGTACCAAGCAGTTGCCATCCCTGGTTAAAGCATTTGAAGCTCTGAAATAAAAAATGCAAATTTTACCTGTGGGGACACACATTCAGTGACTAGTGGCTGTGGACACCTAGACACGAGTTTATTTAGAAAGCGAGACTTGGAGGGGTGCCTGGGTGGCTCAGTCGGTTAAGCATCCAACTCTTTTTTTTTTTTAATGTTTTTATTTATTTCTGAGAGAGAGAGACAGCATGAATAGGGGAAGGTCAGAGAGAGAGGGAGACACAGAATCTGAAATAGCCTCCAGGCTCTGAGCTAGCTGTCAGCACAGAGCCCGACGCGGGGCTCGAACCCACAAACCCCAAGATCATGACCTGAACCGAAGTCGGATGCTTAACCCACTGAGCCACCCAGGTGTCCCCCAACTCTTGATTTCAGCTCAAGTCATGATCTAGAGGTTCATGAGATTGAGCCCCATGTTGAGCTCTGCACTGACAATATGAAGCCTGCTTGAGATTCTCTCTTTCCCTCTCTCTCTCTGCCCCTCCCCTCCTCATACACTCTCTCTCCCTCCCGCTCCCTCTCTCCCTCTCAAAATAAATAAATAAACATTAAAGAAAGAAAGGAAGGAAGGAAGCAAGCAAGCAAGCAAGAAAGCAAAACTTGAAAAGGTTGGGGCAGAGGACAAGTAAGTTGGGGCTGTGTGGGTACTAATCCATGAGGGCATTGGTTCCTGGAAGTGAGGCGGAAAGGAGAAGTTGTAGCTGCTCTGAAAAGAAACTGTGGCTCCCTAATTTGGCTCGGGGCTACTTCCTTAGGATTGTGGTTAGGGCCTTGAGCAAGTTGGCAGCAGAGCTCATCTTAATGGACCTGCGTGTCCTGCAGGCATGGTACTAGACTCTGGGCGGATTCCACCCACCCCCACCCCCATCAATTTCAGAGCCGTGATTGGCATCATTCCCACGGCATCCATGGGACACATGGTAACAGAGGGTGGCTCTCCCACTGGCAAAGCCGGAATTCGGATTCTGGCGCTCATCTTTGGGGCCTACATCCTTTTCCCGGCACCTCCCTGCCTTAGAATCAGTTCCTCCTAGGGAAAGGGACATGGGTCCCTGAGGCCCTTCCAGCCAGGGCTTGAGCCGGAAGGTGCTGGAAGGTGCCGAGGTAGAACAGCCCTTTCTGCAGCACGTGATCTCGTAACCCAGAATGCCTGGCTGCCTTAAACGGAAGGTGGGGGAGAGCAGAGGGAGAGAGAGAGAGAGCAAGTGAGCGAGCTAGAAGGGAACATAAGCGTGTCTTACGGTTTAAAACCATAATGGATTGTACCGTTTTCTTGGTTCTTCATTTATTAATAAAATGCCCAATACCTTCTGGCGTGTGCTTTGAACTGCTTTTAATTGTCTTCAGTTGGATGAAGAAAAGGTAATGGGGACCTCATAATAGTCGTGGAGGGACCATTGGAATTTTATTTCCGTGGGGAAGGCAAGGGACTGTTTGCCAGGGAACCAGGGCCTTTCAAAGTTGAGGACACTTCCCTGTGCCACACAGCATAAATCACAGCACAAACTATGCGATTATCCCCTGCAGAGGAATCGAGTGTGGCTTTATGGGATTCTTCACCAAGCACTTAGGAATAATCTGATATAAAACAGCAGGGGTGGGGAGTAATGACAACTTCAAATTAGTTTAATGAATGTTTACATTTAAAAAAAAAGGCTTTTCTGCAAACCTGAAAATACGAAGTGACAGCTTCCTTTCCTATTTCCCCTGCCTGAGGCACCTCCCGGTTTGGTTTTGTTTTTTCAGCCCGAGGGAAAAGGTGGCCTGGCTTAACTCCTTCAGTCCCACATCCTCAGGCTCCTCCGTCGTTTGGCTTGGGTTTGAACAGCCCCTTGAACCACGCTCAATAGTATTTCCATTATAAACATCGAGCCGCTTTGGGGGAACATCTGTTTTAAGTCAACTTAGACTCAATCCAGGAAAAAATAAATTTCTGGCTCTCCACCTGCTCAAAAGGTCAATTACCCACCCAGATCAGCCAGAGACAGTTGATGGGCCACAGATGCAGGGGGGTATTTTTAGCTGGATTTTGGCAGGTAAGCTGCTTGTTGAATGCATAAGGAAGGGGTTAGTGGGGGAGGTCGAGCAACCTTCCCAGTGTTATAAGCATGGTGGAGCGCCAAAGCCCCGAGCAAATCCGTAAGGTACTGCTGGGCTCTTTCCCCACTTCTGATGAAGAAGGATTCATTTTGGCAAAGAGGGCAGAGTAGGAAATATCCACATAGCTTGCATTATGTGGAGCGGACCTCAAGGTATTTTGGACAAGAAACCACATTTGCTTTTCAGATACAGTTACCCAGCCCAAGCTGCCTCTGCTCTTTTTAATAGTGTTTTCCAAGAACGCTCTTGTGTTTGGTTCCGAAATCTGGACATTTCCCAGCGTGCGTACCTTGGCCCCCTCGCTTCACATCAGGCTGAATTCCGTCCATAGGTTGCCAACCCGGACAGGGAATGTTAGGCAGAGTTATGTAAACAAGTCCGCCCCAGCTATAGGAGGAATTATAACCATTAAAACAAAAGCGAGAAATAATACAAAACCAAACAAAAAGCCTGAAGGGTCTGTGCCCTCTCAGGAACGACTCTGAAGCCAAACGGGGAACTCCAAGCATTGATTCAGAAACGAGCCTGAGTCTACTTTGGCCTAGACGCCATCGCTAGGAAAATTGAACCTTGCCCGCAAGAACAAGACTTTCCTTCCCTCCCTGGCTGGCATACCGGCACCTCAGAAAACCTCTGAAAATTCCACGGCCTCCATGAGCCAGAAGAAAACTACCTCTCCGATAGAGCAGGCTTCCCTTTCTGTGGGATCTCAGGAGTTGCGAAGCCTAAGTAGCCAGGTGATCGTGGCTGCCTGTCAACCTGAAATCTGTTTGTTTGTTTGTTTGTTTTATTTCTAGGAGAGAGAGAGAGACAGCGTGAGCAGGGGAGGGTCAGAGAGAGAGGGAGACACAGACTCTGAAATAGGCTCCAGGCTCTGAGCTGGCAGTCAGCACAGAGCCCGACGCGGGGCCCGAACCCACGAACCGCGAGATCATGACCTAAGCGAAAGTCAGACGCTTAACCGACTAAGCCACCCAGGCGCCCCTGAAATCCGGTTTTTACACAGGGCTTTCAAACAAGACAGGACTGGTACAGAGGCAGTGTTGGGTCAGCCAGAACGCTGGCTGGATGAGAACCTGGATTCTCCCGGAGGTTTCCATAGCCAGGTCTGTGGAAGGACAAGTCGCCATGTATTTGTGTATTCTAGGAGGTGCAAGTGTACAGAGTGTTCTAGTGCTCAACAAAGCACTACCGCAGCACATCTGGGTGATTGCGTAAATGATCTTCAGGAACCCTCCAGGGTAGTGTGCCGGTCCCCACCCCTGCTCTGCCGTGTGGCTGTGGTGTCCTTCTCAGAGAGGCCTCCGCCAGCCCGTCTTCTGTAGCTCCCTCGATTGTTTTCAGCCTCTGGACCCTGTTCCTCCATCACTTAGCGCAGATAGTAATTATTTTACTTATTCACTATTTCTGAACCGGGCCGAGAAGGAATCTGCCCTGGTTCCTTTTTTTTTTTTTTTTTTTTTTTTTTTTTTTTTTTTTTTTGNAGCCACCCAGGCGCCCCCTCTTTTAACATCATTATCAAGTGTGGAGTCAGCGACACAGTTGTGCCCAACATAGGATTTGTTGATGAATGAATGACTTCTAGGAAACCTCATTGCATTTATTTCCCTCTTATACCTGAAGACAAACCTATTGCAGACTAACCCTCCCCACCCCCCAGCAGCAGAGCTGATGAACAATAGAGGCAGATTCTCAGGCTCCTGTGCCCACCTATTTCAGGAAGGGAATTCCTTGGGCTCCTTGCCACGGGGGCCTGCGCCCTCCAGGGACTGCCCGCCCCCCACCAGTAGGACCTTAGTCTTTGCAGAATTGCCCCCTGGAGACAGTCCAGCTCCAACTACCTTACAAATATGTCTTAGCGGCATTTTCCACCTTCACTTCCCCAAGTCTTTGCTGCCTTGGTTTTATTTCAGATCAGACTCCAGTTGCGGCTGAAAAGGTCACAGGCGGATGGGGCTGGCTCGCTGGCATAGACGGCCGGGCAACATCCACCCCAGATCCCCGGGTCGTCTTGTGCCTGCCGTGGTCGTGTGTTCATACTGCGCAAGACAATGAGAGGGGGTGGCCCATGCACCAGGGACCTGTGTCTCCACCACCTGCACGGAAGCCCCCCCCCCCCAAAAAAAGAGCCTGAATGAAAATGACCCTCGAGCCTGCTTTTGCATCACTTATGCTTCCCAGGCACAACTTTTCCCCTTTCTCTAGGCAACATCATTGTAACATGGTGGAAAAGCAAATATTCACAGTGGAGATCAGCTCTTCCTTTTAAAAAGTCAAAAGTCTCCCTTTCATAGAAGAGATAATCCCTGAAAAAGACTGATCTTTGTTCAATTTATTGATTCATTCTATTGACCAATATCCACTAAGCATCAGTTTGGTGCTGTATGGGCTCCTGTGCTAGGAGCTTGGTACACAGACGTGAATAAGACAAGATGTGTCCTCTGCACTCAAGGGGCTTACAGTTTAAGAGGGGGACAGACAGTAAGGGAGGGAACTTATACACTTACAATTTGTTTTCAGTTTACTAGCTGTGTGACCTTGAACAAGTTACTTAACCTCTCTGTGCCTCAATGTCCTCATCCATAAACTAGGATGTTAGTTCCACTCTCACAAGACTGTTGTCAACATGAAATGAGTTGTAAAATACAAAGCATTTAGAAAAGTTCTGTGTAAGTGCTAGCCATTTATCACAAGAAGTCCTTTAAAGGAAGCGATGTGACAGAGTAATGTGGGCATTAGTTTATTTCTAGGTCATTTAGTTAACAAATGCTAGACTTCTAATTCCAACCTCAGAATCTGTTCTTAATCTTTCTGCTTCTACTGTTTCTTTAAAACACGGACATGGATAAATTACAAAGTGGCCTTCACTGTTTCCCTCTCCCTGGGTCCAATTCTCCGCAACCCCTGCCATTATGTACATTCTGTCAGAAGACATTGATGTTTCTATCAAGCAAGCAGCCAGTCTAGGAGAGACCAGACATTTGACTAGGCTGTCACCATCACATAGCAAAAATAGGAAAAGGAAAAGGAAAAAAGAGAAAAGAAAAGAAAAAGGTGTGTGTCTGTGTGTGTAATGAAGAAAGATCACATTAAAATCAAATGGTGGAAGAATACCCTAGCTTTCTATTAAATAGTCCCTCTTAAGTCAAATCAAGCAAATAGATACTTCATCTTTTGAACCTTTATTCCTTCTTGGCTTTCCCCATCGTGCCTTGTTCTGTCTGCACGCCGAGCACTGGGAGGTCTTGTCTTTGGGGATGTTGTGAGTCTGTCCACAGGATATAGCATCAGTAGGCAGGCAACACCTTCCTTACTGTGTTTCTCTGTTACATATCATTCCCTCCTACTGCCCCATTTTTCTGACCCCNGCATTTTCTACCCCCCTTTCTTTTCCTGATGTCTTAAACTCTCCCATCAGGCTTTCATTTCCATCCCTCTTTCCCACCTGCTCTCGCACAGATCACCCCGATCCGCACTGTCCAACCTGACGGTCACTCGGGGGGTGGGGGGGCGCTTCGTCTTACTCAGACCATCCACAGCATTTGGCTCCCTTCCAGAACATTCTCCCCATTTGTTTCTTGGGGCATCACTTTGCTGCGTCACTTTGTGTGGTTCGTCCTCTTCCAGGTGACCTCTGTACATTGGGGTGCCCGTTTCTCAGCCTCTGTCTACCTTCGTCCTCTCCTTATATCACTTCCCAGGTGATCTCTTCCAGCCTTGAGGCTGGAAATGCCATCCGCAGGCTGGTAAATTCCAAATGGGCTTTTCCCCTCCCAGGCCTCTCCTGAACGCCAGATGTGTATTTCCATCCATCTGCTTAACCTCTTCACTTACTTGCCCAATAAGTTCCTCAAATCTGGAGACCAAACTTGATCTCTCACCCCTGCTCCCACCCTCAACTCTCTCCAGTCTCCATCTTTCCCATCTCAGAATGGATACCAACCGAATCTCCTAGTTGCGCAGGCCAACAGCCTGGGACTTTTCCCTCCTAGTTTTCCTTTTCTCCATTCCCCGTCCATTGTTAGTGACTTCAGGCGACTCTACTTTCAAACTATAACCAGCCTCTGAGCACCTGTGGCCGCCTTCGCTGCCCCAGGTCCAGGTTATGGTCCGCTGTGTAGGCTGGATTCCCGAATCCAGTGCCTCTGCATCCAGCCACCTAGAGTCTGTCCTCCCTCCATCGGCCAGGGTAGATCTTTTAAACCTGGTTCCGAAACTTTGGTGGCGAGCGGAATCCACTAAGGCACTTGGTGGAAAAGCGAAGACCCAGGCTCCATCCTCTGTCACTAAGTCTGTGCCTCTTGAGTCCACTGCAGGTCACGTCCCCCCAAATCTGAGAGCCATTAAGGCAGAAGCCGGATGAAAGCTTTCTAAAGTTGGGGGAGGGGAAGCCAAAACCCCTTCGCAGTGTCCTTCGTGGCTTGAGAGCCTCCTGCCCCCTTTACTTCATCTGCTGTCTCTTGTCCCCATCGCACCCTCTGCTTCAGCCGCTGTGACCTCCTTGCTGGGGGTCTCTGCTCAAATACCTCCCGGAACACCACCGTCTAAACTAATGCCTCCCTCACCTTCGTGTTCTCTATCCGTCTTTCTTTTTCTTTGTAGACATCGTATATTTTTGTTTATTCTGGGTTGGTCCTCTCAACTATATGGTCTACTCATTCGCAGCTACGTTCCCCGTGCCTAAGACAGTGCCTGGGGAACACAGAGAAGTGCTTAGGAAAACCTGTCCTTGGTCGGCTGAATTGAATGCATGTGCTGCTGACTCAGTGCTACAGGTCACCTGTGAATGAGAAGTCCTCCCTTCTCCTCCCGTCTGCCGCTTCCCAAGGAAGCCAGCCTCATCAGATAGCCTCTCCTGGGAGCGCCTGCAGTCCAGACACAGGACTTTAAGGGAGCCGATAAATAATTAGCCTCGAGATAGGAACCCACACAGAAGCAGAATCCACAGATTTTCTAATTGATCTCCCTGCCTTTGCGTTGGCCACGCACAGTCTTCAGCATTATTAGCTGCCCATTCAAGCGCCCGGGGACAGGGAGGGTGGCGGCGGAAGATTCCTTAACCCAGTGCAGACTCGCTATTCGTGTTAATGGAATCTGATCAGGGTGACTGAGGAAAGAGCACTGGGTGAGCCTCCCTGTCATCCTTACAAAAATAGTAGCAACCATAACCGTTGACATTTATAAACTGCCGAGGAACGGCGGGACTGTGCCAAGCTTCTCACGGTCCAGCACCCTTGAGACCTGTTACCGTCTTGGGGGTGAGGACGATTATGCCTCCGCATGAAGCAGTTGGGGAAACTGAGGCATGTGTTATGTGTCGACTTGCTGGAGTCCTTTAGAAGTGAGTAGCCAAGTCAGGACCTTAGTGATCCTGAGGGCGGCTCCCTGCCACCTTACCTCTTCCCTCCTCCACGTGGAACCCCTCGTCCCCTGCTTCACATGGTCCTCAGACAGCATTTCATGCATAAAAAAGCCTATGGGACAGGAGCCTGGAGGATGCTGTTGAAGAAAGGGTTCACTGGGGCAGATGCCCACCCAGAACCACTTCCCACCAGCAGGTACATTTAATACACCACTCGTCTTTGGAAGACCTGTGTCCATCTTGGCGTGCTTCTGCAACCTGGCTGTTGATATCCTGCACAACTTTGCTCAGTGGGCTTCAAGGTCATTGGATCAGTGGTGTACAGGACTAGAGAGAGACGGTGACCTAGTCCATCAGCCTGTGTGACGTGCCCCTCCAGGACAGTTAGGCTCGCCGTGCTGAACTTGGCAAGGGGAGGTGTACCTAAGCATCCTCGTGACCTGGAGTGGAGAAAATAAGGAAAGCTTCAGCACGCGGCACCTGCCTGATGGCGAATATGATGAATGCCGTTTGGAGCCTCCAGTTCTCCACACTCAGGGAAGGCGGCTCATGCTTCGCATTAATCACCACCAAGCAAACACGGGCTTCCAGCGAAAGAGCCAAATGATTGGGAACAAATTCAAAACAGCTTTATTTCATTGACAGACAGGACCTTTTTGTTAAACTGTGGTTTAAAAACCTTTTACATCTCTGTCTCGTTCACACGTTACTGTAGTCATTCATATTTATGTTAACCTAGAACTTAGGGCTGGCGTATTTATCACAACCTATTGTTGGGAGAAGGGTTGTGTCAAAAAAAAAAAAAAGAATCTTTATTTGAAAAAAAAATTTAAGGCTGTTAAACAGTCCTAATGGGAATGACCCTGTTATCAACCATTATGGAAGCAAATGAGCTTCTGAACTGGAAAAAAATAAAATAAAACTTCTGAATGTCAGTGCGCAAATAGAAAACAGCAGTGAGTTAAACGAGACAGCGTGTGGTCGGCAAAGATAACCCATGTCGATGCTGTCGGGGAAAGTGCAGAAGCTGGGCTTAACCTGAACCTTGATAAGTGGCACTCTCTACGTTAACCATCTTCCGCTCGTTACCAGACCGATTCATTGAAAAGCCTCTCATTTCAAGCTAACCCCCCACCCACCCCTAGATGACCAAAGAGTTACCCAAACCTTTATGTCACATTATTCGAGGTGTACTAATTCTGGAATGTGTCTTCAAGCATCTAGAACTGTCACGAAACACCTGTGAAAAAAGATTCCGGTTCCTATCCCAATGCAAATACAGTAAGTTCCTTATGTCTTTTGACTGTGTCTGCTAAAGAATGATCCTTCCAAGACGGACCAAATTGATTCCAGAGAGAAACGTTAAGCTCTCTCCCTAATGCTGAGGCCGTCAGGGCCAGCTATGGCACCTAGGGTTCAGAAAACTGAGAAATGCGGGATTCAGCACTGGCTTCCAGGGAACATGGTGCTTCCAGGGAACACATGTTTTTAAAAATGTATATCTAGTTGTTTGTTGTTGCTGTTTTTGTCAGAAACAACTGGCAAGGGCCATAAGTCACGATAACTTCTGAGAAGTGAACCGTACTTATAAAGTGGCCTCCAGCTAAATGGGTATCTTGGCTCTCCGTGGAAATGGCATCACTCTAGATGCTTTAAATATATAATCTCTTGATGGACTGCTATGATTTTTACTTACCCGCAGTAGAAAATTCCCATAGTCTGGAAGGGTAGAACTTGTGGCTTCAACCACGTTTGGACAACCAATGAGCAAAACTCCTTGGCACATGAGAGCCGCAGAAGGATAGGTTTGGACTAGTGCAGCAGTAAAGCTGTTTGTCCGAATGGCAGGGAGAGGGAGGCGCTAAAGTTCAAGTCATGATAGATAAAGCCAAAGGGGGCAGAAATCCGGGGCTCCAGCGTATGGTTTTAGTCAAAAGTGCAACATTCAAGCTGATAATTCAAAGGAACCATTTTTAAAAACCGTTTTTACAGTGTGATTGGGTTCCTTAAAGCAGCACAAACGAAGTGTTTGGCATGTTGTTAAACCCGGGATTCGATATCGATCACAGAGCAGAGGAGATACGTGTGTGGCCATCACCATCTCTGTGTGCGGTGCAGAAAGAGATGTGTCCTTCCCCCCAACCTCTCAGAGCCATGTGACCCAAGGGGGTTCGCCAGTTGCCCAAAGCTGATTTCATTTTGTTTTCTCTCCAGTTTGAAAGTGGGGCTTTTTACTGCTTGGTCTCTCCTTGTCTGTTGGGAGTGAGCTGTCTCGGGTCCGTCAAGTCCTAAGAAAGGCCTTCCTGGCTCTCTGCAAACCTCCTGCCCCGCCGCAGTCACAGGCTTGCGTTCAGTAGTTCCGACGGTTTTCCTAAACCACTCGTGGGTCCTTCTTGGCCTCCAGCCCTGCATTCCCTTTCACTTCGTAAACGTAGCCCGTTAACTCGGTCCCTTGACTACTTCAAGCAATTGATCTGTTGGCCTAAAAGTGAGTGGTTCCATTTCAGGGGTAGGAGTTGAACCGGATTCTGCCCAGGGACAAGCGCGTTGGTGGGAGGTCCATCTCTCTGGAGACGGTGGTCAGTGGTATTACAGCCCGATCCACGTCTGGTCCTCCAGATGGTCTCACTGGGTGGTAAGGTGGCCAAGGTCTCTGGGGCTTGTTCACTTATTCATTCATTCACTCGTTCATTTTTCTTTCTTAATGTAAACTTATTTATCACATACGTTTCCAAGTCTGTAGGAGGTCCTGGGTCGCATTTTCTGCAGAGCTGCTCTGCCTCCCGCAGAACAGAGGTCCCCGTACAGAGAACGTGCTCTTGGTGTGCACCTCACTGTTGCTCTCTTCCAGTAGAGACTTTGGCGCATGTGCTGGGAATGTAGTAAGAGTCCTTTCAGGGCAGAGAAAAGCTCCACCATTCATCCCAATCTTATTAATCTGCCATAATTTTGATGTGCTTTCTAAAGTTGAAGCTTTCTGTACTTGTAAAAGTGCTTTGCAAATATTAGGTATTATCATCATTGAAGCTCGAATTGTTGATGGCAAGAATGAGCAAAACTTTTGATCATCATCATCATCATCATCATCATCATCCCCGTCCTCATCATAGGAGCAAGGACAGCCTCTCCTTTTCCCTTACATCGCCCAGCAGTTCCTGAGAGACTGCCCGGATATTTATCTTACAACAGAATCCTAGCATTTAGCACATGCTGAGTCTTTGATTTCTTGTTTTCAAATGTGTATCTTCAAAACTAGAGTATATGTAGCTGTTTCCTGGCAGGCATTTGGACTGAAATGATGAGAAATTTAGACCACGCTTTCAGCTAAGGTTCAGCCTGTACGCATCCAGAGAGATCAGTAGTCAATGTCTCTCAAAATACTACTCTTGAGTCACTCAGGAGATTGCCACTGACTTAATTAGCATCTGCACGTTTGCAGTCTGGTGTATCAAACATCCCAGGTGGTTCTTCTGAGCCCTAAAGTTTGAGAAACTTTGAAACAAAGTGTTACTTATTCCACATCTATTTTTTGTTTGTTATAAAACTAATGCATATACATTCAAGACATTAACGAATAATAGGGACGGGGGAAATCTCTTTTGCTCCCAGCACCTAAGCTAAAACGTTTAGGACTTTGAATTATTACCTTTTAGTCTTTTTCTCCCATCCATAGGTTTTATTTATAATATAGTATAGCCATCATTTTTGTTACCATTATTATTTATATGTGTTCGTTAATTTCATCTAAACAACTCTGCGTGGTATGTATTATTATACCCATTTTGCAGGTAAGGAAGTTAAGGCCAGAAGAGGCTTACATATATAATATACATACCCTTTGACAGCCTGCTTCTTTCGCTTACAACTAGAGCAAAAGTTATATTAGGTTATTTTTCATAATCATATTTTTCTTGTTGCTTTGGGCTGTAAATGGCAGACTTTAATTTAGTTGACTTCAGCTCTAATGTTGGATTAAGTGTGGAGTTCCCAATTTTCAATATCACAAATACGATATTCATTGAAGTAGGTTTTATTTTCGTTCTATACATAGACTTATTTTTTTTAATGTTTCTTAAAAATTGAATCTTTGGTCAAAAAATTTGAGCCACTGATACATTGCTGAGATTTTTAAGAGACTTACCACCATCACTTACTGAGTACAATTTACCCAAAGGGATATCGTGAAGCACATCCCAGCTTTATATTAGGGAACAAACGGCCACATGTTAGAGAAAGTTACGGGTTATTTATAACCACACACAGTAGCATGTTGGTGCCCTTTCCAGAAATCTAAGTAAAAGAATCACTTTTTCCTAGTAGCTGGGTGACTTGATTTCTTACAATCTAGCAGGTCTTCTTGGAAACTCAGAAATGCAGGCTTTCGTTTTGTTTAGTGGAGGGCTTGCTCTCACACTTCTACATCAGCATCCCATGAAGCTTCTCTGAATCTATGGGAGACTGAAGATCACATCTTTTTCAGAGAATTAAAATGGTGCTGCTGGGTCACTGGTTGCCCAGCTCAGGCTCCAGGCCAGCCCCCCATGTCTGAAGCCAAGCCGTGTCAGCTGACTCCCACGTGTGCTGCAGCCTCTGGACCCAAGGCTGCTCACGCCTCTTCATGGCTCTCAGTCACAGTGATTGATTCATTGCACTTGTGACGAGTGAGGTGCCATGGAAAAGGCACAGACTTTAGGGTCTGACATATTGGACTCAGTGCTTAGTTTTACCGCCTGTTTGTTGTAAAACTGTGATCATCTTCTTTCCAACTCTTTGCCTCAGTTTCCTGTTCTGCCCAATGGGTCCCGTAATACTTATCGCACAGGGTTGTTATGAAGATGAAATTGCCTAACAGATGTAAGTAACAGCAACAATGACAATGGCTAAAATGTATCAGAAACTTACTATGTGCCAAGTTTGGCATGCATCACCTTCCCTATATAACCCGGTGTCATCCTTATCATTATCCTAGGAGACAGGTGGTATTATTATTCCCATTTTGTGGATGAGGATTAAGAGGTCAACTGTTAGGTTGAACTGGATGAAATTGCCATTTTTGTAGGTACAGATGGTCAACTCTTATCAATCTCATACGGTCCAATCTAATAATGTGCCCAGGTGTCAGAGAGAAAAGTTGATAGAACCAGGATTTTAACCAACAGCTATCCAACCCCTAAGCCCACGTTTCTGGGGATTAAACTAACTGAACCCTGAAATACTTGAGCACCATGCCTTGCAGACCTCAGAGACTTAAAACTTGTCTGTTTCTTTTGTCTTCTTTTGGCCCACTCTTGCCCACCATTAAAATGTACCCAAGTTGAACCTCAGCCCGGGTCTCTGCATTTTGACAGACATCAGAATTCAGAATTTCAACGTGGAGCAGGGTATCCAGAGTAAACACAAAGGGGAAAATTGCCATGGCCGATCGTCACAACGTGTGGATTGAGAAAACACACGCGTGCACACGGACCTGATTTGAATGGTATTTCTGAGTGGAAGCTAAGTAGGAGCCGAAAATGGCCTTTTAAAATACAGAACATAAGGATGCAATTCACAGAGATGGTCTAAACTGTAAACATGCAGCTGTGGGGTTTGTGAGGCTCAGTGCTTACATACTGACAGCATACAAATTGTCAAGTACTTAAAGTTCCATTGTTGTGGAAAAGGCCTCACCCAGTGTCCTCGAATGGCCCCATTTCTTTTTTTAAAGCATAGGATTCATATCTCTTGGAGCATATATTGAAATATCAAACACAGATAACCTGTTAAGTATAATAAATAATGATTTTCCCAAATTCTTTTGTTCTATTATTAGTCATTATAGGGTTCTTTAAAAAATTTTTGAAGATTATAGTTTGCACTCCCCCAAACTCCTGCAAGGAAGCCCTGTGCAAAGAATGTTCACAAGTGTTCTGGATCCTTCTCCTGACTAACCTCTCTCACGAGTTCTTGTGGACATTTATAGGGTTGCCTTCCAGCACCTGTTTCCCCTCTGCCTCCCCCCCCNCTTTCCATTGGCAGAAGCCATGGGATTAAACCTGGCAGCTGCCAGCATCTGGGGTTCCCACCACGTGGCAAGAGGACACAGCAGACATTCAGACAGCTGAGCCCCTGGTTCCCATATTCCCTTAGGTCTGGCTGCTTTCCTGACCTTTCCATGGTTCCGTTACTCAACTCTTACTTGCATTCCACAGATGAATGAATTTCCCTTCATTTGGGTTGGGCTTTTGTCACTTGCAAACCAACTGTCACAGCAAGGTCTGCTCCTGGGCCTGTGTGGCTTTGGAATCACTTTCTGATTCTCGTGGCTCAGGAAGGAAAATGTGAACGTGTGACGTGTGCTGGTGAGATGATGCAGGGCAGCAGGAGTCCGGAGGAGAGTCCCACGGATGCAAATGAACGTTTCTTCCCCCAGGCTCCCTCTGCACATTGTCCAGAGCTCTGTTTCTAACCCTGACTATGCAGAATCACGTGCATTTATTGATCATCTCGCTATGAGAGACTGAGCAACTTGGAAGGTAGGAAGTGTAAGTCCAAATCAGGAAGAAAATCCCCAGCCTTTAGCACAGTCCCTGGTGAGAGTAAAAACTTTATAAGCATTATTTGCATTCAACCGAATCAGTTGAAAGTATTTACAAAAGACTTGATGGATGCAGGGGGATGAACAGTTTATAGCCCAGCTCGACCCCATTGTATGATTCTTGACCCACCTCTTAGACTCCAACTGCCATAGACTCTTTCATCTCAAGTGGAAGCCTTACTTTCTGTTGCAGTCATGCCTTCTAAATCTTTCTATGTAAGCTGTGAAGAGCTTGAATTAAATCACTTAACCTCTCTTAGCGTTCATTTCGTTAAATGCAGCAGATGAGACCTACCCCCAAGGGTTATCATCAAAACCAAATTATATGTTCCATAGAAAGTGCTTAATCCCCATGGCAGCTCATGGTAGGTGCTCAATATATATTCTTCAATTATTTTTCTCTCCTAACCAGAGATCAAAGAGGGTTGGTCTGAGAAGGTTTTCTTTCCCCCAAAATCTGACAGAGAAACTAGTGGAGAAGCTCAAATATATTACCTTTGACTTGCTTTGGTCATGGTAGGCTAATGGTTGTAAGCAGACAACTTTAAAATCTGGGCCTTAACATAGTACAAGATTATTTCTTGCTCATAAAACATCCAGTATGGACATATCCAGTTGTGAGGCTCTCTTCCAAGTAGACATTTAGGGACATGGGCTCCATCTTCTCTCACTGCCATCTTTATTTTGGACCTCCATGGTCTCAGCAAAAGTAGGAGAGAATGGAGAAATGAAGTGGTCATTTCTCACTAATGTTATGTATGCTAATGATGTACATAAGTACATCAGCTCAGAAGTGACTCATGTCACTTTCTGATCACCATACTATGACCAGAAGTAGTTGTGTGGCTCAGTGTAGACACAGAGGTATACCTTGATGGGGAAGCAGTGTCCCAGAAATGCCTCTACTTTATGAAAAAGGAGCCTTGGTAGTCCACCAGCACCTCTGCAATACGAACAACTGTGACTTTTGTTTTTTAATGCAAAATGTAGTTCTTTTCTTTCTCCACATGAATATTGGTGGTCACAAAGCCGTGAATCTTGCTGACACATTACTTTTCCCCCATTGAGATACTCTTTGATTATGCAAAGCTTTTTGTGATGATGAGTCCGTCAGTAGACACGGGCTATAGGAGCACTTTTCTAGAGAGCACGCATCACTTAGACTCCACATCATGAGACCCTCCTGCCAGCAGCATAACCTCGCCTCCTTTCCTCTGTCCATCTAGGTAATTATTTCATGCCAATCCAATTGTTGCCTCTTTTTTTCTAGAGCTATCCAAGAAAATATGACAAAAGTTTTTGCCCTCCATTCATCTGCCCATCTCTTCACTATCCGTCCATCCATCCACCCGTTTGTCCATCCATTCATCCACTTATCTATCCATCTATTCACCCTCCATTCCCTATCCATCCATTCCAGGCTCGTAGATCCATTCTTGTCTCCTAGATTCAGGCTCTTTCCCTGCAGATTGTTTGCACTTTCCCTGCTGCATTCTTGAACCATAAGGTTCCCATCTTTAGTACTTCCTCTTGTCACCTGGTGTTCAGCTTCTGCCTGTAGTCCTCTGAAATTTTCCTTAACCACTCGGCCTTGACCTCTTGCTCACTTACTATTTCACTATCCTTCACTCATCTTGCTTCTGTATTTTATGGCGTTTTATATATTTAATGATTGCAACGTGATTACAACATATTTCTTTATGTCTAACACAGTCTTTGCAACAGGAAACTAGATCATGATTTTGCAGACACAACAAATTCTGCAAGCATATGTCCTTGGGATGAGGACGTGGGGGTAGACACAAATATGATTACCACATATGCCTCTCTGGGCATAGCTTTGCCCCATTGCACAAATATAGAAAATTTGGCAAGCTGAAAATGAGCTACAAGAGATTCTCAGGCCTTTGCCTTCATAACCCAGGAATGTTGATTAAGGATCCTGATTATTTCTTTTTTTATTTCTCATGTATTTGTTGGGGAGTTGTTCCTCTATATGCCAGGCACCATTCTAGGCCCTGGGGATGCAGCAGGGCACAAAACAGAAGTCTTCATTGGTTCCATTGGTTGCAACTAATAGAAATCTTTTGAGATAACTTAAGAAAAAAAGTTGGGGAAGAGGAAAGAGTATGATGATATATCAAGATACAGGAGAGTCCCATAGGATACCATAGTCAACTCTTCCAGTATGCTCATATGGTAATGAAAGAGATTTTTCTAGCTCCAAATACACACACACACACACACACACACACACACACGAACACACACACGCCCTCACAGGATTTTCTTTATTTCTTGCTTGTAGATTGGAACACACCTGTCATAGAATTTTTGAGGCATGATTCCCAGGGGTCACGTTTCCATCCCCTGCACAAAAATAAGAAAGTTGAGTCCCAGTGGAGTGCTGCTTGGGACTAGGCTACTTCTGCCAACTCTAACATGATCATTGTCATTGGTCACCTGCTCTGATAGTCCTCTTCGTGACAGTGTGGTGTAGTGAGACAGACCCTGAACTTTGGCATCAGACCTTGCCAACTCTGCTATCTGCTACTGGAGGAGCCCTGGATAAGAATCCTGATCCCTTGGAGCTTTAGTTTTCTCGTTGGCCAAATCTCTTCTCACAACATCACTTTGGAATGGGATGCGTATCAATGGATTGAGATTCCTGGCTATTCCCAGCATGAGGAATGGCCAGGAGCCCTAGCTGCAGGAATTTAGACTATGCCAAATATAGGCTGTGTAAGGGCTTTCCATCAAGAGTGGGGGCTTCTCTCATGCTACCCTTCCCCGGCATCTGGCTGCCTCTGGTCTCTGGCAGAAAGCTTGTGTGCTTGGGTGACAAAGCAGATTGCTTCCTCCCACTTCTGTGGCTTACGACCCCTTTCTCTACCCTAGTTTCACTCTGATTGGCAAGTTCACTCAAAGTGAAACCTTAGCAAAACCTCAGGGTTTGGCTTAACTGCAAAGGCGTGGTTCATATCAGATTCGTACCCCAGAACCAGAAGACCACTCGTGAGAAATTCCGTAAGCACAGGAGTGTGGTTTATGTCAAAATCAGTCTGTTGGAATGAAGCTATTCAATGCCAGGTGGAAATATAGCATCATCAACTAGAATCTCCAGACCTCGGAACCTCTAACTCAGCACGAGCTAGCGTGTTAAACACTGGGGAGGTTGTGACCAGTCCAATTCCCTGACAATCACCTGAAATAACCCTAAGCACAATCATAAGCAATATTAAAGTATGTTCATCTCAAGAAAAGATAGGCAGGAATAGAAAAAGCCAAGACTTAAGAAGAATCAGAAGGATTTTAGTCTCAGACTGAGTTCTGCTTCTTACTACCGGGATCTCAGTTGAGTTCCAGAGCCTCCATCTCCTTATTGGTAGAATGCAGGAAATACCGACAGCATGGATTTGTTAAGAAGATAAAATTAAGTGAGAACTATGAGGTTGCCCTGCACAGGGCTGGGAGAAGCTCAGAAATGGCTTCTTACCTGGCCATTTTATAGAGCTTTGAGATGTCCAAAGTAGCCCCAAGGAACTGTGACCTGCCCCATCCTTATTGGCTGTAACAGTATGGCCCATACATCTGTTTTCATGAACCACAGAAAATGAAAAGGCCCCTGTCTTTTGATTTCGCCACTTAAATACAGGCACATGCTATTTCAGATTCATAGGCTGGCCTTTGCGAGTTCTACTGGTGCATATAGCACCTCTGCAGTCAATACGTCGAGTCCAGAAATGTTCATCTGATGCGAACTGCTAAGGAAGGAGATAAGAGAACTGGGACAGGGGACTGATAATGTCTTGAGCTTTTGCTTTGTGCTGTTGGCTTTATACCCTGTCCTTCAACTGAGGTTTACAGAGATCAGTGAATCGCCCAGTGTGGTGCACATAGTCGGTGGCAGGTGTGCTTAATAAGAAGTTCAAGAGGGGCTCATTTGGGGAGACCAGGGATACAAGAAGATGGCTCTTAAAAGTTTGAAATTGATTGCAGAGAGTGATATGAGCACCTGTGTAAACTCTTACGAAGAAAACACTAGAACTCCGAGTGTATTGCTTTCAGCCATTTCCATCTTCAGTATGAGTGTAGACAAGATAATTAATGAAGCGCCTGGCACATATGGGTGCCCAGTAATCGGGAGCTCTGCGTGAGCTGTTACAGCTAGTCTCAAACATTGTGGTCCCCTTACTTGAGGGCACAGGGTACAGGTGTACTTCCTTGCTTCCCTTGACAATAGGACATGGCCAGTGATTTGCTTTGGCCAATGAAACGGAGGTGACATTGACAAGTGTCACTTCCAGGAGGAAATTTTAAGAGCCGGTGCCTTCACCCTGACTCCTTCCCATTGCTCTGGCAATCAAGGGAGCAAGACCGCAGTGGAGCCTCGGCCCTCCTTGGGTAAACAGTCGATAGAGCTTTCCTGCTGATCTTCATAGAATCTGGAGGGAATGAGTGAGGGGCAAACCTCTGCTATGTCACATCACTAAGATCTTAGAACTATTTGTTATCGCTGCAGAACCTAGCCTATCTTGCCCAATACAAACCTTCCGTGTCTCATAAAACCTGACACCAGCACTGTTGTATTCATTTGCTTCTACACGTTTATGACTTCAGCCTCCTTCCAAATGTATTACAGGCTCTGAAGCATGATAAGACAATTAGGTTCAAAGCAAAACAAAGACAATTGCCTGGCACAGAGGGAATATACCGCTACAGTAAATCAATCACTAACACCCGGCCCTGAATTTGCTCAAAGTTTTCACAAAGGCACCAAGGGAGCTGTGTGGAGTTCCTGTCTAACTCCTTGGCAACTTTTATGTATTTGTATAGGAAGGTCTTTTGCCAGATGGTTAAAATGTTCATGCTCCTATTTTGTTTTAATGCAAACTGACATTTCTTCATCTTCCCGCAGTGGGTTTCTTTTATGAGGTCGTACTTTGCATTTTCATAGAAAGAATTTCTGACTCCCCATCGGGAGCCCACCCTGCAGTTTCTGTGGGGCCTGGATTGGTTAACCACTCGCTTCAGTTTTAAAGCACCACAGGCAGAACCAACCATCATGAACTTCTTGATTTACACTGTGGTGGAGAGTGTCTGAGAAGCCAGAGAGAAACAGGAAGGCGCTGTTTTGGGAGCCCCAAGGAGAGCTGGGCCGCAGCTCTGGGGTGCCCTTGGCCCCCAGAAAGCCAGCTTGAAGTGAGCCGTGCATATGGTTGTTTTTGTTCCTGGGGAAGAGCCTGAAATGGACGCTGACCTCATGTGTGAGGAGCTTTATGAACAGATATATAAATCGAAATATAATCACATGTAAAGGTCAAGAAATAATAGCAAAAATAAGTAATACAAATAATCAGTGATACCCAAAATAAATAATATGCATCAAAGAAAAATTTTCTAAGGTGAATAGTGGTGCCAGCTTATAGTAAGTAATTTGTAAACATCTTTTAATCCTCACAGTAACTCCATGAGTTAAGGTTTGTTATATTTTATACAAAGACGAAAGGAGTGTATTTAAATGATATAAAATCAAACACTTTCGTTTGTTCATTCAACTATTCGTTTGCTTATATACTGATATGTACATATGTCCAGATGTACATGTTTAAGAAAAAAAGCACCGAAAACGCACGCTCGCTCTGTCTCTGGGCTCCCTTGGGAGCTGCGTTGGTCCCCACATTCCGCATGTCTCTCAGATTTTCCCATTGACCAGCACCAACACGCCACCGTCTGGGTCATTATGGTGACCACAGTGGCCAAGTGAGTGATGTGAGGTTGAGCCAAGTCTTAGTGCTCGGTATACAAATGGTGCTTTTCACTGGTCGGGGCCATTCCCATTGGGCGTTCTACACTGCTGATCTTTGGAAAAGAGCTTGGCCTCCCAGCTCCCTGGGCAGATGTGGGCACAGACTCAGGTTGTATGTTTTTCTCCTTTGCCGCCTCACCACACAGAACTCTAACTCACGGAAATGGAAATTCCATTGGAAATGTAGCTTTCTTTCCTAAAACTTGATTCTACTCAGGATAGTTGGTAAAAAGAGAATTTTGAAATTTTGATTCCAAAGTTATATCGTCTTTATGGTGACTGTTTTTACTTAGAAAGCGCATTATAGTCTACATTTTATTACTGATTTTTCACAGTTCCCTCGTAGTCAGAGGGATTCCGATGTATCAGCAGAGAGATTGCCAGTAAGAAAGAAAACAAACTAATTATTCTGGACTGTGGCCATTCTCAACATTCCTTAAAATGATCCCATAGCTACTTCATTCTCCTTTGTAAATGTAAAAGTTCCCAGCATGTGGTAGATGCTTAATAAATGTTAGTGCCCTTTCCTGAGAAGGTAAGGCAACTTCTTTCAAATCTTACTGCAAAACTCCAAAGGCAGATAGCAAAACTGCAAGTTTTAGTTTTTTTTTTTTAAAGTATAAATCATTGTTATTAAATTTGATCAGGATATCGTGGTCAAATTTGTACAAGGGTATGCAAGCTTAGAGAGGTGAAGCAGTGTCTTCTGCTGGTTTGTGATACTTTCTGAGGATTCAGAGCTCAGGTTTATTTAAAGTCGCTGTTTGAAAGAAAATTAACTTATCGCCCCTTGTGGCAGAATCAGGACACATTGTCAGTACTCTCCAAATCCTAAACTGATGAGTTCATCTCTCCTCTGAGTATAGGGCCCTGACTGTCGGGTGTGGATGAGGAGTCTCTCTGTGTCCTGTCAGAGTACAAGTCAACTCTTTGCTATAGACTCTTCAGAGCACTAGGAAGCCCCCAGTGTGAATGGAGGATGGCAAGAGATACATCCCAGGGAAGGTGGATTCCTAAGGCAGCTCTGGCCTCCTGATAGCACAGATGGCCCCTGAGCCCCTCTGCTAGGCACAGGATGGGGTGGGAAAGGTGGGGTGGGTGTCTTCACTTTCGAAGTGACAGAGCGGGCATCCTCGTAAGGAGAGAATTCATGAGCTTTCCAGAATAGCCCAGGGAGATTCCTGGATTCCAAGCCTTTTGGTTGGGTCTTCAAGAGTAACACAGGCTGGTGCTTCTTTCTTCCAACTAGAAGCATATGAAGCACATAGACATCTTCAGTGTTCTCAGAAGAAGCGTGGCTGTTCCTATGTTCAGAGGAGATAGGCGGAAAGGAGCAAAATGGGCAGAGGAGAAGAAGGCCACTCACATATCAAAGAGAACGTATCTCAGCAAGCACCACTGTATTTGAGAGTCAAACTGGACAGTTTGTAGGCAGCTCTCAATTTTCAGAGCCACTGGACCAAGCCTGGAATATCTGGTTTAGGATTCCTCGTCTCATCCCTGTGCTGGAAGAACAAACTTAGTAGTTGGCCAAGAGGCAGGAAGCCAGAATAGGACTCCTTGCTGGACAAGAAGTTCTGAGCAAAGGGGTTTTGACTTCACATTAGGCGCGGAGAAGAGTGACCTACAGCTGGCTCTTGGCCCAAGGCAAGGCCCTTTGGCTTTTGGGTGTGCGGTCCTGCTGAAAAGGGAGATTTCAGTTATTTCTACCAGCACTTTCTCTGGAACCTGGCAATTTTTCTGCCTTCTGGTTTGCAAGGGTATCACTCCAATCACCTCACATAATGTGCAGCCCTTTGTAAGTATGCTCATGCATGGGGACCAGGAGATGGTGAAGAGCCAGGCCTTGGAAGGGACAGGAAGTGGTATGATGTTCTGGATCCGATGAGACCTAAGGGACCCTCAGCACAAGGTGATCTTGTAGCTTTAGACAAATAGTCCACCACAATGTGGCCCAGCTCCCTGTGGCTCCTCTACAGTCTAGATTTTTCTGCTTATTCATCATTCTTCTGTTTGCTCTGAAATTTGACTTATACATCCTACTCTTGGCCTCTTTGATCCCTCTCTATAGTATGACCTCATCTGGCACTATTGACTCCATCAGATTCCTAAAAGAGAAAAATCTGTTGGGGTCGGCTCATCTTCCCAGGCCATGCTGTTGGTCCCTAGCCAGGCTGTGGACTCTCTGGGCACAGTCCAAGTGGTGGCCTCCAAGCAACCTAGACTTGCAGTCCTAAACATAGCCTGCGGATGGGACATCGGAAGGTTGAGAGGAAGCAGGACATGGCAGTATATTGGATATTTTCTCCAACACAGCAATGCAAACACTATACAGTGGCAGGAATTCTGCACCTCGGTTGCCTCTATGAGCCTCAGTTTTAGGTCCAGAGTAGATAAAGACAAGGTTTGCAAAGCACTGTGGGTCTGGCTCTGGGGCAGTGGGAAGCATTTATGAATGGCCTCACCATTGGTGAACAATGCAGAGGTCAGCCTCACGGTCGTAAGCAAGTATTATCTACAAACATACATACGTGCACTGCGTGCATGTAGAGTCAGAGAAACAACAACCTGAAGAAGCACAGTGCTTTCTTTGGGGGTTTCTTTTTGAAAGTAAAAGGGGTTTTCTAACTTGATCCTGTGGAGACCACTTTAGTTTCCATTTTTCTCAGATGATAACATCTAGAGAGGGACTCCTTTCACTGCAGCTACAACCACATAATACTTATTAATTACCACAATTAGTACTTTTTGTGGGCTTCTAGGACTATCTCAGATCTACCCTGAATAGTCAAAGGGGATTCACAGCCTACCAAACAGCAGTGGCAATATCAGTCCGGGATACAACCTGACCCCCATCCTTTAAAGCTGTACGTACACAGGGCACCTGGGTGGCTCAGTCGGTTAAGCATCCAAGCTTGATATTATCGGCTCAGGTCGTGATCTCAGTCGTGAGATCCAGCCCCAAGTTGGGCTCCACGCTGAGCGTGGAGCCTGCTTGGAATTCTCTTTCCTTCTCTTTCTGCCCCTCCCCAGCTCACTCACGCACACACATACACACACACACACACACACACACACACACACATGCATGTGCTCTCTCGCTCTCTCTTTCTCTCGCTCTTTCTCTCTCAAAATAAATACATAAACTTTAGAAAAAGTCTGAATGAACATATTGATCAGTTCTTTCCCAAAATATGCTGCCTGTTAGAACATTACTCATTTATTTTTTTCATCCTGCTGTTTGTTGTAATAAGGGAGTATATGATTAACTTCATGTACACTGAATATAGCTGTCATCAGGAATGGAAGCAATTCTGTTTTGCCAGAATTAGGGCGCTTGCATGTCCTTTCTTTTGTGTAATTCATACATTCTCCTGCTACCAGTACCCCATACCAAGAATTGTAAATGCAGTTTTTCATCAGGAAGGCAGAGTGTGGTGGGGACAGAGGGTAGCTGTGTGACAGCTCTCTTAACCTTTTTGGAACCTATCCACTTCTGTGTAATACCGAGATGTTAGTTACCCATCTTATAAGATTCCTTGAACTGATTAGAAATGATATCTATAGTTTTGGGCAAGTAGTTGATAACAAATGATCATTATCTCCAATATTCAAGGTACCCAATATTTATAAATACGAACAGGAATTACTTCTTCGAATTGGGGCACTTTTTAAATATTTCCCAGTCTCTCAGATTTTCAGGCATGGGTAAACAGACGACCATTTCAGTTGCCCGGACCTCGCAAAACTTCACGGCCTTTGCTCGTTTTTTCCCGGGAAGGGGTTTTTCACATCACACCTGGGGAGTGATTTTGTCTTCGCTGCCCCTGTTGTCATGGTGGCTGTGGGGGCGGCTCAATGGGGGCTTGGGTGCCTGAGAAAAGGAGTAAAAAACCCAACTGTGAAAACCCAAGAGAAACCGAAAGACCCGAACACTGGAAAAAAAAAAAAAAGAGAGAGAGAGAGAGAGAGCTTCAGGACTGAAGCGGTTAAGGAGCCGGCTTCAACAGGAAGTGGGCAGAAAATACTGTTTTCAGTACGCTCATGGGAACTGAGTTGGAAAGTGCTGTGGTGAGTGTGTGTGGAAAAAAGGGCTTTAATCAAGCTATAAATATCTGTTTCTTTGAAGTTTTATGACCAACAATTAATGTTACTGGAAGGCACATAAAGAGTTGTTTCTTGACTTGGTGGGTCTGAGTGGGGCGGGGTCAGGTTAAGATTCTCTCCCAGAAGCTGTCCCTACAGATTCCCTTTCTGTGTGTGTGTGTGTGTGTGTGTGTGTGTGTGTGTGTGTGAGAGAGAGAGAGAGAGTGCTAAAGTGTAACACAGGTGTCCTGAATCATCCTCAGCATATAGTTACTAATCCATCCATCCATTCATTCATTCCTTTGTTCATTCAGTGAACTAATGTTTATCAAGGGCCCNGTGTGTGTGTGTGTGTGTGTGTGTCAGAGAGAGAGAGAGAGTGCTAAAGTGTAACACAGGTGTCCTGAATCATCCTCAGCATATAGTTACTAATCCATCCATCCATTCATTCATTCCTTTGTTCATTCAGTGAACTAATGTTTATCAAGGGCCCTCTGTGTGCAAGCCCTGGTGATACAGCAGTGAGCAAAGGAATGAAACTCCTGCCCACAGGAAGCTTTTACTCTCCTTGGGGAAAGAGACAACTGAAGACATGTCAGGAAAAGTAAAGCGCCGTGAAGGTAATATGCAGCTGTTAAGAGGACAGAGGGAGGAAGGGCAAGAGGCTGTGCGACTCTGATGAGTTGCCTGTAAACAGACACCTGAGTAAAGATTTGAGATGAGCAGTGCTACTGGATAGTAAGTACTAAGGCCCTGGGGCAGGCATGTGCTCAGGAAGGCTCTGGAATGCCAAGGAGGCCAATGGGAGAGACCAATGAGTCCCACCAGAGAAGGCACCTGTTACCAAGGTGCCGGCCATGCCCTGATTTGGCGGTCTTGAGGGTCAAACTTTCTTCTTCCTATACAACAAAACAGTGTGAAAAACAAAAGCAACAGCAAAACTCCTTCAATAAGTTGCAGACAGGGCTGCCTTTTCTTTCTTTTTTTTCAAAAATGCTATATGCCTCTTTCTTTTCTTCTTTTTTTTTTCTCACTTCTTGCTATGTGCTGACATCAATGTTAGACATTTTTGTTATTTCATTCCTGCCTTGAAGCCCTTCCATTGCTCTTGTGAGTATAATTGAACTTGAAGGCTAACAGGCGGTAGCAACATATACCTTTCCCCACAGGGTGCCCATTATACCTAACCTCCGTTAATGTGGACTTCTGGAATTTGGAGTTTAAGATCCATTGGATTCAGAACTTGGCTTGAGGTTTACCCATGCACTCTCCCTGGAGAAAGGGTTTACTAAGCAAAGAGTACTCCAGAACAATCTGGAGTAAGTCTACTCTTTGCAAGAAAGCAGTATTAAAGTACCATTGGACATTTTAGAGTCCTGTTTACTCAAGGATATTCTTACCTAGTCTTTTAAGGTCTTCGCTGGATAAAAGTTGGTTTTCCGAAAAGGCTTTCTGCACATATTTGACAATGGCCTTTGGTATGATGTTTTTGTTTTTTAAGAAAATGCATAATTCAGATGCGCTTCCCTTCCAGGTTGTGTGAATTAGGAAGGTTTGCTGTGTGTGAGCAAGCGTTTTCCTCCTTGGGTTTCTTGGGTGCAGGGAGCTCTTTATGACTAATGAGATTCATTACATGTGTGTTTAGCCTACCTATTAATAAGGCTTTAACAATATTAAAATCCAAAGAGATAACAGAGAGGGAAGCCTTTGGGGGCAAGGAATCAATTGTGCCGACTTGCCTGAAAACAGAACAGCAAGATGGCAGCCATCTAGCCTGTCCTCTTTACTTAACTTCAGTAAAGCCAGAGGCAATGTCGCTCAATTGTTCCCAAATGCTTGGCTCGCCATAGGATGGGGATGTGGACCTCTTCATTTGACTCCCTCCACCATACAGACCCTTCATGTCTTCCAGGAGCGGGAGTCTCTTTCCTGGCATTGGGTCTGTGAGGAACTAGGTCTTGGAGTTTCAGCAGCAGCTCAGGGAAGAGACTGGCTGCCATGTTTGTCCCTTGCTTTTCGTAATTGGCCTTTAGCCTGATCTAATTCAGTCTGGCAACATCTTTTGTCCAGTTACAGAAATGGTGGATAGGGAATGAACTGTGATGGAAGCAGAGATGGATTTATGTACCTTTTCAGAGACCTGGTTTCCCCAGGATTGGACACAAAGGTGACAGGTTTTGGCGATCTCGCTGGAATTGATGGAATTGTTACAAACACTTTCTTCAGTGGCTCCACAGGAGTAGAGGATGGGTTTCAACCTGACACAGTGCCCGTCCTCGCCAATGGAGATGTGACCTGTGGCCCTAAATATACCGTAGGGTGTAATGCTGTCTTCTTCTTTTAAAAAATTTTTTAAGTTTATTTATTTTTGAGAGAAAGAGAGAGAGCACAAGTTGGGGAGGGATGGAGAGAGAGAGGGAACCACAGAGTCTGAAGCAGGCTCCAGGCTCCAAGCTGTCACAGCTCAGCACCCAACCCGGGGCTTGAACCCCTGAACCGTGAGATCATAACCTGAGTTGAAGTCGGATGCTTAACTGACTGAACCACCCAGGCGCCCCTGCTGCCTTCTCCTTTAAACTTAGAAATGCAACCAGCTGTAAAGAAAGATGCAAGGATATGGGTGAAATCACTATGGCATGGCCATTCAAGAGCCACTTCCCCTTTTCTACATCAGGAGAAAGAATGATACTTCTAAAGAAAAAAGTCAGGGCAAAAAATTGTATTTATGTCTATGATAAAGACAAAATGTCTGGGAGAGGGTAGGAGCTTATTAGGATGGGAAAAAAAAAACCCACCAAAACACTAAATGCCAACTTATTTACAATAGCTGTGTTTGAGCGATGAGGCTCTGAATCTGTTTTTCTTTGTATTTTCTCATTTTAAAAAATGGGTACATTAATTATGAGATCAAAGAGAAATGTTTAGTGGCTTTTTTTCTGTGCATTTAATTTAGATGGAACTTCTATTTGCATGAAAATTATGCTTGCAATGCATATGGTGATTTTTTTTTTTTTAATGAAAAAGCCACCACTTTTACCATCCCAGCAGCTCAGCAACCAGTGGGCAGAGCACCGAGCTGGCTCCTGTTTACCCAAGAGCTGGGTGACACCCACAGCAGACACAGTGACATTAATTTTACCACAAGCTTCCGGCCAGAGCCAAAGAAGAGACTGCAGCCCATTTGGTAACTTGAATGAACATCAAAAGGACAATCAGATATTAGTTAGTCCTGTTCCTCTTTCTCAGACCATTGATAGTTTTGTCTCCTGCCTCCCCTCCCCTGTGCCCTTTGACAGAGAATGACAGGCTTGAAGGAGAAAGGGGAAAGGGGAAACGGTTGACTCAGCAAGCGCAGGCGTTACCACAGCTTCCTGGCCACCTCCTTCCATAAGAGGAAGGGGAGGAAGCCCAGAGCATTCTAGCACTCAGTATTATATGGAGAAGTACTTGAGCAAACAGTATGGAATAAATGAGGGAATGCTGAGTTAGTGAAGGAATGAATGAATGAATGAATGAATGAAAGAGGGAGGGAGGGAATGTATGAATGAGTGAGCTTCCTGGCCACCTCCTTCCATAAGAGAAAGGGGAGGAAGCCCAGAGCATTCTAGCACTCAGTATTCAGTGGAGAAGGACTTGAGCAAATGGTATGGAATGAATGAGGGAATGAATGAGTGGGTAAGTGAATGAGTGAGTGAGTGAATGAATGAGTGACTGAGTGAATGAATGAGTAAATAAATGAGTGAGTGAGTAAATGAATGAATACCCAAGATCACTCAAAAGTAGTCATGATTTAGACAGATACATTGCCCATGCATATCTCATCCTACCTCCTCACCCCTCAATGCTGTGAATACCAAAATACGTTTGGTCAAGTACAGATGGGCTTGCCAGTCGGGCTGCTTTCAAAGTCACTGGCATGTTTCCTTATCATTTTTGCCAGCTCTCTGATCTGTGCTTCCTGAATTCTAAAGAGCAGACAGCCACCACTACCGCCACCACCACCACCACAACAAACAAGTGCAACGCACCACGTTAGAGCAGCCTTTTAAAAAATTCATCTAATGCCTTTTGGGTGGGGGGAGGCGGGCAGGGAAGACAAAGCTGACATTCTCGAAAAGTTTTGGAATAAAATATGGACAAAGGCAGTGCACCTGGGTGGCTCAGTCGGTTAAGTGTCTGACTCTTGATTTCGACTCAGGTCCCAGTCTCCCAGTTTGCGAGTTCAAGCCCCGCATCAGGCTCCATGCTGACAACGTGGAGCCCGCCTGGGATTCTCTCTCTCTCCCTCTCTCTCTGACCTCCGTTGCTTGTTCTCTCCCTGTCTCTCAAAAATAAATAAAGAAACCTTGAAAAAATAGAAATGTATACAGAGGCGAATGCATAAACTCAGTGACCATCTGAAGCTATACCTCCAGTGGGGCATAACAAGTCTCCCTCATTTAAAGAAGCTTTAAGAGGCAATCAGGGAGGCAATAAGAGGAAAATAATCGTGTTTCTTTCATTAAAAGGAGCCCGATATTTATTGATCCAACAAGTTTACACTGCGTGCACCCAGGAGTGCCATCAGCCCAAACCAGATGGGCGTCTGGGGTAACTGTTCCCTCGCATTGCTGCCGAGGGGATTTGCCAGATCGCCTTGTCAGCTTCTGGATTCTTTGGGCACACGGGAGGGGCGACATGGTTCTGGCTTGTGTCTAAGCCCCGTTGAGGTAATTTCCGGTCCCCTAACTAGGGCAAAATAATCCTCACAATTCCTTGGACATTCTCTCCTGCCCCCCACCCCTTCTACTGCCAGTGTTACCCCTTCTGGAGGCTTCCGCATGCCTTGGAATCCTCTGAAGGTGATCCCGGCCTAGGAAATGTCTGTTGCCTCTGTCTGCTTCTTGTTTTCCACTATACGCCAGCCACCAGGACCCTCACCTCTCCCTCCAGCAGTTTTATTTAGCAGGAGAAGAGAGAGGGGAAGATGGCCCCCTATTTTATAGCTGTTTCTTCGAGGCGCTCAAACTGCTTTCAGGCATGTCCTTATTACCTCATTAATCCTCATAATGTTCCCTTGGCAGTAGTATTCTTATTTTCGGGATGGAGAAATTGAGGCACAGGCAAAATAAATGGCATGTGGAAGGTCAGGGAGCCAGGCAGTGGAAGAGGCGGGGTGGCCTCTGGCATCCGTCCTGGGCCATCGGTCAGACTGTCCTCTTCAGATACAGAGAGAGAGGGAGCAGGAGGGAAGGAGCTCAAATTGCAGAGGTGCTAGAGTGGATGGGGGCGAATTTGGCCATCACTCATCAATCTTCCTGGCAAGTAAGTGGACTATGACCCGCCAGGATTTCACAGTGGGACCGTTAACATTGGAAGCGTCCCATGTAGGGAGCGCTGTGCTGGGCTCGGGGATTCTGCAGTTAATGAGACAGACCAGAGACGTGCCTCAGTGGAGTTAATATGTAGGGGGTTCCGAGCCTCACGAGCTGGACTGCAGACCTAAGAAAGCCCTACTTGCCCCCGCCCAGCCTCGTCCCCCACCCAGACTTCCGCCCTGTTCTCTTCATGGTCTCCTGGCACCCCGCTCTTCCCCCGTTGGGTCTTTCCTCAACAGAATCTCCTTTGAAAATATAAATGGGATCACATTTTCCCCCTGCATAGAACGATCCAGAAGCTTCGCGATGTCAGTCCTCGTGGCAGCTGATTTTGACCGTGGCTTATGGCAGCCTTCCTGCTCTCTCCCCTGTTCCCAGGCTCTGCGTTTGCACCTGCTGGGCTCTCTCCCTCACTCACTCTGTTCCAGCCAAGCCGGCCTCCATGCTGCTCAGGTGCCCCAGGCACGCTCTGCCTCAGAGCCTCTCCTCGCCCCCTCGCTAACCACAGGCCTCACCTTTGCGGGCCTGCCTTGCGCCTTCGGAGGAGGCCTTCTCCCCGCATCTCACATCTAGTTCGTCGGCCTCCCCCGTGCCCCTCAGCACTCCTTTGCCCTCACAGGCTTTGTTTTTTCCCCACATGCCATTCCCTTGGGACCATCCATCCGTTTTCTCTCCCCTTGCGTGAAAATGCACCCTGGGGGGGAAGGGCACGCCGTCGGCTCTGCTCTCTGCTGCTTTCCCATCGCCAGGAACCTACCAGGTGCCCGGCTCATAACTGGATCTCTTTACGGTGGGTTTCTTCCCAGGGCTACAGAATAACGAGGAGCCTGGAATAGGGTTCTGTGTTCAGAAGATCTCACTGGGGAGTGGAAAGGATCGCGGTGGGTGGGGATTCTTTGGGGTCTGAGGATGTTGGGCAGGAGTCCAGAGAGACACCCAGGACAGGGCTCGCCGTGTGTCGTGGGGTTTGCACTTTCTGTGGCAGAGGCATAGAAGGATCTCTTCATCGAAGGGACCAAACTGGATTTTTTAACTTTCTTTTTGAACGTCCCTAAGAGGTCACCTACCTACCTACCCACCTGGTTATGCCACACCCTCGAGGTCATCATGACTGACAGCGCTATATGGAGGGCAGACCGCCCTGGGTCCCCGGATTCACAGAGAAGTCAGAACTCTCCTTTGTAAAGAGCCTGCTTTGCTCGATAATTGCATAATGACGTCTTTGATTCCCAGGCCCTCGTCCCCAGCTGTTTCCTTAGGCATGTATTCAAGATCTGAGATACCATTCACCATCCAGAAGGATGCATATTTGTATCTAGCTCCAAAAAAAAAGTTGTGCGTGTGTGTGTTGTTTTTTTTTTTTTTTTTTTTTTTTTGGCCCACATCACTGCTGCCCATGGCAGAAGATTCTAGCAATTAGCAGGAACTGAAAGTGATAATTTATTGCAACCAACACTATGATCTAATAGTCACACATTACAAAAGCAAAATCCATATATTTTTTCACCGCGGCACTGCGGCACTGCGCTTTCTCGTGTCTTTTGTTTGCGTTAGGGGAAAAAAAAAACCATAACCCTCTCCCACTAAGAACCAGAGAGGGCCTCTCAGGTTTCAAGAGAGATGGCGTTCACGAATGTACTCTGAAAGGGGCTCGGTTTGTATGGTAGGGGTGAGGAGTGTGCGGTGTGATTCAATTTCCAAATGATCTTTGGAGAGTACAGGACGCTTTCTTCCCTTTTTTAAGGAAAGGTGATCATCTCCCAGAAGGGGCGGTTCTGACACAGGAGTGTAGGGGACTCAGACTGGAAACTGAGAAGCTTCAGGTCTTTCGTCCAGCGATCACAGTTCAAATCTATTGATTTTGACCACTGGATCTTGCTCGGATCCGAACCTCAGGTGAATTTCCAAACCACCAGGCAACATAAATTACGGGCAAAATGATAAGTCAGGTCCTGCCAGGTGACTAAGGCAGCGTGGCATTGCGTCAAGTCTTTAAAACATATCCCAGTGGCCCAAAAGCATTAATACGTTTGGAACATTGCCTGTCCAGTGTTCAGAGAGGCGCCTGCAGAATTTGATTCCTAGGTACATCAAGTTTTTGAGCTGGAAGAAACTTGAGACACTCTCTATTCCAGCAAATTCCAAACCTGTCTGCTCATCAGAATCATCTGGGAGCTTAAAAACAAAATACAGACTCCTGAGCCTCATCTTCCAAAGACACACATTCATTTTCCATAGGTTTGGACCCAGGATGCTCCAAGCAGGGGTAGAGCCACACCTGTGGGGACCCCTGCGATTGTACAGATAGGGAAACTGAGTCTCAGTTTGTAAGATAGAGAGTGGAAGGATTGCACACAAAGCCCCAGGCCCCTAGTGTGTGGCGTTTTTCCCTGGACCGTGTGGAATCCTGGGGAACCTCGTTCGCTAACCCCCAGAGATCAGAGAATATTTGTAAAAATTGCTTTGGAAGAGGGACAATGAAATCTCACTTTCTTCAAGCCCTTCTCGTACCTCTGGTTGCATTTCAGTAAATTTCCCCAAAAGGCAATTATCAGAGCGCCCCTAAATACTGAGCGAACTTTCACTGGGATTTTTTCAATACAGAACCTGATGCAAGGTTCAAGCTCACAAGACCAGGAGATCATGACCTGAGCCAAAACAGAGAGTCGGATGCTTAACCCACTGAGCCACCCAGGCACCCAAAAATAGCGTTCATTTCTGCAGAGAAATATATACCTTCCCCTTTTTTCTTGAAACATGTAGCCTCTCCATCTATCTGTTATTTTTTTAAATTTTTTAAAAATTTTATTTATTTCTGAGAGAGAGAGAGAGAGAGACAGCATGAGCAGGGGAGGGGCAGAGAGAGAGGGAGACACAGAATCTGAAGCAGGCTCCAGGCTCTGAGCTGTCAGCATAGAGCCCGACATGGGGCTCAAACCCACTGACCGCGAGATCATGACCTGAGCCCAAGTCGGACGCTCAACCAACTGAACCACCCAGGCGCCCCATCTATCTGTTATTTCTACGTTTGACAAAGCAAATGGTATGATGCATCTTTCACTTTCCTGTTTACGTTAAGAAAAACAATATTCAGGTCCCTCACTGCTGAGGGAGACAACAGGGAGGAGTGGAGACTGTGGTGAACTGTAAGGCACATACTCTGTACAGAGAGGAAGTCACCTTCCATTCTAGCTGATCATTGCCATTTGGGGATATAGATCCAGGGTAGTGAGATCCTCTGATTTTTTTTTCTTTCTTTTCTAAGAGAAGTAAGAAACACAGATATGTATATGTGTGCGTATGAGAGAGAGAGAGAGAGATTTCAAAGTTTTAAATATTGGCAACTAATTCAGTTTATTTTTACCTTTAGCATATTGTAACAAATACACCGGCGTGAGTCAAAAAGAACAGGGCGCCTTGCAGCTCATGGGCCTCAACTTTGAGACTTCTTTCTTTTTTTTAATGTTTATTTTTCAGAGAGACAGAGAGACAGAGTGTGAGTGGGGGAGGAGCAGAGGGAGAGGGAGACACAGAATCCGAAGCAGGCTGCAGGCTCTGAGCTGTTAGCACAGAGCCCGATGTGGGGCTCGAACCCACGAATCATGAGATCATGACCTGAGCCGAAGTGAGATGCTTAACTGACTGAGACCCCCAGGTGCCCCTCAACTTTGAGACTTCTGATTCAAAGATACTTAACTGAAGTGTGAGTGACAAGGGACTGAGTGGCAGAGCTCAACCAGGACAGTGGAACCAGTAAGAGATATATGTTAAAGAGATTTATTGCAAGGAATTGGCTTATGCGATTCTGGAAGCTTCCTGGGAAAGCCCTAACTCCGTGCTGTGAACTTTTGAGAAAGGCAGCCTAGAACTCTAGGCAAGGGCTGAAGCTGTTGACCTAACACAGGCTCTTCTTGCAGAAAATGCTCACTTCCCCGCTTCAGACCTTTCACCTGATTAAGTCAGGCCCACCCAGGTGATCTAGGAAAATCCCTCTTCCCCAAAGACAACTAACTATGGGCTTTAATCACATCTCCCAAGTACGGTCCCAGCAACACCTTGATTAGTGTCACATTAAATAGCAGGGATCTGTCTCGTAGCCAAGATGACCCATAAAACTGGCCATCCCAGGGTAGATGTTAAAAAAAAAAAAAATCAGCCAAGGATAAATAAGATCAAGACCCCTATGTCATCCTTGGACAAGAGTCTTAATTTTTTTCTCTTTCTTTTTTTTCCCCCTTAAAAAAGGAGATCATTTTAAAGAGCCTGAGAAATGAGGGCAGGCCTTTGTGATCCGATTTAGAAAAGAAACCCTGGGTCTGTGCCAGTACAAGATGGGTTTGTATCTTTAAGTGGCCTTATTACCATAGTAATAAACAGCAACCGGGCCCAAATCTTACAGGCTTGTGTTGGCTTTGACCAATGAAGTAGAACAAGGCCTCTGAATACGCCATTAGTTCCAGACTGTGCTTTCATGGCTCTGCACAGGCAGCTCTTTTCCTCCACAAGTCACCAGCCTCGCCCGTGTCTCTTAACAAATGTTGTTGACAGGCCGAGTTGCAATTTTTCTGCATGTTCTGACAGTTTAATTCAGTACCTCTTGGCTAAGCACTCAGCCTAAGGGGGTGCTTTAGCACCTTGGCATCACCAGGCTGCAATTAAAATAATTCAGAACTGGGGCTGGGCTTGCAGAAATAGTCGTTCTTTCCCTTTGGAGCGCACGATGCACTTTCCAGTCCCCCCGCGGAGCAGATTCAAGATCTCCCTTTTAGAGTGGAGGGCAGTGGACGTTATTAACAAGACGTCGACTCGCAAGAAATGGCTCGATAGGCGTGTTGTGCCCGATGGGGCTTTCTCCACGGTGGCTGAGCATAATTTCTCCTCCGGTAGACTTAGCACCTGCGGAAAGGTCACAGGGCGGGGGGCGGGAGGGAGGGAACATGGACGGGAGTTTGGCAAAGACCATTTGTAGAAGCCACCCTCCCCAAACGGCAAGTCGGACATGGCGTCCTTGCCTCTGAATTCTGCACAGGAAAGATAAATAAATAAGAGTGCCCGAAATTGGCCTCCTTCGAAATGACCTTGGATGAAGAGCGATCCCAAGAGATGTTTTAGATGCAGATTCAATGTGGTGTCACTCCTTAAAACAAGACCCTTTCCAAGTATCAGAGGGATTTGGTTTGTCAGGTAAGGTGCTTCGAGCAGATGGAAATTCGGTATTTTCTCCAAAATTACTTTATGATGAGGGGAATGCGGTGAAGTCCGTCTGAGATGGGACGCAGGCAGGAATGTGTATGTTAACAAATGTTCCCTGGTGAGTCTTTTCGTTCAGGCAAATGCAAGAAGTACTGATCTGAACTAAATCACCACGGAACCCTGTGCTTTCCAGAAAAAGCAAACAATGGAAACTTTCCAAAGGAAATTACCTGAGATGGTTTCTCATTCCGTCTCTCTCTCCTCCATAATACGTGCCTTTAGAAAATAAAGTGCTAATATTTAGTTACTGCTTTCCGCATCAAACCTTCTGGATGCTTTTAGAAGTATTAGAGTTAGAAGAGAAACATGCTTTAGGGCTTTGGTCTTCAAGAAATAGAGCATCTTGGCCGGCATGGAAAACGTTCATAGATGGAGCAAGTAGATAATTCTGGAAGACTTACCTGGAGTTGATGCCTGACTTGGGACCTCACGGTACCCCCTCCCGTGTCCCTCCGGTAGATAAGGATGGAAAATGAACAAGAAAAACACTGTACTTGAGTGCTTACTTTTTTTTTTTTTTTTTCCTGAGGAAACTGGTACAAATTCCACAATTCGTTCTGAACGTCTCCTCTATATCCCTTCTGGAAAATAATCTGCCCACAAAAAAATGAAACTAAAATGCATGCTGTGTGCTTAATTCAGTTATTTAGTGGCGCCTTGTCACTTTAGACCAGGAGGTAGGTGTTCTGCTGTAGAACTTACTGGTCAAATGGGCACCCTTGGTGGGGGGTCCTCTACACCTAAGATCGCCTTCCATCCTAGAACTCCATGAGTCTAGCTGCTAGGTGCTAGATTCTCGGTTAGGGGCTATTGGAGAATGCCTGCTGTCTGTTGCATTTAGCAAACACCATGCTTTCTCAAACTTTTTTGAAGTTGCTGGAAACTTCCATTGAAGGAAATGGGATGCTGAAGCTTGGTACTTCACAGAGAGGTAGAAGAGATGCTGAAAGAGTTTGAAAATGATCTCGTTAGAGGATAAGCATGTACACAATGCCTGCCTAGGAAAGACCTGGGCACATGGCGGCCACTCAGTAAAGGTTTCAAGGCTTTGAGATACAATTCTGAGATCTCAGAGGTTCTGAATGGAAGAGGGCCCATGTCTGAATTTAGTTTTTCATCGAGGGGCACCTGGGTGGCTCAGTTGGTTAAGCGTTCCACTGCAGCTCAATTCATGATCTCGCGATTCATGGGTTCGAGCCCCATATTGGGTTTTGGGATACAATTCTGAGATCTCAGAGGTTCTGAATGGAAAAGGGCCCATGTCTGAATTTATTTTTTCATCAAGGGGCACCTGGGTGGCTCAGTTGGTGAAGCGTTCGACTGCAGCTCAGTTCATGATCTTGCGATTCATGGGTTCGAGCCCCATATTGGGTTCTGTGCTGTCAGCATGGAGCCCACCTCAGATCCTCTGTCCTTCGCTCTCTCTGCCCCTCCTCCACTCCCACCCTCTTTCTCAAAAATAAACATTTAAAAAATTTTTTCTTTTTCGTCGAAGACTTGAGGAGTCTTTCCATCTCACTTGTATTAGAGGAATTCTCAGGGAGTGGTACTCTTTTGTGACGTCTGAAGAGGAAGGGTAAAGGGCAGACTGATCCCTTGTGATTAGGCTCCCACATTCTGGCTGGTAGCTCCTCCTCCTCTCCCTTCCCCTTCCTCCTCCTCCTCCTCCTCCTCCTCCTCCTTTCTCTCTTCCTCTCCCTCCTCCTCCCCCCACCTCCTCCTTCTCCTCTCCCATCTGGACTGGCCAGCCAAGCAAGACCTTGGCGACAATCCGAGCTTCACTCGCCTCTTGATTTGGGCAGGTTCTCAGCCTACGTTCATAGGCATCTCCCAACAAAGGCAAACACTCACCTAAGTGGTTAAGTCTCAGAACGTATTTGTTGTTCTCTGCTGAATCTCTCTGACCATTTTCATCCCTCCTCTGCCTTTCCCTGTACATTAACCAAGGCCTTGACCTATTGACTACCGAGTCTCTGAAGCAGCTGGACTCCCTGTTTCAAAGGCTTTCCGAAGAGGCATCTATTAATTTATGTATTTAATTTCTGTATGAAGTGACTCTTCTGCTCCCAGCACAGGTATTAAAGTATGTTTAGGGGAATCAGGCGGCTGAAATCCTCTGCAAGGAAAAACGCTCAGTGTGTGACAAAGCAAAAGCAGTAGTGGGAAGTGTTCAGAGTGCAGTCTGTTGGTCAGCCACTGGGATCTGCCTCTCCCTGGATTGAAGGCTCTCTTCCCATTTACTGAGCACGCCCCCCACCCCAACCTGGGGAACCTTAGCTGGAGCACACCAGCTTCATTGCAGTACAGGGGAGAGAGTCAGAGCCGGTCCCGTCTGCTTTAATATGCAGCCCAACTTTGCTAATGGAGTCCATTTTTAAGATCTTAACAAATCGAGTAACATTTAAAATTACCTGGGGGCGCCTGGGTGGCTCAGTCGGTTAAATGCTGACTCTTGGTTTCAGCTCAGGTCATGACCTCATGGTTCATGAGTTCGAGCCCTGCGTCAGGCTTGGCACTGACATTGCAGAACCTGCTTGGGATTCTCTCTGTCTCTGCCCCTCCCTGGCTTGCTCTCTGTCCCTCTCTCTCAAAAAGTAAATAAATAAACATAAAAAAGTAAACCACATGGGAAGTCCAGCTATAGACTAGGTATTCATAAAAAGTTCTTTTTTCTTTGTTAAAGCAGATATATCATTTAAACAATTAAATCCATCACAGACATCCATTTCTGTATGGCCCAGAAAAACGGTTAAGGTAAGCTGCAAATCGGAGCTTTCTGTCTGAGCACCACTATTTTGCTGACATCAGACACTTGTCTACACATCTGTCCACAGACATACTTTGTAGGACACACCAGGTGGCCCTGTCCTGTAGGCAAAGAGTTCCTTAATTGAAAATGATGTGTGAAATTCCAAGAGAGAAGTCCATGAATGGGGTGATTCAGGCTTTGGAGGCCATAAACTTCCTGAGAAAAGATAGGAACGGACTTGCAATACCACCTTTTTTGCTGGAAAAACAACCTTGCCCAAGACCTCAGAAATGTCACTGTTTCACTCCCGTGAGCCTTCGGAGCTAGAATTAAAAGAATCCCCACTCTCACAGGTGGGAGTTACGCTGGAGCTTTGGTTTTCATACCCTGAAACATCATGGAAAAACAAATTTTAATGGAGTAACATAGGGGTGCCTGCATCTTATTGGGGAATGTAAAGCCATTCACAATTTTGGCCAAACCTCAGTTATCTGCTGTAAACATTATTTCATAAGAAACATCATTCTCCCCAATATTATGAAAATTCACAAACATACATCAAAGCCCCCCCAAAATTTTACAGTGAAAGACCATTAACATTTTACCCTGTTTTATCATGCATTTATCCATCCGTTCGGCCATCTTATAATTAAACAATGTTTTAATGCCAGAAAATAGAAAGGACGTAATCTCAGCATAGAATACAGTTCTTTCCTAAGGAAAGTCAGTTAACAACTTGACATCGGTGTCTACACGTTTAAATATCTATACACCCGTATGCACCTATGTAAATACCTGTGTGTTTAGGCACACGTGTGTATAAACATGTAAAATACACATATGTATATGTATATTTACATATATGTAAATACCAGCGTGTATAGACACACATGTATATCTACATATACACATTTTAAAGCGCATGTCACTCTTTAGATCCCTGTTCCTGTGTCGATCAATGAAAACAAGGTCACTGTCCCAGCATGAGTGGTTCTCAGAGAGTTACTTTGGGACCCACTGAAAATAGACCAAAAATACATGCTGCTAATTCATTAAAGGATTCCAGGGTGTTCTAATACTTTGCTTTCATGAAGTTCCCATTTCCCCAAGGTTAGCACCTGCCAGAGCAGCGCCCCAGTAATGGCAGTCTGCTGTAATTTCTCACAGTGAAAAGAAATTTTTTCTCCCTTATTCTGAAAACAGTTTATGTTGATCGTTGAAAAGGTGGAAGAGGGACACCTGGGTGGCTCAGTCGATTAAGCGTCTGACTCGATTTCAGCTCAGGTCATGATCTCACAGTTCGTGGGTTTGAGCCCCGCATTATGCTCTGTGCTGACGGCTCAGAGCCTGGAGCCTGCTTCAGATTCTGTCTCCCGCTCCGCCCCTCCCCCACTGGCAGTCTGCCTCTGTCTCTCAAAATAAATAAAAAATAAACTTGAAAAAAAAATGAAAAAAGAAAAGGTTGAAGATACAAGTAAGCAAACACAGCAGAAGCAGAACACTTGTAATCTCAGAACTCCGAGAAAAGGATGTTAACTCTGCACTCATAGGTGTACCCATAGCTATATCCCTATCTTTATCCGTATTCGTATCTATACCTTTACCGCAATCCGCTTTGATATTTAAACTTCTATGTTAAGATATTAATATAAATGCACATATGATTTCTCTTGCTTTTACAAAAAAAAAACGGGATTATATTGTACATAATTCTATATAATCTGATTTCTTTTGTTATCAGGATGTAAATACCTTTCTATGCCAGGAAATATCATCGTGCATCACTTCCAGGGGTCCCCTAGTACCCCATTTTACAATTTTCAGTAATTATCTTAAACTAACAGTCCTCAAAGTGTGGTTCCAAGGTCAGCATGGGCAGTAGTACCCGGGAACTTGTTAGAAATACAGATTCTCAGGCTCCACAGAGTGGGGGCCACAGTCTGTGTTTGAACAAGCCCTCTGGGGAGTTCTGAGAACTGCTAACATTGAGAAACACTCTTGAGCAAACTTCCCTTCCCTGGTGATTCTTAGCGGAGCGCGTTCGCATCTGTGGCCGGGGACCTCAAACTTTTGCCTGTGCTCACTAAAGTCTGAGGGAGAAATCCTTAGATTTCAGACTCTTATACATCATGCCCACTGACTTCTCATGGGAAGTGCAATCCCTCTTTGCCTCTAAATTCTACTGACTTAATCTAGATTAAGGGACTCAAGGATAAACTTGCGGCATCTGCCAAGACCTTGAAATCTGGGTGCATTTCTCTAGAGAAAGTACACCTATCAGATTTTCAAAAAGTCCGTGACCCTCAGAAGATTTTTCATTTGTTATTTTTACTCCTATGCTTGCTGTTGCTTTTCTCCCTAGTTATTTCAATGAATAAAGGGGAAGGAATCTCCTCGGGGGTCCATTGGGCACGGGCCCAAGCAACATGGGAAATGGTGACTTTTCCCCGTTTCATCTTTTAGTTGCTCCAAAGACCAGCCTTACATTTGTTTTCTGGGGCAGGTATTTCACATTCTCCAAATCTCCAGCTAAGCCCTACCTGACCCCCGGTAGTAGGTGATACGTGCATCGTAGGCCCCGTGTTAAAAGAGAATCTTTCCGGAGTTTTCCACGGTCTTCCACATCTTTTCAGTCTTGAGATGGGCTGGGGCGACTGGGAGCCCAAGTTAAGGCCAAGAAAAGAGAACGGACAGAGTGAGCCTGAAGAATAAGAAAAGGAAGCCAAGGATTTCCTTCGAGTTGCTCCCCTTCCTCTCCACACGTCAGGTCCAGGGAGGCCGCCCACACAGCTGAGTGGCATGCCAGATGCAGAGCTAACCGCGTACCGGCATGTTCTGGAACCAGCTCTGAACAGCTGACCACTGCAGCTGACCCAAAGGGAAGAGGAGGGTGTGAATGAGTGACCGCAAGGTGCAGGTGTGTCTTCAGGAGGAGAGGTCGTCCAGGCTGGACCGGACAGAGACGTACTTTATAGGCCAAGTCAAAGGACTCAGCCATTTCCACCACCACAAAAGCCAGTGTCTTAAAATTTGCCAGTCTGTGTTAAATCCTTCGGTTACCTTATCCTTCCTCATTTCCCCAGTCAGCCTGGCATGAGCTTGACTGGATGCAAGCTCAGCCCATGACTTGTGTGTGTGTGTGTGTGTGTGTGTGTGTGTGTGTGTGTGTGTGCATGCACACATTCACATCTTCCAACTACTCTGGGACTCTTGACAATATATGACATACAGCGTAGAGTCGGGGCCACTTTTAATCTCAGATCTGTGCCAGGGCGCTGTGTACAACTGTGCCGAACCAAAACGTACCCTTCTCTTCTCCCCCTTTCCACTCTTCTCCCAAGAGTCGGTGTGCACCAGGGCCAACCGTTGATGCTGATACTTGCCCCCCAGTCTCTCAGTTCCTATGGAGCTACTGTAACTTTAAAAGGATTTAACAAAGACTACCTCCACCAGCTAAGCTGAAATAAGAATGTCTCCGGAGTTTAATGGATCAAGTAGCGGTGATAGGTTTTATGGCTCTTTTTCACTTTAGGGCATAGGGAAGAGAGAGCCGGGCAGGTTGGTTTTAAATTCAAGGATTTATGTTGTTAATCCTCCGGGCTAATTATAATTTATGGGATCTTGGCAAATTAATATGCGGTTGCTATTCAAAAGTGGAGAGCAATGCAAGACAGGCATAAACAAGCCTTGTTCATTTTTAATTTATTTCCACCAATGGAGAATATTAAATAAAATGAACACTAGGGTATTTCACTCTGAGTTTGGTGTTCATTATTTATCTCTAAATTATGAAATTCATATAACAACTCCTTGTTTTTTTTGCTAAGAACCCAGAAATAGGGAGCGATCACATCCGGATAAGTAGGAGGGAATCAGAGTAATTCTCTCTACTGCATTTAAGAGAGACTCAACAATACGTGCATGGAGAAGGAGGTTTTCCAAGCCACCGATGTGGCGGGATCCCAGGGCTGGCCTTATGTACATCAGGACTGTCTAGAAACAGCTTAAATGGAGTGGAATGGGAGCTTAAAACCTGGAAATGTGGGAAATGTAGGTGCCTGCCCTCCAGAGCAAGCCCATTACGCCTGAAGGGCTTTGGAAAATCCCAGTGTACTGCACGCCCACTAGGTGCTGCTCAGGCCGGGGACCCGTCATAGGACTTTCAGACTTTATCGCAGCATTCTCCTTGAACCCAGGACCCCCATCTCATGAGCATCCCCCATGGCTGTTTTCGGAGTTCTCGGGCCAAGACTTCCTTTTCTCATCCAGAAACAACTGGCGGGAAATCTTCAGTGATTGGCAACTCTGCAGCCTGTGGCTCCATCTAACCTGGTAATCAGTGGCTCCACCAGAAGCCAGAATGCATGCCCTTCTATTTCCCCTCCGCCGGCTCCCCGTCTCACTCTCTTCTCTTCCCCTGCCTCCGTCCTCCTAGCTCCAGCTGGGAGAGGCCGGCACGGGCTGCTTGGAGTGCTGCGGAAGCCTTGAGCTCTGAGCCCAAAAAGCAAGTTGGAGCCCTCCCCCCAGCTGTGCAGCTCAGATAACAGCTGGAGCAGAGAACAGACTGTTCTCGCTGCTAGAATATCTGACCCAATTCTGGCTGGCGAAGAGACTTAATGGCTGGTACCCCAAGTCATTCTCCTCCCGGTGTGAAGGGAGAGAAGCAGTCATTCCCCTCCACCCCCCGACACACACTCCATTCCAACCCCTTCTCTCTCGACTGCACGTCTCTGCATTGCTTTTATGCTCGTATTTCGTCTTCTTGCGGGCAGAAAAATGAGGACCACTCTCAACAATTCCCAAGAAAAGTTGGCATGTGTTGCTTTGAGAGGGAGGCTAGCATGGAAAGGCAAGGGTTTCTGGATTCTGACAGTTCCTAATTTCAATCCCCATACCTTTTGTCAGATGAGTGTTGTTGGACAAGTGACCTGACTTTCCTGAGCTTTTGCAGAAGTGACCTGAGAACTTTGCTGTTGGTCTTGGGGGGTTGTTATGAAAAGTAGGACATTGAGAAGCACCTGGCACACCGTCTACCCTCGACATGGTCACGAAATGGTAGTGCTGTTCCCTTATGTCCCCACCCTGTACCTACGAAGTTCCCAGCAAATACGTGTAGGACTGAGTTGACCAAAAGAGATCACGTGTCCCTTTAGCGCTCACAGAGGATCACAGATGCCTTGACTGTCGGAGGGTATCCCAAGGCTCAGTGGCAATGAGTAAATGCGACAGATCATGTAAGTATCCCCCAGTGCCGTTGGTTCATGCGTCATCATATGAACAAGGACGCATGATTTATAAGCAGTCTGGCATTGAGACATGGAAGTCACTTGGTACCTGCATATTTTTTCTTCATTGTTGTCTTTCAGGTTTTATTTTTGTTTGTGAAAACAGCAGGAAGTCCAACCCACTTGTTGACAGAACACCTGGCTTCACAGGAGTTTCTTATTCAGGAGGCCTTTAGACCAGTCCTTTATGGGCAAGAAGATACTCCATTGTCTGTATTATTTAGGAATGAAAATTTAAACCTACCTGAGATCATGTGATCAGTACATTCTATATTACTTTTATTTTTTTAATGTTTATGTATTTAGTTTGAGAGAGAGAGAGACAGACAGACAGACAAGTGGGGGAGGGGCAGAGAGAGTGAGTGAGAGAATCCCAAGCAGGCTCCACGCTATTAGCACAGAGCCCAACACGGGCCTCGAACCCACAAACCATGAGATCATGACCTGAGCTGAAATCAAGAGTCAGACTCTTAACCAACTAAGCCAACCCAGGTGCCCCCTATATTACTTTCAGTTCATTAATCGATGGTTACCAGGGTTTTACTTTTTTAAGTACTTTTCTGAAGGAGCATAATGTAGGACTCATCCCAGAAAGTTAAAAACAATAACAGCCCTGCAGAGTCCTAAAAGAAAGGCAGTGGAAAGAAAGTCCAGGACAAAGCAGCATGGGTAATGTCCAGGCAAGGGCAGAAGATCAAGGTGTCACAGTGGCACAAGTGTGTAGTCTCATCATATAATAGAGTTTCGTCCAAAGAACATTTATTGTTTTCATTTACTGACCACAAATTCCCAAAGCCTTAGGGTCTGGTAAGGAACAGATTTGTGTAACAGCCCATGAACCATCAACTCAAGCTCTGTAACCAGGTCAAGCTAATCCGGTGCCTCTCTTCCTCTTGAGGGTGAACGATCTCGTCGGACCCTGTGAGGCACGTCCCACAAAGGCTGTTGTATCTGGCGGGTGCCCCCGTGAGCTCCCCAGCCATTCGCTGATGCTCAGACTTGCCTGATGCCCAGGACTGGACACAGCACAGGTCTAGTCTGAGACTCTTACCTCCGTGCCTCCTTCTTAGCTTGCTACCACCTTGCAAAGTTGGGTGGTATCCCCTTACATAACTAGTGCCTCCTTCTTTTCTGTTATTTGTACACATCAAAATCAAGGTTTTTGGTTCAAGTCCACTGACCCATCAAGTGTTCTCTATTTGACTTACAGGTAGGAAATCATCTTGATAAAGAAAGAAAGCTCTCTGATGTCAAGGCCCCATCCCCTTAATGCTGAATATTTCTGCAGCTCATGACGGACCCACAGAATGAAACAGACAGTGCTATGACTGAATGTTGTTTCCCCACAAAATTTACATGTGGGAACCTACCCTCTAATGTGATAGAATGAGAAGGTGGAGTCTTTGAGGGATAATCACATTCTGGGGGGCAGAACCCTCACGAGTAAGATTAATGCCATAGAAAAGAGACTTGAGAGAGACCCCTTGCTGCCCACTGTGGGGACCTTGAGACGTCTGTGACCCCAAAGCAGACCCTTGTCCACCACGGTGGTGCCCTCACCACCAAATGTGACAAATACATTCCCGTTGTTTATAAGCCACCCAGTCTGTGGTATTTTGTGATAGCAGCACAAAGAGACTCAGGCAGGTGGGCCCTTTTCCTCTGCCTTTTGCCTGGGCCCTGGAAACTTTTCTGCAAATGTCCAAATATGGAACGCCTCCCGTCTGGGGGTTTCCAGCTTCCCAGGTGCCTGATTTTCTTGCGACCCCTTTTCCTCTGCGACTTCTTCAGTAAATACTCTCCAACATACTCTTCCCAGAAAAACAGAAGCAAGGCACCACACTTCCACCAACAAAGTATTTCTGATCGTTGGTACCTCGGTTTTATTCCTCACTCTCCCACTACATAAAAGACTAAAAAAAGAAAGCACTTGCACGAATGTTTGCACATCATTTAAATATTCATTTCCATTAATTTATTCATAGTTGTAAAGTTTATTACCTAGAATATAGAGTCATAGAATTTTAGAGCCAAAGACACCAGAGAAATCATCTGGTCCCAGCTCCTCGTTTTACAGATGAGGAAACTGAGGTGAGGAGCCGCCCTGGCAGCCGCCCAAGGTCAAATGCTGGAGGT
>NW_027528369.1:3195464-3218291 GCF_008692635.1 Crocuta crocuta
CCCCCCCCCCAAGGCCCCACAGTCGGGGCTCCTCCGAATGCACTTGTGCACAGCTGAAAACCATCGTGCCCCTCCCTGGCCCGGACAGCCCCATTCCTGTGCCCTCTCCTCTTTTGTTGTTCTCTGTCAAGTGTACGTCAAGTGCCAGCTCGGTGCTCGGTGGGGTGGGGAAGGACACCGAGCTCACAGGCGAGTGGGGCAGCGAGGCTAAGCGTGCGCACATGTGATTACAGAGAGTGATAAGGGCTCCGGAGGAAATAAACAAGCTCTGTGTGGAGAACGGAGGTGGGAGGTGTCTCAGCCAGGCTCCTGTAACCAAGGACCACAGACCCGGTGGCTTATAAACAACAGAATTTATTGCCTTGCAGTTCTGGAGGCTGGAAGTGTGACCCTCTTCCTCCGGGTGTAGACTGCCTACTTCTCCTGTGTCCCCACGTGGCAGAAGGGGCAAGGGAGGTCTCTGGGATCCCTTTTTTTATAAGGGCACCCCTTCCCTTTCATGAGGCTCCACCCCTCCTGATCTGATCACCTCCCAAGGGCCCCAGTTCCTGATACCATCAAACTGGGAGTTAAGATTTCAGCATATGAGTTTGGGAGAAGGGGCAACATTCAGTCCCTAACAAGAGGGTAGGGCCATCGGGGGGCGGGGGGGGCGGTTCTCAAGGGCTTGGGTGGGGAAGAGACTGGGAAGGAGAGCTACCAACATGGATGTTTTATTGAAGGGTTCCCTCAAAGAACACACCACCTCTGAGTTCTCCTCTGTGAGGGCTGGGGGAAGTGGGGTGCTTACTCCTGGCTCCCACCTGTCACCGCTGAGAGCCACTCTCAGGGTGCTGACGTCCAAGCACATCTGGCCTGCACCTTGGAATGGTATCTGCAATACTGGGGACAGGCTGATGCTCGGGAAATTTTAGTTGCTTATCCGAAATTCAGATTTAACTGAGCATCCTGTATTTTGTTGAGCAGCCCAGGGGCCACCCCGTGGGTGCTCTTAGATGGACCAAGCATCACCCGTGGCCAGAGGAGGCCCCCAGCCTCACGGTTGGTGAGCATAGGAGCCACACTCAACTGCTCTCAGCAGGGTGACAGGGGAGGTCTCTGGGAACGGATGTCAACCAAATCGAGGCCTGAAGGCTGGGAAGGAGCCAGCTTCTCACACGAGGAGGCAGAAGAGGGTTGGAGAAGGCAGAGGAAAGACTTCCGGGTGAGCACACATTGCATGTAGAGAGCCAGGCCCACTTAATAATCATCGGCTCTCTGTTAAACCTGAAGCCAGGGTCTCTCAGTGCCCGGACGTGACTTTAGAGTTGGGGCAGTGGGGCTGGATGATAATTCTAAGGTCACAGCTCATACTTCATGGGCACTTTCTATGTCTGGCTCACATCATCCACGATGGCAATAGGTACTGTGTCTGGCCCATTTTCCAAGCTGGGGCACCTGGGGCGTTGAGTGGTCAGGTGGCCTATAGTGAGGGGTAGAACCAGGATTTGGAAACGGGCCGCTCCAGGGCCTGTGTCCCCAACTGTCGCTTTATCATCAAACACACATACCGTGGGTTGAAGCCCCATGAAAACAGGTTGACGTCTGAACCTCCTGTGCCTGTGAATGTGACTTTATTTGGAAATAAGGTCTTTGCAGGTGCTGTCAAACTAAGTTGAGGTAATTGAGCAAGACAGGTGAACTCTGGAGACTTGCTGTACAACATTGGACCTGTAGTCAACCATGATGGACACTTAAAATTGAGAGGGCACAGCTTGTGTTAAGAGTTCTTACAGTAATATATATATTGGGATGGGACCTAAATCCAATGAGCGCTGCCTTTGTAAGGGACACGAGAGGGAGATTTGGAGAGACCTGGGCGCACACACACTCGTAGGCAAGGACACCACACAAAGACCCTGAAATCTTGGGGCTAGTGGCCCAGGACACCAGCTTCCTCCAGAGGCTTGAAGAGGCCAAGATGGATCCTACCCTAGAGGCTTTGGAGGGAGCACAGCCCTCTGGAGACCTTGATTTTGAACTGCTGGCCTCCAGAACGGTGACAAAATACACTGCGGGTGTTTTAAGCCACCTAGTTTTGTGGCATTTTGTGACGGCAGCAGGAGGACCTAACGCAGCGCCCCTTCTCAGTTTACCCAAAGGCGTCCGAAGATGTGCCCTTTAACCCAGTGAACCGGCCGTCCCCCAGGCAGGAGCCCAGCAGCCGGACGCCCCAGGTAGGGGCGGTGGGTGGCCCAGGTGGCCTGCCTCGTTCATTTAATGTGCTTAGATGTTGTGGTTCATGTTTCCCGGCCCATTGGCGATGACACGGAGGGAGGAGGTGGGAGGCAGACAAAATTATGTACATCTCAAGGGCAGTTAGACAATTAGCTCGCCCACAGGAACACTGCAATATGCACAATATTTGCTTTCCCAGCAAAGCCAAGTGCAAGTTCCTGCCTGCCCTGATGACCCAGTGTCCCTCCAGTGCAGGAAGGGACCAGGTCCCTCAATGCTGCCGGCTCCCACCCTCTGCCGCCTCGAGGCTTTAACTCCTTCCTATTCCTCACGCTCTTCAATAGCGCATACAGCTGTTGCAAGGTGGATTCAAGTAGGGTCATTCTCGTTGATTGGCCCCTGCCTTTACCTGAATTCTCTCCAGCAATCAACGGTAGCACAGTCCATAAAGATGCACATAGCCAGTCTCTCATCTTAAAATAATAATAAAGAAAAGGGTTTCTACCTTGTCTCATTTCAACAAGCATTTGAAACAGCCCATCAGGATTTGGTGCAGGTGGTCGGGAAGCAGGAAACACACGGAGGGTATGGAAATGAACACGAAGCCCAGAGTTAGGCCAGGACCCCAAACCACGTGTGCTTTTGTCACACGCAAGCCCCGACTTGTCTTCAAGCCTCCTGGCAGCCTCCCCTGGGCTGGGAAAGACCATCATCTATGCAATTTATGGTATCTATAAACACAGAACAATCTGGTAATGCAGGAAAAGGCTGATCTTCTCATGAACAAACTAACAGGGCCATGTGCCTGCAGGTAGCTTTTTGGGCTCCTGGGGGCTCCATGAGGCCACTTCCAATCCCCGTTCTGGCCCCACTTAATGATAAGACTGAGCTGGAGGACTGCTCTGACCTGGTACAGAATTTTTAAGCCATAGGAAAAAAGACCGAAAAGGATCCAAATCGACCAAGTCACGAAGGAAACAGAGAATGTGCTTCAAGCTTCCACCATCCAATCATGATGTGTTAGCATGAGGCGCGGGGTGGGGAGGAGGGCTCTTATTTTCAAACGAGTTTTTCTCTGTTTCAGAGTAATGAGGTTCAGTCAAGAAACATTTAAAAATCTTTGAGAAGGAGAAAAATTACTCAAAATTCTGCCGGCTCTAGGTGACAATATATGCATTTCTTCCAGTCTTTTTTCTGCGGTGCACTGTTTGCATGTCACATTGCGATCACCACCACGTGCGGTTTAGCACACAGCCGTCGTCTTTCCCTAACGTTATACGATTTGGCATGTTGTTATAAACGCTTTTTTTTAATGTTTTATTTATTTCTAGGAGAGAGAGAGAGAGACAGCATGAGCAGGGGAGGGTCAGAGAGAGAGGGAGTCACAGACTGAAACAGGCTCCAGGCTCTGAGCTGGCAGTCAGCACAGAGCCCGACGCGGGGCTCGAACCCACGAACCATGAGATCATAACCTAAGCAAAAGTCGGACGCTTAACTGACTAAGCCACCCAGGCGCCCCATAAACGCTTTTTAATTGCAGTTCTTAGTGGCTGATGGTCCATGGAGGGGGTGCATCACCGTGGATGTACGCAGTCCTGTGTTGCTGAGCATTTAGATGGTTTTAAATACTTTTGCCATCAGAAAGAGTGTTCTGATAAACATCTTTGTGCATAAAGCAGTTTCCAAAGTTCCCATTATGTCTTTCGGATCATTTCCCAGAAATGGAATTACTAGGTCAAAGGTTGAGCACATTTTTTAAAGGTTCCTGAGACGCATTGCCAAATTGCTCTCCGAAAGGTTTGTGCTGATTTAAATGATCAAAAGCAGCATTTGCGAGTACAGTTTCTTCTAACTGGTATCAAGTGCTCATTAAACAGAATCATTACTAATATGATAAACAAACAAACAGCATGTTATTGTTGGCTTGCAGTCTTATTTTTCCCCACTTGAAAGAGGCACATTTGGAGAATCCAAAGAAACACAGCAGAAATTAAATTTATGGACTACATTAACCTACCATTTTGGATCGGGTGGTTTCTAAAGCAGTCTCCATATATTAATGATGATAAGTGGATACTTAAGAGAAAGCATATTTTGGAGAGCTTTGCAATGACACCTAGCAGGGATTGCTTCCTCTCTGAGAGTCCCAGTACAGTTGGGGTTCCATGAGTCTGATACTTTGTAGCTGCTTTATAAATGTGTATCGAAGCAAATCCCACCATTCACATGTCTTACAGGTTTTCAAAGTATGTTTCACATTGAGAACCTTATTTTGCCAACGAAGTGACTGAGACATGGATTCAGTGGCTTGCCTAAGACACACACACACACACACACACACACACACACACAGGTCAAAAGTGGTGCAGCAGGGTGGAAACAGGACACTACACTTCCTGTCTTGCCATGAACCTTCCTCTTACACCTTCTTGCTGTCCATCAGGATCATGGTAGCTGACTTCTCCGTGATGCTGAGCTGCTCTTTCCTCCAGAGTGGGGTGGGACTGGGCCCCCGTGGGCAGTGTGGCCATTCTCCTGTCACCAGCATCCCTTCCACATGTCACCAGTGCCCAAATAAATATAAGGACCCTTCATGACAAGAGACCCCGTAAGCAGCAGAATCTATCGGACATGGTGTCCAAAGCAAAAACCACAGGATGGCTGTACCAAATTGCTACAAACTTGGTGGCTTAGAACAACAGGTATTTCTTCGCTCACCGCTGTGGAAGCCAAAAGTCTGAAATTAAGGTGTTGACAGGGCCACACTGCTTCTGGAAGCTCTAGGGGAGAATCTCTGCTCCTTCCAGCTTCTAGTGGCTGCCAGGGTTCAGTCTGCCACCCTGGTCACATGGCCTCTTCCCGTTCTATCTGTGTGCGTCTCTCTTATAAGAGCTCTTCTCCCTGGATTGGGGGCCCACCCAGAAAACCCAGGAATGTCTCCACTTTGCAAAATCCTTGGCTTAATGACACTTACGTAGACCCTTTCCCCAAATAAGGGCACATCCACAGGTCCAGGGATAACTTTTGGAGGGTCGTTTTTCTGCCTGCCGCGGCCCCTCAAGTTCATTGCTGACCACATGAATTTAATATCTGTGAAAACCCCTAACATGTTACCTGTCCCGTGGCCCGTGCTCAGTGCCAGCCACTGTGGGATAATCTTTTCATGTTGTGTGTACAACAGAATATACTACATGCATTGGACAGAAAGTGTTTTCTACGGGTCAGCAGACCGAATTCCAAGGTCTGAGGTTCGTTTTTCCCTTGACCGAGGCACATAACCTAACCTCTGTTTGCATGACTATAAAACGGGACACACATCTTGTTGATCTCCGGGTGTTCGCTGGGGATCCACGGGGATTAACGTGAGACGCTGTTTCGCGAATGGTAGGGGGCAGTAGGATTTTGAAGACTGAATCCAGACGCCCCCCCAAATATGGGACGTGTGTCTTGGGGGCTTACACCCTAGGGAAGCCGCATGTCGGTAGGAGTGATTCAGAGAAAACCATCCGCACTGGTGGCTTTTCGCAATTGCTAGTAGTCTGCGCGAGATTCAATCGGGAAAACTAGGTTAGCGCCGAGAAAAGCCCATTACTCTTTAAAGGCGGTCACTCCTCCCTAATAATAAATAAACCAAACATGGAGATATTAAAACAATTCGTTCTCAGCATTGGAAAAGAGGCTGCGCGCGTGTGTGTGTGCGTGTGTGTGTGTGTGTGTTTTTAATATCCCACCAAGCCCCCACCCCAGGAACTCCAAGATTGAGCAAAATCCTACTTATGTGCTACGGATTTAATATAGCATCAGGCTCCTCTAGGTACAATAAAATACCAAGTTAAGAGTATTAATTCCTTACGACCCTGATGGGTCCCAGCTGTGCACACGCATGTAGGGTGTGAGGGTGTGTGCTCAGCGGGTACAGGTGCTGACGGGCTGTTCCACCTCGGAGCACATGTGCTCACAACACAGCTGTCTCAAATCCTCTGCCACTTGCTTAAAAACCTCTATGAAGTTGTACCGCCTCTGGGCACAATTAAAAGCTGTATACTACATTTCATCAGGTAGTGTTAGAAATTTAGGCTGAGCCAAAAAAGAAAAGGGAGAAGGTGGGAGGGAGGAAGAAATGACTCCCTTGTTAAGGCGGCATTAACCTCCTTACCCCGGCTATTGAAACAATAAAGCTTCCAAACGCCACACAGAATCCCAGGAACAGAGCACGGAAAAGGTGTGACAAAGCTGGGCACTTCTTTCTTCTCTCTCTCTCTCAATCTTTCTCTCTCTTTCTTCTTCTTTCTCTCTCTTTTCTTTTTTCTTTCCCCGTCTTCCCTTCCTCCTTCCCCTCCTTCCTGCCTTCTTCACTTTCGCCCTCCTTTCTCAATTAGCGGTCACGTCCATCTGCAGGAAAAACCATAGGCAAGGTCTCTAAGGGCAAATGTGACCAGCCAAGCTGAATGGTGGAAAGCCCAGATCCAGGTCTCCCTGCAGGAAAGGGACCAGAGCACCTTGTGTATTTTTGCTTGGGGGGGAGGCAACACCACATTCACGCCACGTGGTGTGCAGTGACAACCCAGCGAAGCAGGGTCTTTGTATACCCATTTCACAGAAGCAGCTGCTGAGGCCCATCCTGATGAAGCTCACCTGGGCCATCCTTCACTATTTATTATGTGTCAGAAGCAGGAACTAAATGGCTCCAGTGGCCTCCCGTACACATGGTCATTGCCCCCAACTCTGGGATGCACGTTGTCACTTTTCTTCCTCCCTCTCGAGCAATACGTGCCAACGGGCGTTCTCTCCTTTCTGTGCGTGGTCTGTCCTCCCAGGGGAAAAGGCCTGATCTTATCATTTCTAATCTGTGCCCAGACACTGTTATGGACCGGATTCCTTGCTGTATAAGAAAGAAAGGGGGACGGGAAAGCAACCAAGCGCAGTTTGGTGTGAGGGAGAGTTCCGATCTTCTGTTACCTTTCCCAGCCAGCCCGGCTCAGAGGCTCTCAAGCTCATGGGAATTCCTGGCCTCGGTGGGGACGGAAGAACCAGGAACGAGACAGAGCTTAGATGCCCGCCTTGGATTATCAGAGCGTGTGTGACCAGGCCTGTAAAACACTAGAAAGCTTAGCATCATACCTTATAAAAATGGCGCAGCTACATCCTCTCGCTCTCCTCTGGAATGGAGATGAGGGCAGGCAGGGAATGAAACGCATTTGACGAGGTCCTGTTTCCTGTTTCCCGACACTGTGCTAGGCTCATTTGCATACCGTTTATTATGCTTCATGATAGCTCGGTCACTTTAGAAATTCTTGTCCTGGGCTAATGAGTAAGGCAGTTGAGACTTAGTAGTCTCACAAAGGTTTAGTAACTCACCCGTGGTCACATCCAACAGGCAGCGAAGCCAGCAATCAAAATAGCTTGACGACCGTGCTACAGACTCTTTTCCTTCTATAGCCCTTACCCACAGCCTTCTAGAATCTAGACCCTTCACCTAGGAACATGAAATGATGTCAGTGGGGTGAAATAATGCCATTTAAAAGAGAGCACATTATAAAGAATTATGTCAACCTGATTCCCTGAATCCTGGGAAAATTCATATCCTGGTGCCATCCGATTAGTGAATCAAATGAAACTGATTGATATACAGCAACAGTAGTTAAGAAACGGGCAGCCTTTGCTGAGGTTTGATTAAACCGATACCCTTGATCTCCTGCTGTATCAAATCACAGGCGAATTGGTACCATTAGGATAAATTACTACAAGAGCCACTGCAAAGCCAAGCTAAATAAACTCTGCCTTCCCGAGCCCCGTGATTGTCTTATTAAATAATTTCTTTGCCTCTTAAGTGTGGACTCGGAGTCCTGGCACTCTGAAAGCCCTCCTGATTAACTATAGCCTTGGCCTCAAGCTGATTTTATAAACTTCGGATGGTGCCCCAGAGGGTGAAGCTTCCTGTTGTCAATTCTGCCTGTTGCTATAGATACTGAACTTCGCAATCAGTAATTAGAGCGTGCCCCCTGCCCCAGAACTGGTCAAACGGTGCAGAGCGCTCAGCAAATGGTCTTAAAAGCATCCGCGCCGGCATGGAAATGCATCTCCAATGGTGACGGGGTTTGTTTTATTCATGGACTTTTTGAAAAAAAAGAGAGAGAGAAGAGAAAAAGAAAAATCACTGGTTTATTGGAAACCGTAGGAAAATAGAAGTGATTATCGTGCTTCTTAAAACATGACTGAGTTTTCTTATCAAGAGATGTTAAGAACAAGAAGGAATATGGTGGAGTGTAGGGCGGTGCAAAGATGGTTCTAGCTGATCTCCTACAGGAAGGACAGAGTTCGTTCCTATTCTGATTCAGTGTCCCTCATAGTCTGCCCCAAGTGTACCCCACCGCCCTCCCCCGGCCCCAGAAAGAAGCGCGCTGATCGTAAGAGAGAGCGCCTGTGGAAATGCCCAGGACGTCAAGGGAAACTCACCGGAGGTGGCAAGCAAGGAAAGGTGGCGGGCTGGACTTAACTTTAGTTCGTGGTGCAAACCAGATGCAGAACATTTGTGTCTTAAAGCGTTTTGGTCGAGAGAACCCTAAATTGGTTAGAAAGTGTGCAATTTTGCAGGTGTTATAAAAATATAAACCAGTGTTCTCTGTGCTCTGTTCCCTAAAGGGGATGAGAAATGAAAAGGAAGCCTTGCAAAGACATCTTGCCGGGCGCCTCCCTTATCTTCAGGTGGCATTGCCGTTCCTCGTTTTCAAGCTGAAGGAAGGAGAGGGTTAATGATTTTCCCCAGGTCACCCCGTTTTTGTCACACAGCTGGGATTATAATCCTTGTCTGTCTGACCCCAAAACCAAAAGAAAAAATGTTTTCCTGTCTTTTTAAGGAAATACTCTTTTTATTTTATTTTTTTAAGGAACAACTTTTTATCAAAGTATCTAGGCATCCTGTTAGGGGCAGCCCCTCACTTGATCTGTTTCCCCGTTTGAAAATAAATCCTGGAATTCAGAACGGTGCATATTTATTTTAAGATCATCTTAAGATTTCCTTACAAATGCACTTTACACCGTTGATCTGCCAGGACGAGAATTCGGTGGACACTTCCACCTCACCTCACCGTTGATTGTGGTTTTTTATTCCTTTAAAACCTCCCTAATTGCCTTGTTAATTCCCAGTGCCCTGAGAACGCTTCCTAAATGCTCACAGCACCCAACAGCAGGGAAAGCGAATGGTTTACAAGGATGATTTTGGATGTGCAAATAAAGCTTTTGAAGAGAGTATGTCCTCTATAGCCTGACATCATAACAGCCGGGTAATTCCGCTATCCTTAATGTGGCATTTTTATAGGATCCAGAACTCCCAGCGTCAGATTGTGTTTATTTCGGCTTCTCTGTCCAAGTGCCGGGAGCCTGGACTCTGCCTGGAGTCGAATCCATCCGTCTGGCAAAGAAAGGCGGCCCGACGAGACCTTTCCTACATCCTCCCGAGGGAGTAGAGTTCTGGGCAATGATTCTAGAGTCCAGCTCTCTTGGACGCAAGCAGAAATCATGTCCGCAAGTGGGGCAGTTCCTGGACTTCACACTAGTTTGGACCAAGAAGGTCCTGAGAAGGTATCTCGTCCACGCTTCTAAAGTCACAGGGGAAAACAAATGAGCCAACACTGTTGGCATCCCTATTGATAAAAAAAATAAAAACCACTCGTACGCATTTTAAACACATGGTTTTGCATTTAATTCCTATCATAATCTTCTGAGGTTGGTAGTAGTCTCTCCATTTTCCATTTTTCAAATTTTTCATTTTTCAAATGTTTACTGGGTTTTTCTACAAAAAAACAAAAAAAAAACCCAGGCACTGAAGAAACTAAAGCTCAGAAATGTTAAGGAATTTGCCTAGAGCAGTGTTTCTCAAAACTGGGTGATTTTGCCCCCGCTGCTGGGCAACATTGGGCACTGGGAAGACCGTGCTAGTGGCATCAAGTAGACAGGGGTCAAGGACTCTGCTCTGTGTCCTGCAATGCACAGGACAGCTGGCTTGATGGCAACAAAAATTAGCAATCTCCAAATGTCTCTTGTGGAGAGGTTGAAAAACCCTGACCCAGAGTAACATAGCTTTGGGGCAGTGTTGAGATTTATAACTTTTTTTTTAATAGTTTATTGTCAAGTTGGTTTCCATATAACACCCAGTGCTTATCCCCACAAGTGCCCTCTTAACTTTTTTTTAACGTTTATTTATTATATTTGAGAGAGCGAGCACAAGCTGGGGAGGGGCAGAGACAGAGGGAGACACAGAATCAGAACCAGGCTCCAAGCTCCCAGCTGTCAGCACAGAACCCGATGCGGGGCTCCAACTCACGAGCCATGAGATCATGACCTGAGCCTAAGTCAGATGCTCAACCGACTGAGCCACCCGGGCACCTCCATTGTTGGGATTTAAATATGGGCTTGTTGGGGGGCACCTGGGTGGTTCAGTCAGTTAAGCGTCTGACTTCTGCTCGGGTCATGATCTCGGGGTTCGTTGAGTTCGAGCCCCATGTTGGGCTCTGTGCTGACAGCTCAGAGCCTGGAGCTGCTTCAGCTTCTGTGTCTCCCTCTCTCTCTGGCCCTCCCCTGCTCACACTCTGTCTTCCCTCTCTCTCAAAAATAAATAAACATTTAAAAAATTAAAAATGGGTCTGTTAGCCTTTGCAGGACTAGGTATCCCTTTGGGCAAACAATTAGTATTTTGAACAAGCTTTTTACTTCTCCAGATAGAAATTACAGAAAGTGATCATCAAAGGTTTGGTGTCTTGTTTACTGTCTTCTTCAGAAGACTGTAATCTCCGTGAGGGCAGGGGTTCAGCTGCTCTGGCTTTCTCCTGTGTCCCTGTCACCCCTTTCTATTCATGGCATAAAGTTGGTGTCTAGTAAACATTTACCGATAAATGGATAAACACATACAAAATGACCTGTGGCATCCTGGAAGGTGATAAATACCATAAGAAGATGAGAAAAATGTGCTTGGGGTTTCAAAAAACAAGGAGTTTCTTCCAGGCCAGGGGATGGGAGGTTGGGTGGTGGATTCTGAAATGACTTAATGGCACATGGGGTTCTATAGCATAATGGTTAGCACTCTGGACTCTGAAGTGACTTAACGGAGAAAGAAGATTTGGACTGAGGTTTAGAATCAAGTAGGGCTCGGGCTTTGGGGTGGTGGCAAGCCATTCCAAGTGGAAGGGTGGAAGGAGGGAAGGGGAAGTACAGGTGGAAACACATAGATCACCGTAGGTAACGTGGCTTTGGGAGCCGGGCACAGAACGATGGTGTGAGATGGGGCGGGAGAGGCTGGAGAAGTGGACGGGGTCCGGGGTGGGTCCATGAATGCGGGGCGTCTTGAACGGGAATCTGTTGTCCTCAAAGCTGTATTGCAAGGAGGTCAGTATGGAACCCCGGTATGAGATGGAGAGGGGCTGGAGAGCCATTTGTGTGTTCCTGTTTAGAGAAGGCAGGAAATTGGCGCCTGGTTTATGTGGTAATCCTTTTTGTTTTATGCGAGATTTTTTTTTAAACTTCGATTTTTAAAAACATATGCACAATTAAACTGTTTACTTTCTAATAGGTTATACCTTGGCGCGGTTCAAAGTCAAAAGTAGAAGATGGAAAATGGTGTGTGTATGTATAGATATTTATGTATATATATCTCACATCCAGAGATGTACTTCTTTCTTCATATATTTTCAAATTTCCCTCTACCCTTTTCCCTTAGCACCTTACTCCTCTCCTGAACCAATGTTATCATTTCCCTGTGTATCCTTCTAGACACTTTTATGCATTTACAAGACAATATGTTCATATATTCTTTTACCCTCCCCTTCACTGCACTCTTCACACCTTGCTCTTTTCACTTGACAATACATCTTAGAGATGGTTCCAAATCAGCATATAAATGATTTCTTCATTTTTTAACAACCGCTGAGTATTCCACTGTGTGGACGCTTCATAATTCATTGAACCAATTCCCCATTGATAGACATTTGGGTTGTTCCCAGCCTTTCGCTGTCACAAACTGTGCCGCAGCACGTAACCTTGTGCTGACATCATTCCTCCCGTGCGTGAGTGTATTTGCAAGATAGAACCCTCCAAGTAGCCGTGTTGGCTCAGAGAGTATGCACGGGGGCATTTTCACAGATACTGCCAGATTGCCGTCCACAGAGGTCGTTCTGATGTATGCTCCCAGTGAGCAACATACAAGGGTTAAGGTGGAACTTCAACTGCATATAGTTGGCTGGAGGGGCGGACGGAGATGACATGGGGATGGGACACTGCAAGTGAATGCCCTCCCAAAACGTACTTTAAGGAGAAATATTTTGGTGGGAGCACAGAAGTTGGTCTGGAGATGACAAAGGCTGGACTCAGGGCAGCGGATGAGTGCAGCTTGCAGTAACGCAGGTGAGACTAGAAAAGGGTTTGGGCTGAGTGGGGCAAGAGAGATCCAAGGCACTGGAGAGACACGTCACTGATGGGCGAGCGGCCGGCTGTGAGGAATGAGCAGGGAAATCCTAAAGATGATTTTGGCATTCCTTGATGCTGTTATCTAATAGGGGACCAGAGGGCAGGAAGAGTTTTTAGGAAGAAGACATTGGTTTTGGCTTGATGACAGTATGGCCGCCCCCCCCTCCCCCGCCAGAAGCATTTGAACAGGGGCTCAAAGTTCTTTGTTGTAGCAATTCCACTTTTTCCTGATCCCACCCAGAAGTCTTTCCTATCACTCTCAATCCCTGTGGGTTTGAAGAAGCAACTAATTTTATAATTCAAAATCTCATAAGAGCCAAAAAGATTTAAGATTTTAGATGCTTTTGAAAACAGTGCCTTTTTCTTCCTAAGTTTATTTATTTATTTTGAAATAGGGACAGTAAAAGCAGAGTAGCAGCAGAGAGAGAGGAAGAGAGAAAATACCAAGCAGTGCAGAGCCCGATGTAGGGCTCGAACTCATGAACCACGAGACCATGACCTGAGTCGAAATGAAGAGTCAGACCCTTCATTGACAGCCACCCAGGCGCCCCAAAAGTGCCTTTTTAATATTCCCAGCAACCCTGCAAAGTCACCATCATTCTCCTGTTACAGGCAAGAAAGAAAACCAAGGCTCAGAGAGGTTAAATAGCTTGGCCAAGGTCACACAGCTATTAAGCAATGGTGCCAAGGCTTGGATCCAAGGTAACTTTAAATCTCGAGCTTTATGACTTACTGATTTCAGTAGCAAATTCAGTGGGACAGAAGGGTCTGCGCGTTTGTTTCCAAAGGCTAATTTTGCTTGACTGTGGAATTCTAATCTGTTAACAGCATCCTATTTATTTCTGAAGTGTTGGGGCAAATTTGCCAAATTTTGAAAAGTCCATTTGTGAGCCAGTAGGATTCGATCTGAAGTTGGGGATAACAGAGCCTGTGGTGGAGGCTCAGTCTCCTTACATATTTTAGTTGAATGGGACTGGGAAAAGCCACGGAGTATGAAGGTGGTCATTCAGTTGCCCAGGCAAGCAGGCCTGACTCAGGGGGTGTGCTCCCGCAACCCCGCACAAAGGCGCCATTGTGGCCCAGCGTGAAGGGAGCGGAGGCGTCACCAAATGGGGCTGAGTGTCACTTCTCTGGGTTAGAAATGTTGTTTTCCATTCACTGGTAAACAACAGCCCAAGTTCATCGTCCTGACAAAGAGCTCTGTTTCTTCTTCTATGCTGAGAGTTTGCAAGTTGGGATCTTGATAGGAATGCTCTTGAACAATGCCAGTTGCAACATGTTGCCAAGTATATATCACAACAGGGACTGTGCTAGCCCTTACCCTTCAAAAGTATCCAGATGAACCTAATAGGCAGTAGGGAGAAAACTTCCCGTCCCGCACTTGCAAAATCTCCAACGCAAAATTAAGATTTCATTTCAGCGTGCTCACCGACAGTAATGGACTGTCTAATAAGGGGTGCACGCTTTCTGGTGTGTTGACCATGCATGTAGGCACATGCCTTAACGTCCAGTGATTGTACAGTCTATCTCATAGGGAACAATCGGGTGTATCAAAAACAGAAAACCACATAGAGTGGGTAGAAAAAAGTTGTTTTAAATAATAATAAAGCGAGTGCATAATTTTTAAAAGCTGCACACGTTAGGTTTAGACTGGAGAACATGGCAGCTTGTTTTTAAAGGCTGAAATATTTATGCTTAAATAATTTGGATGACTTCCACCTGGGAAGTTTTCAGGGACGTTCATAGTCCTTTATACATTGCTTTCTGTGCCTGACCCTGTGCTTACTGTTTATCAGAATCTAAAGCCATTAATATGTTCATTCATTCATTCACCAGTTTATTAAATTATTAGCTAGCTCCTATAATGTGTCAGACTCCATGCTTGGCTCTGTGGTTCAAGGGCAATTCGCTGTTCAAATTGCTCATGGGCCAGTATAAAAAGGACTCATGGGTCTCACTGGTGAAGGGCAAGAACAAGACAGCGACGTCTTGGCTTCGCTGCTCACAGGCTGGGTCTTCTCGATGGGGATCGCTTGACCTCCTATGTCTCAGTTTCCTTACCTGCAGAAAAGAGATCACAAAGGAAAGGGACTTGCCAGAGCTCACAGCTTCCCGTCGGTGAACGCAGGATTTCCAACCCAGAGCCTGGTTTAGGAACCCGTGCACTTTTCTTTTTTTTCTTTTTTTTTTTTTTAATGTTTTATTTATTTCTAGGAGAAAGAGAGAGAGAGAGAGAGCATGAGCAGGGGAGGGTCAGAGAGAGAGGGAGATACAGACTCTGAAACAGGCCCCAGGCTCCGAGCTGGCAGTCAGCACAGAGCCCGACGTGGGGCTCAAACCCACAAACTGCGAGATCATGACCTAAGCGAAAGTCGGACGCTTAACCGACTAAGCCACCCAAGCGCCCCGGAATCCGTGCACTTTTCTATACTTCTAGCAGCACCTAAGGCAGAAGAGCTAACTTAGTACAATGCCTGCCCCTTAGCTCTCAAAAGATTTCTTTTCCATTAGTTAATTAAATATTAAATAATATGTAGCATGCTGGTTAACACTAATTATAAGTAAGTGCACTAGTGTTATGGGGACAAAAGGCTGCGAAGTAAAGCCAAGTTCAGGTGTGGCAGAGGGTGGGGGTCAGTTTTACACAGGGCGATTCCATAAAGGCTTCCTAGGGAAGGTGTCCTTGGGCTGAAGGCTGAGACGCCAGAGCCCAGTCAAGACTGCGGAGCAAATGTGTACCACACACTGGTGCTCCAGCAATGCTCAGAACACCCAGAGAACCTTGACGCTGCCTTCATGGGATTTGCAGTTCTATGGTTCAGCATTTAGGGAGCAAAACACAAATTAACCCAGTGTGGCCAGAAAGAACCAGTTAAGCGTGACGAAGTTCTCCAGGCTCGCGCATTCTGGGGTGCAGGCGCAATCTTTGATCGTGTCTGTATGCTTCCTGGCCGTTCTTACAGCTTCCCATGTCCTCTGCACAGAGATGAGCTACTGCTGATGCCTTGGCCAAGAAGACCCGTTGCCCTTGGAAGAGAAAAGGGAGATAGGCTGCATGCCAACCAGAGACCACTCTTTTCTTGGCCACCAGTGGAAATACTGGGATGTGTAGGATTTCATAAAAAGGACATTTACATAATTCTTTTTTTGGATGAGATTCTATCACAAACAGACCATACAATGGCCAGCAGGCATGTCTTTCTATTTGATTTCATTCCTAAAAAAAAAAAGGGGGGGGACTTTGGGTAAAAGTTGGCCAGACCTTATCTCACCCCTCCCGTCCCGTCCCGGTCTTCCTTCCCTAGTGAGGATGATCTCAAATTAACGAGGAAAATGACCCCAGCAAGACTGCTGCTGGCCGCTCCCTTTCTCCAGGTCTGTTTGTGAGAGAGACACACAAAATAGCAGCAGCAAAATAAGATGCTTTGCTCCAAAGGGTCATGAGCCTTTGAGTGAAACGTATGCTTGGAAAGTCGTTAGCTTGCCAATGAGGAAAAAAAGGGGAAGTCCAAGACTACAAGTCTCCGTGGTTCAGAATCTAGACTCCCAACCCAGAGGAAAACATTGAAATGTCGTTTGTATTATTCCGTGGACATTAGATCTAGCAAATACTTTTCAGTCAATGTATGAAATTTTAACGAATATCCCTGGATGCCGTTAATTCCAGTTAAGTCTAGAGAAGGGGGGGCACCCAGAAGCCCATAAATCAATGCTTGAACAATAGTATATTAAATGATAACCTTGTCATATTTAAAGTCACACTAGAAGGATATATTGAGGTTTTGTTCTTTTCACGGTCTCGGCATCGGTGAATTAATTCAGGGTGTCTTAACTTTTCAAAACCAGGGCATGGGTGATGATGTCGCCTGCCTCCCTTCCCCCCCCAACCCCACCCCACGCTTGCAGAAACACACATCCACGTCCATGCATCCCTGTGTCCAGGGAGCGATCATATATTATATCATTGCCAACCAAACTCCATTTGGCTTTATGTATTACAGTTCTTTTTTATAAACAAGGCAGCGTGATAGAATTGAAAGGGTATGTGTGGGCCTTGCATTGGGGCAGGGCTGCGGTGGGGGCTGGCGTTGAGGCTCCTAACCAAGGGTCTCCTGCCCCAGAATAATCTTGTCCTTGCAGAACTGTTTATGAGAGGTAATCTAAATAAATAAAGCCACAGTAGGGGACACATCAATGGTATTTCATTATTAAAACAATAGTATCTATTCAGGACAGTTACTTGCCACATTTCACATGCTTTGTAGAAAGGGCAAGGTCTTTTCTGGAATGTTCCACGTTTATTTGTTGGGGGCTCACTAGCAGCAACGTTCTCATTGCCTCTCCCTGTGGTTTCTCTGTCTCTTTGCCCCTCCAGCACCCCTTGTCTCTTTAAAAAAGAAAGTCCTTTCGGGCCTTGGTAGGTTATTTATTATTTGCATTGTCTTAAAAGGAAAAGAACTTTAAAAGGGGTCTCTAGCATGTTTCCAAAAGGTAAGCGCTCTCAAGCCTCTTTAATCCTCAATTCGGTTTCGAATATGCCTGTTGTACGATGTCCGTGGCTTTCCAAAAGAGAGTGGCCCAATTATTTCCATGGCCAAGGGAAACAGCTTTAATTCTTTATCACATAAATATGCTTCAAACCGTGATTTAAAACAGATGGACAGAGAACTGATTAGTGGGGGAGCGTCTTGGCTGATTCCAGGTCCTGGCCCCCTTGGTATCCCTGGGTCTGTTCTATAGCTTGGATCTTACCCCTCCTGGCAGGCACATCACGCTGCGAGATTTTTCCTTCTGGCTTTGCATGAAGCTTCTACAATGACGCTTTCTACATCTGAGTGACCTTTCCAGGTTTTTTTTTTTCCCCCTACTTCCACGGTCTTACATAAAGCCACCGCTAATTTAGCACAGTACATGCCCGAGTTTATTTTTTTAACAACTTTCTTTATGTAATTAAGTGAGTGAAGTCATACATTTTATTGATCTAATGAAACGCATTTCATGGTTTCTTCTGCCCTTCATCTTCGGACCTTGCCCTTCAGATCACAGCCTTTTGCTTTTGCGGATGTTAAATGAGACCGCTCAGCCACTCAACAACTTTACACCTTTCCAAATTGAGGGCCCCCTCAAAGTTAACAGGGAACCCTAACATCTGCTTCTCGAATGGATGCCAAGATTGCAGCCGCTGGTGAACTGTGACACCAGCTGTAATGGTAGGAGGGATGAGAAATCCTTAAAAAGAAGAGGTGTGGTTTCCAAGGATGAGGTATGAAACAGGTGCTTCTCCTCTTAATATAGTTAAACTTCAGCTCCTCAGGCCTTCCTCTCCCCTTCATTCAACTTTTTTTTTTATTATTTTAATGGAGTGCGAGGTGCAGTCTTTTTGACGAGGTGGAATGCAGGCTTATAAAAGCTGAGCAGTGCTGTATATTTCTACTGTCCTTGTCCATGGCCCACACTGGGGGGATTGTATATTGTATCAGTAATTTTAAAAGCCTGCAAGTGTTCTACCAGTTCATGAAGTTTTCCTAACAGTAACCGGGCAAACATATTATTTAACTAGGCATGTAGAATCGAGGTGAAACACGGAAAGCAATGAGACTGCATTGGCCGATCCTCTATAAATGTCTCTTCCCAGAGGCTTGACACTGAGAATGAGCAAAAATCGCGAGGGTAGGTTGTCAGCATTTGCCAGGGAGGGGTTAATATAAAACTTGATCACGTTGAATGAGTCTTAGAGAAGAAAAAGCCTCAGGAGCAGATGAATAAGCTGGGGTCTTGGGCCAGATGGTCTAAGTAAGCCTGGAGGAAGAGTTTGTTTGAGCCTGACCATGACCGCCATAGCACAGAGATTTGGTTGTAATGAGGAAAGAAATCTGTGAATTAAAAGGCTGATCTGGGGGCGCCTGGGTGGCTCAGTCAGTTAAGCATCCAACTCTGATCTCCGCTTAGGTCATGATCTCACAGTCTGTGAGTTCGAGCCCCATGTCCAGCTCTGCACTGACAGCAAAGAGCCTGCTTGGGATTCTCTCTCTCTCTCTCTCTCTCAATCTCTCTCTCTCTCTCTCTCTCTGTCTCTCTCTCTCAAGAAATAAACGTTAAAAAATTTTTAAATAAAATAAAATTTGAAAATGTGTAGTAATAAGTCCTGTGAAAAAAGTATCTCACCATTATTTTTAAATTTTACTTTTTAATTATGGATGCAGTTGAGGTGAGGCCAATTTTCATACTTTTATTGCCCATTTGTATTCCTTGTTTTCTGAACTACCTATCGATGTTCTTGATCCAGTTTCTACCAAATTGTTCTCACTTTTTAGTGAAAGCTCTGTGTAAATTTCAGGAGACCGGTTTATCTCCCTCTGTCGTAAATACTCTTTTTGTTTGTTATTTGTTTTCAAATGTGTAATGTTTTTCTTCCATGCAGCCATTTTAATCTTCTGTATTCAAATATGGGTGACTCTGCAGTGAGTTTGGGAATATTCCTTTTAATTCTTGCATTTTCAAAAGCATATCAGTGTCTGAGTACCAGCCTCCCCTGAACAGGAAATATTTGCTCCTGAAAGTATCCAGGTGAGAATCAGGCAAGCCGCGAGGGAGTGATTGTCATACTTACGCCGCTTCTCACTCACATTTATGTGAGATCGTCACTGAGAGAAAAAGTAACAGGAGCCCAGGGCCAGTAATGGAAAGCTGACCTTCTGCCTCTGGATGGATGAACAGAGCTTGGACCTCAGTCCTTTCTAGGAGTGTGATCGGGGACACAAAACCAAATGGGGCTCAGCCTCAGCTTGATTTACAAGGGGAATAATGATATCTCTCAGGGCACACAGTTCAACTGGCATCTGCCAGGCACATGCCTACGATACACTAGGAGCTTCTTTGCGTTTCCAGAATACGTACGATGAAATCTGCAATACGTAATTTGAAATTATATGCATAAAATGTCCACATGGTAAGAGATATTAGATGAATCAGTAAAATTAAATTAATCCTTTCCCTGTCTTAAAGAGAAAAGGTAGGAAAATAGAGCTCTGACGGTGAGAAGGGGGGCACGGAATTATACCTGAGTTGAGACTATTGTGATATTTTTATTTCCATAAATTGCCAAGGGTTGGTTAGTATTCTCCATCTACCGGCTAATTCCAGTTTCATTCCTTTGAATGTCCTCAAGCTTCAGGAAGGAAATTCCCTGAATTTTACAGATCTCTGCAGCAGGCCACGCAACATCTGATGTCCCCTCCTCGGAGCGAGGCAGCTCTATCTTCAACCCTCAGCACTAATACTTATGGCGTGTGTGTATTTTCCTAGACTGGCTTGATGAAAGTCACCTTGCCTCCTTTCAGAAAGTAAGGGGGGGCGGGGGTCAAATTGAGCAGGAGCTAAGGAGCTTGACAATCCTGGCAAGGCTTATCAGAGGAAAATTCACATACATTAGACTTACATTATTATGGGTTTTATTGGGGTCCAGTTTTATCGTCGATGATAACTTGGGGAAGTTTTGGTAATTAAGCATTGACAGATATCATAATTCACTCAAGAATGCTCTAGAATATCATCAAGTTCAGGTCACTGTTGAGGTTGCCCCCTTTCTCCGAGAATGACATGTTTGACCCCTGACATTATCCCGAGGCCCCGCTGTGGAATTTTTAGAAAGTTTTTGTTTGTCTGTTGGCTGTTTGTTTTGAACATCTTCACCTTTGGCTCAGATTCTCCATAGTGGAAAAGCAGCGTCAGTGTGTTGGAAAAGGAAGGATTTTCTTCTCCTCCGCCAACCCCCACCNGGGATGCCGTTCCCCATTTTGATGGAACTTTCCTGACGCAGCTGAAATATCACCTTCTCTGCAAAGGCTTTCCCAACACTTTCCTCACCTCCTTCTGGTGGGAGAATCCTCACCTTCTTCAGGTGGGAGGAACGGCCTCCTAACCCCCTTTGAGCCTCCCTCTGGGGTAGACAGGTGAGAGACTACTGCCCCCTACAGCTCACCTGGCTAAGGATCCTGGTTCCACCCTCCCCGGTGGGACCGGAGCAAGTTACCTTCACCTGAGACCTCCGCACAGTGGCTACAATCCACCTGCTGAGCAAGAGCTACTGTCACAGCCTCTCGGGGTCACCTGNCGGAACTTTCCTGACGCAGCTGAAATATCACCTTCTCTGCGAAGGCTTTCCCAACACTTTCCTCACCTCCTTCTGGTGGGAGGATCCTCACCTCCTTCAGGTGGGAGGAACTGCCTCCTAACCCCCTTTGAGCCTCCCGCTGGGGTAGACAGGTGAGAGACTACCGCCCCCTACAGCTCACCTGGCTAAGGATCCTGGTTCCACCCTCCCTGGTGGGACCGGAGCAAGTTACCTTCACCTGAGACCTCCGCACAGTGGCTACAATCCACCTGCTGAGCAAGAGCTACTGTCACAGCCTCTCGGGGTCACCTGCTGCCATGTTCCTCGCACGTCGCCACCCGGCTGCTGATGAAACTGAGCCTCTGCAGGGCAACACTCGCGTCTCACTCCTTGATGCCTCTCCAGTCATCGCAAAGACCCAGACACACAGTAGGTACTCAGCAAACGTAGCAGAGCGAGTGCCTTGGAGGGAGCCAGTTCCCTCCAAGGCGAGAAGAGAACAGGCTGGCTGGCGATGGCAATTCAACCCGGGGGAGGCTTACAGGCACTACCATCCCAGGCAGAGTCTGTCTGCCCCGTCTACACAGTGCATGAACCCCCTTTAATACTGATGACCTTTCTCTCCTGAAATATTATGGGAAGAGCCCTGAACAAAGACAGACGGCCTCCCTTTAGCATTCGCACACAGTTCTGTTTCATCCACCGCTTTCCCATGCCCCGTTTCCTCCACTCTCTCAGGAAGGTAATAATAGTAACTCATAATAATAGTCCAAAATAATAATAATCATACCTGGGATTTATATATCAGCCTGCCTCCTAAGAGGGCAAATAAACCATTTTGCACAATGCGGAGAGGACGGATCTTCCTTGTGCCGATGCTGACCAAGTTAAGGCAGGAAAGATTTATAGTCAAATTTCAGCAACTGGAGCAAAGCGATGGTGCCCCGTTGGCATATGGGGACCCAGTTTAATGCCGTTCCCTTGGTTTTGCTTAAACTGCCAAGTGAATTACTGTAACACACTTTGCCTGCAATTAATTTGACATCTAGTGCCAGAGAGCCTCTTTATGTTTTTCAAGGCAAGCCAGGTTGGAATTTTTGCAAAAAGATTTGTCCATCATTTTTACTGATGTCCAAACATGATTTTTAGAATCTAGCTGTGGAAATCATGTGGGCTCTCTCTCTCTCTCTCTCTCTCTCTCTCTCTCTGTCTCTTTTTAAGAATTACAGGGAACAAAATGAAACAAAGCAAAACATGGTGATGATTCTGTTGAAGTGTTTTTAAATTCTCCAAGTAATAAACTAGGTTTATGGTGTTTGCTTATGAAAGCTGACTTTCATCAGAAGGTTTGTGCCCATCACAGGAGGGGTAGAGTAAAAGAGTTAGAAATGGCCCATTGAAACATCGGCCCAGATAACTTGACAGTGTCCAAAACCAATATTAATTGTGTTACACATAGCAGCACGCACCGAAGACCCTCCTCATAAACTGGGAGAAACCGAGAAGCCAGTTTGCGCACACACACACACACACACCCCATTGGGGGAATTATGTTTTACATTTTATGTTTCTTATCATTTTAGCACCAACATTGATTTCACTGCTGGCAGCTGACCACGGTTCCAAATGGGCTTTGCTGCTCTATCAGCGCCCGGGGGCCTGATAAAGCATTTTTGGATTTTTCATACTCACAGTGCCCCATGGTCGCAACTCCGTTGGAAACATTAAGCTCCTTACCTGATCTAGAGGGAGGCGGTTGTTTGTTTTTTGGTGAAGACCTCTTCCTGCAGTCACAAGAAACCGACAAAGTACATCTGTCCTTCCCAATGTCATGCCTCACTCAGCAGTGAGAACAAAAATGGCCTTTTGGCCACTTCCCCAAAACGCATGCTCGGAGCCCACCATGGAGCAGATTGGGGTGGCCCATGACTTCTTAGAACCGCTGGGTTGTTTGAGAGGTGACATGCGCCGTGGGGTTGGTCTTGGCCCCTCCCTTTGTTGGTACAAAGTGAATCAGAGGCAACTTCCTCTCCCCAGGA
>NW_027528369.1:3218318-3297081 GCF_008692635.1 Crocuta crocuta
ATTATGGGTGAGTTTTTAGCTGCAGTTTCCGTGCCCTGCAGCACCAGCACCTGAGAAGCCCATTGCTTTAGAGTTCAGCAGATTCCCTCCCTCCGGGAAATCAGCAGAGAACAATGCTGAGGCTTCTCGATTTCCCCTGGACTTCACAAATCTCTCCCTGACTGCGCTGAAGGGGCGCACAGCGCCAGGCAGGCAGCTGGCCGCGCGGTGATGAAGAAACACCACCCCAAGTTCTGTAGATCTAGATTTATGAGCCACTAGCCTTCAGAGAACATCTCACTTTCACGGAAGCGGGACATTATCTTTTGTCTCTTAAACGTAAGCTTTCAAGATGAGTCGCGCAGAGACAACGACCTTCGCTCTTTGGTGAGGCTGACGTTCAGACTTCTGCCCAAGGGAAGAGGCTCTTTTTCTACATCAGCCCGAAAAAGGGCAAACTCCTATTTAGCCACAGATTCTCCTGATCACTCAGAGGATTTTCACACATCAGTTTTACATAGCACTCCTTCATTTATCCATTAGGAAGGATGCTGATGTTTGGGGTTTAGAATACAGACGTCTGGACCTCTGGCTTGCGACAGTAGGAAGTCAAAATTAACAGGGAAAAAAATAGGCATGGACTTGTATGGGATGTTGTTTAAAGGACCTGTCAGCATGAACTTTTAGTGGTGATAACAACTTAAAAGAAGAGTCTCCAGAAAAGTTTGGGATAAAAAACAACAACGAAAAACAAACAAAACAAACCCCCCAAAAACAAAACATGGCAAAATCTCTGGTCCATATTTGTCCAGAAAGAAGTTGTGTCACATGGGTCTACCCTTTGTCACTTGGCTCTCCCAGTAAGCCTGACTAGTGGGGAAGAGCTGGCCCGACTGTTGGGTCACCTGTGAAAGTAAAAAGCGGCAAGGACAGGATTTGACAAAACTGTCTTATGTGTATCTTCTCCTCCTTTCCTGCCTCGGCTCTTTCCTCTTCGCCGTCTCCTCCCCCGACCAACCCCACGCCATTTATTCATTCATTCTGCAGATATTTAGTGAATGCTTTCTGTGTCCAGCCATGGTCTGGAGCAGCCGTGGGAATGTATGGAGGTGGCCAAGCGGACGTCCCTTACGCTCAAGGAGTTCTTGTTCTGATCGCCATGGAGGCGGCAGGCAAGGCAGTAACAAACATGTCAGATGATTTCTGGTAATGATGGACGCCTCAAAGCCAGTGTTGCAGAAATCTGGGGTAGAAATGGCACCCACGCCATGCCCACAGGAGCACATTATACCCATCCCCCACATCCGGTGACATCGCATCGTCTGCTTGAATTCAGCCACGGTGGGAACACTTACACCATGGAAATTGGCCAGTGCTACAAACCAAGGCTCCCTCCTGCCCACCAGAGATGATCATTAAACAGTTACCAGAACATCCCTGGAATGCAGACAGGAGGCGGTGCCACTGATCTCACTTTTTATTGGAAAGAATGTTCCTTTGGACTCTCACCATGAAAATTGTTTTGTTTTTGGTTTTGTTTTTGTTGTTGTTATTCTCTTTGAATCAGTTTATTTCAAAACATTCTTTTATGGGTAATAGAAACACAGGAAGTACCTTGTCATATATCTTTAATCGTGTTTTGGAGAGGACAGGAAAAAAAAACTGAGAAAAAACGCATAGATATTTAAGAGACTGTTTTTCATAGTACCTGGTCTTCAAAACTAACTGCTCCATCCAAGCGACTGCACGATTGATGGTTTCCTCAAAGAACGTCAACCCTCTTTTCTTTGCCTTCCTCACCTCCTTGCACGAAGACTTTTTCTACATGTTTTTGGGGGAGAACTTCCCAAATCTGTCGGTATATATTACAAAAACGGTTCCGGCCTAACACATGGCATGTATTTAAATTATTTGTTCTATTAAAATGTCAATGTATCGCCTGAGTTTTAATTGTGCCTGAGGATCAATCATTGTAACAGCTGCAGGAAAGACTTTATGACTTACCTGAACAGTGGTGTGTTCTGTGGCCTGGCTAAGTGGTTACATTGACTTTATTAGGTTTTATTAGCTACAGAGAGTCATTTGAGTGGCTCATGTTGGAGTTTTATTTTTGATATCAGTGATGATTTACTCAGAGCCATTAGAAAAATAGTTTCAAGGATGATAAAAATAATAGTAATAATAATGATAATAAATAGACTATTAACCAATAGGTATTAAGGGCTTACTATGTTCCATGCCTTAGGCTTTGGGTGTGGTAGCTCATTTGAACCTCATGGTGATGGAGTGCTGGGTTGTCTTAATTATATACATGAGAGACTGGGGCACAGAGGAGTTAAGTAATCGTCCCAAAAGCATACAGCCAGCGGGGCCTGAGCAGGTATTCAAGTCCCTGTCTGCTGACGTGAAGCCCATGCTTTTGGCCACCAGATGACTACCAGTGTTCATTAAAAGAAGATCAGCTTTTTGGGGGCAGTGGGGGAGGCGCCTGGGTGACTCAGTCAGTTAAGCCTCTGCCTTCTGCTCAGGTCATGATCTTGTGGTTTACATGTTGGAGCCCCATGTCAGGCTCTGTGCTCACAGCTCAGAGCCTGGAGCCTGCTGCAGATTCCGTCTCCCTCTCTCTCTGTCCCTCCGCTGCTCATACTCTGTCTCCCTGTCTCTCTCTCTCTCTCTCAAAAATAAATAAAACATCAAAAAATTAAAAAAAAAAAAAAGATCAGCTTTTTGTCTCAGACACACGAGGATTTGCATTCCAGCTCCGCTGCTTACCAGCCTTGTGTCTTTGGATAATCTTTTGGCCATTCTAGAATCATGTCCTCAACTGTCACATGGAGAAAATTAATGGCACCTGCCCGGGAAGGCTGTCTGCTGGACCCATGAGGTCCACATCCCCCATCACTTGTCAGGTGTTAGCTGCCCTCATGCCCATGTAAAGAGAGAACTGGAATATTCTGAGGATCCAAGGGGATCATATACGTAGAAAGACCTGGCACCATCTTGCCACTTGGATAGGACACAGATGATAGTTTCTTTACTGCTTATCTCAGCTTCCTGTTTGTTACATGATTTGAGCGATAGGCTACTGAATTTTCATAGGCATTAAAAAAAAAAGTCTTCGGTAAAGCGGGGATGTTTCTTAGGGGAAATGAATACTTTTGACTTTTCAATATTAAATTCACTCATAATATCTCTTCTAGAGTCTCATCAAACTATTATTGATTTGTATACTAAAGAAAGTCTTTAAAAATATTCCTTAGAGGCATTTGCCTATAAATGAGAGCTTTTCTAGACTTGTTGAAGGTTGCCACTTGCTATGGGTTGGAGCTTATGAAAGGGTATTAATGCATTATTTACTAGAACATATTAAATTTTCATGTCATTTCTTTATTTACTTATTGTTTTTATTCTTTATCAGTGTAATTTATTACAGCAACAAATTAAAGAATGACTTTATGGTTCTATAAATGAGGCCAAAAAAGCATTTGTTCAAAATCAACCAATTCACCAACCAACCTCAATAACTATAAATGCTAAGTAAAGTAGAAGGAGAAAATTCATCCAGTATGCTCAAGGATGTTATTAAAAATCTCCCACAAATATCTTAAACAGTGAGAGCACTAAACAGTGCTTTCCATTCAAATCAGAAACCAGATAAGGGTGTCCACTATCCCCATCAATATTCAATTTGTTCAGGAAGTTCCCACAGATAGTGTAAGACCCCCAAAAGACTTCACTAATGGGGAAGAAACAAAATGTACTTCATTTAAAAATTATGTTATTATAATCTTAGAGAAGCTAAAATATTCTCACAAAAATTAATAGCAACAAGATAATTTGAAGAGTTGGCTAGATATAAGGTAAAGATCTGCAAATCAACTGACCTTCCCTATGCTAGCCGTAACAAAAGATGGAAATAAAAGAAAGCTTTCATTCAAAATATTACCAAAACTATAAAATATTTAACAATAAATTTAACAGGAGTAATTGAATATCTATATTATATTTTATATAAGATGTGAAGTCAGCAAAGGTTCATAATTTTTGCCTCTGGGTGTCTACTTGTTTTAACACCTTTTGTTGACAATGCAATTCCATCCTTCCTCCACAGAACTACTTTTACATCTTTATCAAAACCCAGTTGGGCATATTTGTGTGGGTCTATTTCCGTATTCTCTATTCTGCTCCATTGACCTATGTGTCTGAGTCTCTGCCAATCAAACACTGTCTTGATTGTTGTAGCTGCGCAGTAAGTCTTGATGTGAAGTAGAATGATTTTTCGCACTGTGTTCTTCTTTATCAAGATCATTTTAACTGTTCTTAGGTCTTTGCCTTTCCACATAAATTTTAGAAGAAGTTTGTCTATGTCTACCAAAAACTTTGCTACAATTTTGATAGAAAGCACATTAAGCCCATAGATCACTTTGGGGAGAGTTGACATCTTTATTATGTTGAGTCTTCCAATCCATGGACACAGGCTGATACTCCATTTGTTTAGTGTGTGACTACGGAGTGTATTCCTAAGTTTTCATTTTCTTTGGAGTGATTATCAATGATACTGTGTTTTTAATTTCGATTTCCACATGTTTAATGTTAGTATACAGAAAGGTGTGTTATCCTAATCCTGTGACCTTCCTGAACTTACTTATTAGTTCTAGAAGTGTTGGGTTTTTTGGTTTTTTTTTTAGATTATTTGGGGTTTTTATATAATCAGTGATTTCACAGGCAAATAGAGAGTTTGATTTCTTCTTTTCCAGTATGTTTGCCTTTTACTTCTTTTTCTTGCCTTATTATAGTGGCTAGAACTCATGAAGTTGAATAAGAGTGGCAAGAAGAGAAGTCCTTGCCTTGTTCTCAGCCTTGGGGGGAAATCATTCACCAACACACCACTAAATCAGTGATGCTGATTGGTTTTTGAGTGTTGAACCAGCCTTGCGTGTCTGGGATAAATCCCATTTACAGAATGTATGTCTTCTTATACATTGTTCACTATTTTGTTAGCCACTATTTTGTGATCATTCCCTTGACTTTTCTTTAGCAAACATCCGCCTCAGTGGAATGCCTCACATGGAGAGGATACTTACTAAATATCTGTTGGTTGGGTTCCATTTTTGTGGTTAGGAAAGTATGAGAATCAAACTCAGGTCCCTGCCTATGTACTGGTCTCCACTGGGTCCCCATCAGTCCCTGTGGAGCTCAGCTTGAACTACGTAAAAACCAGTAAGCATTTAGTTTCACATCTCATAAATAATCTGCCTACCTATAGTTAAGTGTGTTCTTCCTCAGCTGGCAGTCAGCCACAGACTGCATTTAGGCCCACAGCCAGTGGGTCAGGGCAGAAGGCCAGATATCACTGCTGGCCTCGTTGGTTAGTGTGCACGACTCAGTTCCTTTGGTGTGGATGCTCCCTTCACACTCAAACAACCATCTTGCAAAATGAGTGTCACAGATCACACGGGATTCACAGAAGAGAATCTAAGAAAGAGCTACTCTCCTGGTCAAGGACTTTCCTCTCTGATTAGGCTCCTCATTTTCAGGAGACACACAGGTATGTCTGAGAAGACACACAGGTGTGATTCACTGATGATGGTCCAGTTTCACCAAGACTAGTTCTGCGCAGGCTACTTTTAGTTGAAGATTAAAAGTGAAAGCTGCTCTCGTTACTGGTGGAAAAGGTCCTTTCCCAAACCATCGATTCATGAAACTGCCAAACAGTAGCTTTCCACTTTGCCCTTTAATGCCTTCATTTTTCCAGATGTGGAACTTTGCACTGAAGTGGAATGTTCGTTTATCTTGACTCATACATCAGGAACGCGGAGATAAAATCCTATTAATAAGTAATAATTATATAGTACAGAACAGGGCAAAGGAAGATGCCTCTAGGTACCAGGCAGGTAGAATAAATGAATGAAGTTGTCTGTGTGAGATGATAAGTGGCAGGCACTGGACCCAGTCCCCAGTGCAGGGAAGACAATAGAAAGTGTCCATGTCAGGGCTGTGTCTATGCCCTGTGATAGGGGCAGCCATTATTAAATTCCAACTGAATGTTGCCAAGTGGAAATTAGATCCAATTTTGCCACAACTTAGAATTTTTCCAGAGAACCTTGGTAGTTATATACATATATATTTTAGAACATAGAATCATCCAATTTTTAAATGTTGGCAATGAATTCATTGCATGAGCCAACCTGAAGGGAGCCAAATAAAATATATCTGTGGGCCAGATTCAGCCTGTAGGACACCATTTTGCCTAAATTTTTCCCTTACATTTGCATTTCTTCCTGATTTGAGGCTCTGTGTGGCATTGCACGTGAATTATCTCTCCTTTTTAAAGTTTGTCATTTTATACACGTCAACCTACTATTGGCACGTCCAATAAATATATAAATCTATCTCTTTTGTGTTCAAGAGGAAAGACTAATTCCCCCAGAAAATGCACCCCCTGCTTTCTATATATTATATGGTTACCATAAAAATGGCATTACTTCCTAAATACACAACTCTTTTAATCATTGGAAATCTAGAACATTCTGTCCTGTGATTGTTGACATGTCACTTCCTTTGAGGTTTCTTCTAAGTGAAGAATCCTTCATAGAGAGTACCTGAAGGTCATTAAAAACACAGGCCGAGCAGGTGTAAGGTAGACTCTCCCAAGTCCATACATTCTTTTTTTATGTTTATTTATTTTTGAGAGAGACAGAGACAGAGCATGAGTGGGGGAGGGGCAGAGAGAGAGAGAGAGGGAGACACAGAATCCGAAGAAGGCTTCAGGCTCTGAGCTGTCAGCACAGAGCCCGACACAGGGCTGGAACCCATGAACTGCGAGATCATGACCTGAGCTGAAGTCGGACACTTAACTGACTGAGCCACCCAGGTGGTCCCCCGCCCCAAGTCCGTACATTCTCATTTCTCCTAGACACGGGAGTATGTTCACCTTCTCTTTGCTTCCACTGGGCCAGACACCGCATGGCATCGGTAGGAGGCTATGGAGGGAGAGGACAGCAATCACTACTGGTTCTTTCCACATGATTGGTATCCAGGCTGCAGACAAATGGTTTTGCATGTGGCCATCGTGCATCTGAGGGCTTGTTTCAGGCTTATACAAACAGCCATGCAATTACCTGACCTTTAAAAGGGAAAAGAACCGGGTACTCACTGTCTGCTTCTGATGGTACGACTTTCTCGTTGAAATCATGTAGAACATGGAGCTCATGCCTCAAGTTCAGGATGACAGAGGGCAGGTGAGAAGGAAATTGCCACAGTGTTTGGCCTTGTGGGTGTGCTGTTGTCAAAACCCCATGCAGGGTCCTGGGTGATCCCAGAGTTACCGTACCTGCAAGGAAAAGCCTGGCCTCCTGCATCCCTTTGGAAAGTTCTGCCTCTAACGTGATTATAATTCTCTTCTCTGTGATTTGGGAATTGCCTTTATTTATCTCTGTTGTTGTTTCAGGCATGAAATATCACATTTGAATAGCTGAGCGTATCCAGATTGAGTCTTGAAAAGGCAACAAATAGTCCCTTTTATAGGGAGAGAAAGTAGATTTTGTTACCGTATTAACCCTGAGTCGGGGAAGCCTAGAAGCCCTCGATCTTACTGTGCTTTAATTCTCCACTGCCATTGAGAAGGTTTGGCTTCTCTTTCCCTGTACAATGAAGATGGTTAGCAATTTTATTTTTCTCAGCACTGCCTTCAAACTTCTGTTTGCATCCTTCCACCTGGTGCAGGGCCAGAGGCCCCAAGGCGCAGGATTCGCTGACCCATGTTGACAGTTGGATGATGGATGGGGACAGAGAAGAGCACAAGCCGCCTGGACCTGAGGTTGGGGGGGGCGCGGGGAAGGTCTGGGCTTAACAGGCTCCTTCCTGAATCAAGAGCAGAAGTGGGTCTTGGGCAAAGCCATGTGGCAGAAACCCAAGCGTTAGAAAACAGCTCCGTGGCCAGGACCACAGAGAGCCACAGGCTTAACCGGCAGTGTATCACCTGCGGAGCAGAGGGCCTGTTCTGCAGATGAGCTAACCTCTAGCAGCTTCCACGTGTCAGCGACAGGCCAGCCCTGAGGTGAAGACAGAGACGGCCCTTGTGAGCTCACCCCGGGGAAATAGACCTAGGAGGTGTTTGGTTCCATTCTTTGAGCTAAGAGCATGGATAGAAGTGGGCCCAGGGTTCAGGAGGGTGGTGGAAAAAGGGGACTGCTCTTCGCCTGAGAGTATATCAGGGGAAGCTTCCTGGAGGAGGTGACGCCAGGGAAGAGGAGAATGCAAAATAGCTGGCGAAGCGGGAAAGCAGGCCCACTAGGCAGAGTGCATGCCAAGAGCGAAGGTCTGGCTTCTAGGAAGCACAATATGAGAAAACAAAATCCGCTGAGCACACACCAGCTGTTGTTGCTGTATTGTTCATCGAATCTTCTGGAAAGCCTGACAGGCAGCTTTACCATCCTTACTTAAGGAGGAGGAAACACACGCAGAGAGGTGGACTGGCTTACTAACAACGTGTCTGGGATTCGAACCTAGCCCCAGCCAGCTTCCCTTCTCTGGCTTGGGAAGTCCTCCGCACAAGTGTTCTGGAGGGTCTAGAGTCCCATTAGACATTCTGAGCAACCCATTCAGTGAGAGGGAGGGCAAGCAGAGTCCTTCTCTGTCTGTGGGTATTTATTTAGGGCGTCGGAGAGATACCATCAGGTAGTTTTTTGTTTTGTTTTGTTTTTTACCACGACAAGGAGACCCCTAGAGAGCACCTCACAATACTGTGTTTCTGGGAGTTCGGATTGTGTATTAGCCTGGGTAGTGACAGTACTGATAATACCTGCCCACAGTCAGTTGCCCAGCTGAAAAACAATAAAGGGCCTCTCGCTTTTATGGTCACTCTATATAAGTTGGGAATCATAGAAGGCTTTAATCTCATCATGCACACTGTTTTATTCCTCCCACTACCACTTAGAACTTAGCCAAAGCCGACTTTGCTGTCATCTGTTTCTGTTTTGTCTTAAGTGCCTGCTCCTTTAGGGCGATGCGTTCAAATAGAGAACAGGTTTGTAACCTACACTCAAGAGAGACGCGCTTGGCTCACTTACAGCCCCTGAGCTTTGAATGGGTTTTCCAGGCCTGTGGATGGGCCAGGCTGGACTGCCCAGACCATTGCCCAGTCATCCGTGATGCCGACCATGACTGTGTTCCACACACATTTAGAGCTTGGGAGAAGACCGAGCAAAGCTTCCCGCCCTGCAGTCCAGAGCCACTAATGGCTCCTCGGGGCCCCTGTTCTAACCAGCTGAACTGATGTATCACAGATGATCTTCGAATAACAGGTTCCTGTTTGTTCAATGTCAAAACCCTACGTGGTATGAAAAGTAGGTAACTTGGGCCTTGCCACTGCAAATCAACACCCACTCAATCCTCTTAACTTAATCTAGTGCAACAAGTATTTATTTATTTATGGCAACCGGACAGTGGTCAGGTCACTGTCCCTGGGGAAACACAGACTCATATTCCCTATTCAAATTTATTTTTTTGAAGGTTGTCTGATCTTGCTTCTTCTTCCCCCTTTTCTCTGACTTCAGTTCGTGTCTCCTCTTCTCTTTTTACCCCGTATTCATCTTCATCATTGGCCCCACATCACATTTCCTTAGCTAACCTGCCCCTCAAGGACAGACATGGATACTTCCTTATGAAAAAATAAAATACAACTCTTTTGCCCAAGACAGTTCATTCCATTGGAAAGAAATAACCACTCTTTTTCTGAAATGTTGAGGATAGTAAATGGTGATCTGGTATATTCTTGATTTGAGAAAACGAAAAAGTTCACAACATGTAAAAAAAAAAACATGGCGGCTTTGCAGACGGACACACGTGGTAAAATAACCACCTTCAGTGTGCTGCCAATCGTGTCTACAGTGAACCTGGACAGACCCAGGTGCACCCATCTTGATGTTTTCTGGGTTCTTATGTGGCCGAGGATAACTGCTTTGTGGGTGCTGACAGATCTCTAAGCACGAGTTATGAAATTCACGTTAGACCAGTGGCTTCTACAAGCTTGATTCTGACATAAGCTTTCTGTGCCCATTTTCTGATTAAATGTATGTCATGGTTTGTCCAAAAACAAAACAAAACAAAAACAAAAACATAATTGTTCCTCTGACATTTGATAGTTTAACAAATATTTTCAGCAGAACTAGAGTCATAGTATCATTGCTTGTTTCCAAAGGTATGCTTTATCCAGACTTTGGGTTCTAGATTCCTCTACATTATAGAGCAGGGGTCAGAAACCTTTTGCTTAAAAAGCCAGATAGTAAATATTTTACAGTGTGTAGTCTAAGACACAAAGCAGAGGCTACTCTGTACATAGTCATGCAGCTCTTTAGATTGTATCTATTTTAAAATGTAAATGCCATTCTTATGTTACGGGCAGTAAAAACCAAGCAGCAATAACAGGAACAACAAACGCAGACAGCTAGCGGGAGTTTACCTGCTTGCCGGAAATAGCAGACCCTTGATCTAGGCACTTTATGCAATTAGAATGTGCATGAGTCACCCAGACATTCTTCTAAAAGTGGGCATTTGGGTTCAGAGTGTCTGGAATCTGATGTGAATGAATCTGCATTCCTAAAAAGCTCCAAAGAGATGCTACTACACATGGACCATGGAAGACATTTTGACTAGAAAGGATTATACTATAAATTCCTAGAAAGCCAGAAATTGTTTTTCTTGTCTTATCAACAGTGCCTAATATGATGTCAGGTTCATAGTGGACTAATACATTGAAAGAGAGAGAGAGGAGAGAGAGAGAGGAGGAGAAGGGAGGAAGGCAAGAAGAATTCCAGCTTAAAAATATCTAGACACAAATACCTCTGATGATTTCTAAACATCTCACAAAGAGGATGGAAATTCTTAAGGCATCTAAGCTCTCATAATTCACATGGTTATGTCATTATTAAAAATGTAAGAGTAAAATATTGAGTTCACAATTCTAAACATCAGGCAGGTCCCCACTTCTTGGACCTGTGCATGTACTTGCCGCTCGTTACTTCATCTGTTACTACTAACAGGTGCCAATGTGGTTGTCTATAGGTATAAGAACTGGGATTTTTTTAAGCAGAAAATATTTTCATTACACAGGGGTGCCCAACTTTTGCACACCAAGTAGAAGATAGTGGAAGGAAAATTATGAATTCTTAAGCATCATAAGATTAGTAGTCATAGTTAACAACCAATTTACAAGTTAAAAAAAAAAAAGTGTGAATCACACACAGATGTTATATTCCAGAAACGCTGCTTACAAAGGTAATTGCTCACAAATTTTAGGGTTTACAGCAGGTATCACAGGATTTCAAATTTAAGGTGTGTGTGTGTTCAAAGTCTTAAGAATATCCGAGGGATGTATGCATAATTACCTGAAATTGAAACTTCTTTAGTTTAAACACTTACTGAAAGGAAGACCTTTTATTTCATCTTCTCTATGGGTTGGTAGGGGGAAAAACCAACGGGAACAGCAAAAACTTCTAATGTTGAATATGTAATTTTGCAAAACGTGAATTAGCATCAGAAGAGCTAAGTTCTTTGATGATTGTTGCCAACACTCTGAGGAATTGGTCTGCCTTCTGGAAGAATGGCAAGGGGCTCCTGGTAAAATGCCCCTGGACATTTCTCCAGAAATTCTCTTCATATTCATATTAACTTGCGAGAAGGGGTTAGGAGAAATGGTGGAATTCTGCATAAATATGCCTGTATGAGAAACTAGGCAGAGGAGGGACAAGAGAAACAGTGATTGGGCAACACACAGTGATGACCAATTCCAAGCCAGTTCAGCTGGACAGGCAAGCAAACAGAACAGAATTATCCAAGCATCTGCCAAGAGATGGTCTGTCCAGTGTGGCCATTAGTTCATTTCATCAGAAGGAAATTGCTCTTTCTCTTAACTTATGAATCATCTCTAAATTCTAAGGTTAACTTGTAATCCTGACACTTAGAGCCAAGTGGTCTTGGTCAAGTCCCATAAACTCTGTCTCGGTTTCCTCGTCTATAAAATGGCCCAACACACTCTTCTCTGCAGTGTTGTGGGAGGGAGGGTTAAGTTAGAGTCAGTTAAAGTCAGCCATGTCTCAAAAGTACCAGGCACAGAGTCAGACCTCAGTAAATGATAGGTCTTATTAGCTGGTGTGCAGTGAAGCTGGTATCTGTAGATGTTTTACAATATAAGTTTTGTTATTATTTAGGTATGGTAAGACCAATAGATGTAGAGATGGTCGCCATTGCAAAGACAGTTTGCAACACTCACAGATCCCTAGAAACGGACACGCTATGTCACGGTGGAGGCATCCAGACTGCCTCAGTCAGGAGGGAGAGGCAGAGGGGACCCTGGGTAGGAACCTCTATTGTGGTTTCTGCGGGAAGGAATGGGCAAGGCAGGGAAAGTAAGCTGAGAACTAACTAGTTTGAATAATTTCAGCAGGCTCAGTACTGCAGGCATCTGCCCTTGTCTGGCATCTGGCCCTGGGGTGATTAGAGCAGGTAGATAGTGAGGACAAGATAGTTAGAACCAGGAACGTGAGAACCTGATGAGGAAGGCGATTTAGGGGTGTGGGCTCAGGATTGGTCGGTTTGCATTTGCGAGGCACAGGGGAGTTGTTTCCTAGCTCCAGGAATTGACTGTCAGGTAGAGTGAATGTCTCCGGCATCAGCAAGGCCCCAGATGTCAAAGCCTCAAGGTATGGAAAATAAAAGAAGTGGATAATACAGGAGAGACCCAAGCACAGACCTCTGAAAGTTTAAATGTATATGCTTCTGGGTTTTTTGATGAGGATAGCAAAAATTGGGGATAATTGAAAACATTTTCAGAATGCATGGGACCACAAAGTACTATATATTGAGAAAAGGAGAGAGAAGCATAACTAGTAGTTATAGTTTTCAGTTGGAAAAAAGAAGCACAATTTACAAAGGAGGCTGAAGGTGAAGGAAACTGAGTCAGTCCTCTTGTAACAAAGGCAGGAAGGTCCCCATGGTCCCACCATTAACTGTGGCTGCAGAAACACCTGCCTTAGATGGAGTCACTTGACAGGTGGTGTCACTGCCTGGCTTAAAACCCTCCAGTGGCTTTCCATTGCACCTATAAAAAATGCTGCAACCCCTTCCTGTGACCAGCATGAACTTCCTTAGGCTGATCCTACATTCACTGCATCATCTCCAACTCACCAGCTCCCCAAACCCTCTGTTCCTTCTGTTCCTTGAACACACCAAATCCATTTCCTCCCTTTTCGGGACCTTCACCCCTAGTCTCCTCTATTCTGCTGTGCTATTCCTTCCGAGCTTTGCATGGCTGGCTGCTTTTTATAATTCAGATCTCAGTTGAATGGTCATCATTGAAGAGAGATATTCTTGGACTCCCCAGTCTAAAGGAATCATTATTTCTAATTCTCTGCACTGTGCTTATTACTGTCTGTTATTTTGTTGTTTATTTATTTGCTTCTCATTTTCTATTTTTCCCACTATAACCTGAACTCCAGGGAAGCAGGGATCCAGGTCGCGTTTACTGCTGTAGAACTGGGGCCTAGAGACGTGTGCAGAACACACCCGAAATTAGGCATTTCCTGATTGAATGAATGGATGAACTGTCTAAAACCACGCTGCTCTGCACTGTGCCTCCAGCTAGCTCAAGAACAATTTCCTAAAGAGCTTCTGAAAATTAAAAAAGAAACAGTGCGTGGATTCTGGCCCCAGTAGGCTTCTGGGCTTGGTGTTTCTTTAATTTCATGTAAATTTCTCTAAGTAAATATTCCTTAAAAGTGAATAAAATTTTATTTCGCTTTAACAAGAGAATATAAAAGTTAAAAAGGTCACTGTAGTAATAGACTAATCTCAATTACCAGGGCAGCCTCCGAAACCCTCACTCCCACCTAATCTCATTCGGTGCATACGCAGCTCACCGTGTGATTTCCAACACAGCTAAATGAAATTATAAAGCAGTGTTAAATTTATTAATCATTTAATTAGCTAAATGTTCCTGCAAGTACTCGCGAGATGAATGGCATGTCATTTTTCTAATGCAATTTGCCTCTCAGGCAGCCAGGGTCAGAAAGGGAAGCTCCTGGCATCCCGAATGAGCTTTTTATATCTCACCTTCTATTAAGAGACGGTGGGGATGCCAGTGATCGCATGTGAGGCCTGTACACAAGACCGGGGCACTAGGGTGCTGGAATGAAACAGGGCTGTCCGTCTCCCCTGGGTTACAAGGAGGAGGGGCAGGGTGGCTGATGGGTCCCTCGGAGATTGCTTCTCCCCATGTCTCCTTGCAGGGCAAATCTTTTTATATTTAACAAGCCACTGAGCAGAGCAGAGCAAAAGATAGCAGCTAGTATTAAACGCATGCTCAATCTAGTTTTATTTCTTTAAATTTACTCAGTCGAGAAAAATTTGTGGAGTGCGAATTCTCCTCATGGTAGGTGACTTTTTAATCCTTCTAGTTGACTCGGGATTTATTTCTCCCTTCCAGCCTCCTAGCCTTTGCTTGGGGTGTATGCCACACTCGCTCTCCGAAGAGGACCATCTTGGTGTGGGGTGCTCTGGCCCCCTAGCACTGGGACACATACCCAGGGCAGCTCAGGGATTTGGAGGCTTTGACCCATAATTATTTCTGACTGCAAAACCCATGACAAGCGGCTGCTGCCAGGTGCTTTGTAAATCTCTTCCCATTTGCAATGAGAGAACTGGCATCAAGAACATAGTCTAAATTCACTCATCAAGGAGCTGTTGGAGTGGGTGCCATGTGAGCCTGAGAACATCCAAATGAACACTAGTCTATTTGTTCACTATGGAAGCTGTCAGTTCCAAGAACCTCAGCAGGAGAAGCGTCTTGATGCGCAGATGTCGCTGGTGCACAGTGCCACCGAGCAGAGAGACAAGCTACTCTGCTTTCAGGAAAGTAGACACAATGGGACTCGACGGATGGAAGNACTGGTGCACAGTGCGGTGGCACTGAGCAGAGAGACAAGCTACTCTGCTTTCAGGAAAGTAGACACAATGGGACTCGACGGATGGAAGTCCGAGGGGCTGGTTTTAGTTCGCTGAGGTCGCCTAGACAAGCCATGTTACCTGCAGCCCCATGATTTCATCGTCCATAAGATAGGTAGGGGTCATATGAATACTCAGTACTGATGTCAGTAACAGCCCATCATAAAATTGTCATAAGGATTAAATAAAATGAAGTACTTGAAACTCATATAAATTCTAAAGCGATGTCCAGGCATTATGGAATGATTTTATTTAATTTTTTCTTTCAAGACCCATAGCTTTGGGTCAGATCTGTCTACCAAACTTGGCCCACCAGTTAGTTTCTTTATGAGCCTAGCAAGATGTTCAAACTCTCTGAGCCTTGGCTTACCTACTGATGAAATGGGAGTCATAATATTAGTACAGATTAGAGAAAAAAGTGTGTGTATGAATACACATAATATACATGTATATATAATTTACATAAATTAGGTGCATACGGATGCATACACATTCATATACACACACAGCACACACATATGCACATGAATATACACATGTAAACACACATGTGGCATGCACGTGCACATACATGCATGCACATGCATAGTTCCTGGCACCTAATTCTTAGTACTGTTGCTGTCACTCCTATATCCATGACTATGACCGTCAACATTGCAGACAGAGGAGGCCACTTCCCGTCCCTCCAAAAAAAATTTCTGTGTATTATTTAACACAGCCCTCACTTAACAGGTTTACTAAGTTAGATAGAGACTATCCTGGATTTGCTCCCAGAATATAAGGAAAAGAGGAGTACCATGTATTTGAATTAAAAAAAACAAAAAACACGGCACCGTGCTTGAGAGCATTGCTGCTGGAGTTCAGCAAAGTTCACTTCAATCCTCCCTCTGCCCTATACCAGCTAAATGACCTTGAACTAGTTTTTTTTTTTTTTAATCTCACTTTCTTTATCTCTACGAGGGAGTTTGTTATAGTGCCTCCCTTCCACCCAAGGCCATTGTAAGGCTGAAATGGGGAGCCCATAGCATGCGTTTGGCACGTAAAACAAACAGCCAACAACTATTGGCCAAATAGAGAGAGAGAAATAGAACTGAAAAAGTTGTAGAATAAGTTATATCTAGATTGTTCACTTTCACAAGTGCTCCTTCTACAACCTCCCTGGATTATTTTGCAGTTGTTCCTGTAAGCGGGAGACTCTAATCATTGACGTTCCCTCTTAGGGGCCAGAGAGGCCAACCAAAGCCTAGAGATGTGACTCAGCCTGTACAAAGGATCTCAGGAAGTTGGCAGTAGCCAGGCGCCAGTGACCTGTCTCCTATAGTTTGTCTTTTTCTAGGGAACAGTTTTAAGTTTGCAGTGATTATTGGTCAGTGGCTCACCCCCAAATCATCCCCTGATCTCTCGTTGACCGTTCGTACCTATAACAAAGGTATTTGGTCTTACACAGTTGTTTTCACAAGCTGCGAGAGATTTTTGTACTTGACTTTGGGTTGTTGGAATGCTGATATGAATCACTCATTTACTTATTCATTCAGTAAATGACCATGGAGGGCTCCCTACGTGAGAGGTACGGGGGCTCCAAGGAGGCACTTACTTCCTGGAAGCACACTTTCCTTTCTTGTAAGTTTCGAGTTAATGTCTTGTGGATCAAAGGGACCCCCAATTGTCTCCTTCAAGGCAAGCGACTCCTGGACACTAACTCTCCAGCTATCTCCGTACCATTGGTGTTCCCCTAATAGGAAATTTTGATGGCAAATATGGAGGGGCAGGGTCAGTTATCACTGGCCCTTGAGAAACAGGGATGCCCTTCGGGTTGGCCCTAGACTGGGGCAGGACACAGTTAAGAGCAGGCCTAGGGAGGAGTAAATAGTTTACCCTTGAACCGTGGCCTCCACTTTGGTCCTCAGGGCCTTGTGGCCTCAGCTCAGCTGTCATGAGTCCCATAGTAAGTAGTTCAAGAGGTAAAAAAAAAAAAAAAAAGACAGCCTACAAATGAGCTGCACTTTGAGGCTGTGCTAGGGGACCTGGCCACAGGCCCTGGCTGAGTCTGGGGGTCTTTCCCTGTCCTTCTGCAAAGCAGGTCTCCCCAGAGAGCTGCAGAATAGAAGCAAAGAGGTTTCTTTCTGCCTCCTGTCTCTCCATAGCATCTCGTGAGCGACCTTCCCAGCCTCTGGGAAGGGCCTGATGCTCTCTCCCAGAAAAAGTGCTTATGGACAGATTTGGTTATTACTTATGGTTTAAAGAAAGCACCACTCAACAGTCACGCGCAAGTATTAGTTCAGGCCTTTATTCGCGCACACACACAGGGCAAGGCCTCTTTCCCAAACCAGAGTTTGTTGACAAGAGTTAGCGTACGATGCATGAGGCGGTCGCTGCACGCTTCCCTGGAGCTGTTGTGTATTCCTTGAAAGACACGGTGTATACAAACCCCAGAGGGAGAGTTGGGGAAAAGAGGAAGGAGCGAGGGGGGAAGAAAGTGTAAGAGAGAGTTAGTAGGAAAGAGACCAGCAGAAGAGAAAATAAGGCAACATTAATAGAGCAGAGTAGCTAAATCTCTATGCTCTGGAAACTGCCTGGATTCTGTTGTGCTGTCCACTAACTGGGTGATCTTGAGTAAAACCATTTGTCTCTCTGGGCTTCAGCTTCCTCCTTTGTAAGGGGGGAGCAATCATTAAGGCACCTAATTTATAGAGTTGCTTTGAGCACCACAAGAGATAAGCATACAAAGAACTTTGGACAATGCCCAGCATACAGTCACTAATCAATAAATATTAATCATGTTATTAAAGCAAGAGAAAGAAGGAGTGCAGAGGGGGGAAGGAGAGGAAAATAAAAATAAGGGCAAGGGAGAGATTGTAGAGTGAAAAATCAAGGAAAGAGAGAGAGAGAGAGAAGAGAGGCACCAGTCTGCCTGTATATACGGAGTTAGGTCTGCTTTTTCTAGCCCAGCCGTGATTCCCTCTCTTCAGGCTGCTGTAGGCATGGTTTACATAGAAACACAGAGGAGCGTCAGCTAAACACAGACTTTAGGCACATCCACAACAGGCAGGCGGGACTGCGTTCACACATGGAGTGTGCCATGTAAAAAGCTTTTCCTCGGTGCAATATGGCCCAGAAACCAAACTACGATACCCTTTGTGTTGTTGCTGTATAGCAAAATTGAAATCGGTGCTTTCACGTCTCTTTCATGAGTTTGGGAGACACAAAGATGAAGGAATGCCAGAGTCTGGGCACCCCTACCTCCCCCCAGGATTACCTTCGTCTTCTGTTCCCTTCCACCATGTTAAATATTTCTAGTTAACCAGTTAAAACAGGGAGATGACCATGATTGCTTTTAGATTACCGCTTCCACATTGAGTGAATTTTATAATAAGAAGCCATTTTTTCCCCTCCAGGCTGCCCTTGTGCCCGCCTCTCTGACTTTGAGGTCCTCATTATTGTGGGTTTAAATGAAGGATGTTCATTCAGGCAGGGACGGGGGGAGGCCACCAGGCATCAGAGCTGTTATCAGGCCCTTCTATCAGACCAAGTGACAGGCGTCCGGAACAAGAATGCAGAGCTCATGGTGGAGACCTCGGCTGACACCAAAGGTGACTCCCCTCACTCTAACCTTGAAAGCGAAAGTTCCCACTTTATTAAAATGAATTTCAAAAGGGCCGCTCTGACAGCTGCATAATTAAATATTGGAGTGTCAGCGATAATTTATTCCACTCGCATGTGGTGGTCAGATCCTTTTCACTAGAGGGTCAGCAGGCATGGTGACACAGGCAAGGAGACAAGGGATTCTGCGCCCTTTGTCATTTGCGTAGCCCCAGCCCTGAAATCGGAGAATGGTGGAACATACAAATATACACGTGCATGAGTGCACACACATGCACACACACACCCCGCCCCCAGAGGGAACGAAGTGTGCGTGAGAATGCCCTGTTGTTATTCACCGGTTATAACTCTCTAGTTCAGATCTCATATGTGTGCATTACGCATAGAAAATGTGAAATGATAAAGACTTGTGTGTACAGACTTTTAACCTGTTCTTGAGGGTCTCTGTGGGCTCCACAGCTGTGTCCGAAGTGCCTCTCCATCATCCCAGGCTCTGGATCCTATCTTTTCTACAGTGAGCTTGACGAAGAAGGTCATCACAGTTAAGGAAATACATAGAACTCCCAGGGCACGGACTTTTGTACAAATCCTTACAATGCTAGTGACCTCATAGACTCGGTGTAAGGGTTTTGGACACCCGTGACCCAACCCAGTAGACAACTGTTGAATATATCCCTGGGGGGTCGGGCTCCTGTGTGTCTGTGTGGGTGCACACGCGATTCGGAGAAATTTGCCTATTTTAAGCAGGTATAGTGGAAAGAACATGGGCTTGGGGCCAGACACAGGATCCTTTCTTATGATTAATGCAGTTAAATTTCCCACGGCAGCCAGTGGCATATTGCTTCCTAAATGCCTATAAAAAATACGAAAAACAGAGCCAGAGCGAATTCAGCACAGACCTTCTCGGGATGTTTCTTTCTTTATGTTGGTGTTTTGCTTTCTCTTGTTTCAGCTGGGGAGCAGTTCTATTATTTTCCCTCTTTGCTACTTCAGAGGCAGTGAATTAATGCTTCTTGGGGCTCATGGTCCAGAAGGTTCTGCCCCTCAAATGTCTATGCAGCGAGCCAGCACACGAGCCCAGTCCATCATTTCTTATTTGACCCTGTCCTGTTTACTCTGTCAGGGTAAAAGCGCGGGCCAAGCTCGGCTAGTCAGCGTATTACTTTGTCAAAGGAGGCTTGGCTACCCCGCGTCAGCCCGAACAAATTACATCCTTCACTCCGTCGCCGATCCAGGAACAGGGTTATAACTCAGTCTAAGCACTGGTCTCTCTTCTATTACCTTCATAACCAAGGTCATACTAATCAAGTCAATTACCAGTCCTCTCGGACATTTTCATAATGTTTTCTGCTAGTTGCTCTCCTGTGAAAATCTCTCAGTCTAAGCAAATTAATGCCATTTTTATAACTATCTGCATTTCAGGTACAGTGATCTCCTATGAAAAGATTGTATACCCAGCAGCTCAAGCCTGCCTTACCTCCAGGCGTAATGTATTGCCGTAGCCCATTCTAGACTTTGCTGTTTTTGTTACTGTTGTTTTTTTACCGGGCAAACCAATCATCTTGTTTTTAGGGAAACATGAAAATTGCAAAGAAATTTACTCTGGTCATTTCCAGAAGCAGAGCCCGGAGTTTCCTCCCTACCTTCTCCACCCCACCCCCAACTCCGCATGCTGGACTTTTCTGCCAGGGCTTTCCCAGGCTCCGATTTCTGAGACGTGGGAAGCTGGAATTGCGTTATGCCCCTCCTTTGTTTGACAGCCACTGACTATGGTAGTACAGCATTCTTTCTTTTCCAAATGTTTCTTCCTGTGATCGCATCTGATTCCAGTAGCAGACCTATGAGAGTCCAAAATCACACCATGTGGGCAATAGCTCATAGTTTGAAAATGTCCTAACAGCACAGTTGCTGGGTATACAATTCAAGTTGAGGATGTCGGGGTTGGGGGAGAGGACCTTGTTTTCTGAGTCCTGCTGGTTAGCTGTAGTCCGAGTTTGAAAGCAAACCACTGGTTTTAATACAGGGAGCCAACCAGGGCACACGTGCCTTCCCACAGCACCTCTGGGCGGCCGCCTCTACGCATGCTCAAATTACCAATTAAAACAAAGCTCCGTAAGTCGGTATCTACACCCTGTGGTTACCTCTATTGCTCATAGGAGACCCTGCATGAATAAATTCTTTTCCGCATATTTAATAGACTTGCTTATTCGCTCCAAAGAGACATTGAGCTGAGCGCAGAAGAGTCAAAGTACATTCAACTTCATCTGAAACGTTTCTGTCCATTATTTAAACAAACAAGCAAAAAAGAAAGCATTGAAGCCAACATGACAAAATGCTAACACTTCTCCTTGCGTTAGGTGGCTGGACCGAAGTGTGGCTACCATATTATTCCCAGCACACGGAGGGCTGGGTTGGCCCGTACCTTTGAGGAAGGTCACACATGTGTTAATGGCACAGGAGGGAGGGAGCCGACATCTGTGTGCGCTGACCGCACCCCGGGACTAGCTGAGGGCTTTGCTTCCTGAGTCTCAAGGATTCCTCACAGATTCTGGGATTCTCATTCCCATCTGCCTAAAGACAGTAAAGCCCAAGGTTATACAAGTCAAATGAGGCAGAGGTGAGATTCAAATTCAGGCCGCAGTGAATTTAAAATCCCTGCTCCTTTTTGCGCCCCCCACCCACAAATATTTTTTAAACTGAGGTGAAATTTCCATAACATACAACTGACCATTTAAAATATGTAATTCTCGGGGTGCCTGGGTGGCTCAGTCAGGTAAAGCGCAGGACTCTTGGTTTTGGCTCAGGTCATGATCTCACAGTTCATGGGATCAAGCCCCGTGGCAGGCTCTGTGCTGAGCATGGAGCCTGTTTAGGGATTCTCTCTCTTCTTCACTCTCTGCCCCTCCGCCCTCAAAATAAATATATAAACATTTAAAAAATAAAATGAAATATAGAATTCCCTATCTCAATTTTAAAAAGCATAAAATAAAATACACAATTCAGTGGCATTTTGAAAATTCACAACATTATACAACCACTGTCTCTTTGTAGTTTTAATACTCTCTCCTCCTTCCAGAAGAACACTCTGCACCCATTAAATAATCACTCCGCATGCCTCCCCGTCCACAAATCTGCTTTTGGTCTCTATGGATTTGCAAATTCTGGACATTTCATCTAAGAACAATCAGATACTTTGGGGCGCCTGGGTGGCTCAGTCAGTTAGGCATTCAACTTTGGCTCAGATCATGATCTTATAGTTGGTGGGTTCAAGCCCTGCATCGGGCTCTGTGCGGACAGCTCCGAACCCCTGGAGCCTGCTCTGGGTTCTGTGTCTCCCTCTCTTTCTGTTCCCCACCTGCCTGTGCTCTCTCTCTCTCTCTCAAAAATAAATAAACATTAAAAAAATTTTTTTTAAAAAGAACAAATATACTTTATGACTGTGTCTGGCTTCTCTCACTTAGGATACCATTCTCAAGTTCATCTGTGCTGTAGCAAAGGTCAATACTTCTTTGTTTTCTGGGCTGAATAATATTCTGTTGTATGGATATACCACATTGTGTTCAATCTTGCATCCACCGATGGACACTTGGGTTGTTTCCAGCGTTGGGCTCTGGTGAACAGTTGTGCCGTGAATGTTTGGGTGTGAGTATCTGTCTGGACGTGTGTTTTTGTTTCTCTTGGGTATAAAGAGGCATCGTATCACTGGGTCCTACGTCGACTCGAGGTTTAACTTCCCTGAGGAACCGCCAACTGTTAGTTTCCACAGTGGCTGCCCCATTTTGCCCATAATCCTGCTGGTAATGCTTCTCAGCGTCGTCTGCAGCACCAGACTTTTCATTAAGTTGTGTCTGCAGAAAGAGTGAAGGCGTCTTCTCAGGTAACTATAATCAACCCCCAGGGACTCACTTAGCTTGTGTGTGTGCAACCGAAATAGCCAGGAGGCATCCGGCCCCTGTGTCCCTGTTATTTTGGTCTCCCTCCCCTCCTTCCCACCACTCTGTGGCTCCAGATTACCCAAGAGTGGAGGAGGGGTGGCCTAGAAAAGAGGAGGGAGGCTAAGGAGTAAGAATTCTCCCTCCTGCCAGCGCCGCCCAGAGCTGCCAGCACTGCAACCTCCAGGTCACCCCCATTTCCCTCTGCCGGGCCCCTCTGAGAGGGGCGGCAAGTTCAGTCACAACCTAGGCACCTGGGGCAGGGGTGGGGGCACCGAGTCCTGGACACGTCCCCTGACAGAGCTCGTTGGACCGAGTGGAGGTCACAAGCCGCCTCTCCACACCCCCACCCACCGCTGCGACTCTAGTTCCTTCACCTTTTATAAAACTAAGAAAATGTGTGTGGAAAAACCCCTTTAAAAAGTCAAAAGGTTTTTCATGAACTGCTCAACTTTGAAACTGGCCTACAGTAAAAAATCGTGGCCCCAGAGCCCCTTTAGAAATCCCTGAGCCCCCTTTAGAAAGTTACGGAGAATGGAGTATGCGTAAAATAACGTGGGCCAGGCATGCGCTCACTATCTCACAAACGCCATCGTCCTGAATCTGTCATCTCGCAACTCTGGAAGTCAGTTGATTTGGCCCCATGGTAGAGATAAGGAAACTGAGACTCAGAGAAGTCGGGTGACCGTCCGAAGGGTCCAGTCGTGGAGGCAGGAACTTCTGGCCGTAGATTTTCCCAAATCTAGACTGCAGCGTGCTCTCACCGTGTCACATGTCTGAGACCCGTTGTGTGTCAGAGGGCACAAAAAGACTTAGGTCACAAGACCGAGGCCGAAAGGGCCGTGCGTTGCAACAACTGTGAGCATGGCTGCATTTCACTTCTGCATTTGTAAGCGGGAGGAACGCGTAGAAATGCGAAGCCTCCTGTGGCTACAGAGGGTCTCTCTGAGCACCATTCTTGGACTTCGTAAAAACTGGGCTTCCGGGCACCCTTGGCACCGCCTTTCACAACCTCCTGGTTGTCCTTTTGAAGCCAGGAAAGCCCCCGCAGCCCCGAATAAGGATGGGGGAGGAGCAATTTTGAGCCTGCCGGTTCTCCTCACACAAATAGCTAAAGCCAGAAATGATTGCACAAGTCCCAAGCAACAACTAGAAAGTAGGGTGTCCCAGACACAGTGCAGCTGGAGCAGACCTGCTCGCCGGGTGGTGGACAGGGTGGCTGGAAAGACCCAGATCAAGAGTCAGAGGCTTGGTCTTTTGCCCAGCCTTGCCACGGGCTCCCTGTGTGACCCTGGGGACCTCCCTTCTCTTCCCTGAACCCTTTACCTGAGTGTAAACAGAGAGAGGGGTCTAGATAGAGTTGCTGTCCGTTAGGGAGGTCCTTGGAGCACACCTAGTAAAGAGAATTGGACCCAGAAATAAGGATGGGGGAGAATCCTTCTCCTGATGACCATCATAGGTGGCTTATGTCCAGCAGAATTGGCTCTGGTGACCAGTACTAGGTGGCCTCGTGCGGGGCATTGCAATCTTAAGGATATCCTCACTACCCCTCCTATAAGGAAATTTTACATGAGCACACACCAGCTCAGACAAGCTGAGATCTCTTGTACTGCTCATCATCTCGGGAGAAGTTTCTGTCATACCCTTCAGCAACCCAATCCATCCACGTTTTCCCAGATGAAACAGTTCCTTGTTGAATGCTCTATTTTCTTTTTACAAATATCATCTCATTTAATCTTCCCTGCAATCCTGTTGGTATTACCGTCTTTAATTACTAATTTGGGAAACAGGGGATCAGAGAGGTAAAGTGATTTGCCCAAGATCACCCGGCTGGCAAAGCAGCAAAGTTGGAATTTGACCCAGGTCTGACTCCAAAAGCACTCACTTCATCTGCCTCCTGATCGATTTTCTTGTAAGGAGCATCTCACAACCAAACTGATATGACCGCTTAATTTTATCTTTGGTGAAAAATGGTACCAGTCTCATAAGCCAACGAGTTTTATTCATACTCTAAATAATGGCTGATTAAGAAAATTAAATCTGACTCTGGATTACTTCCCTAGGAGCCAATGATTGCATGATTCCATTAAAGAAGATAAAATTTTTACTCCAAAAAAAGAGGGTAAAAAAACAGAACTCACTTTTCAGTCAAGAGTTACTTCTTCTTTTACAGTAAATGCCCTGTTTAAGATTTTGCAAGCTCATTTCATGATTTTTTTCCTCTTTCAGTAGCTTTCTAAATTTAGAAGTCAAATTTATAAGGCTGTAATTTGCAAGGTCATCCTTTTCTCTTTGTTTCTTTCTTTCTTTGTTTCTTTGTTTCTTTCTTAAGAAATGTAAGCAGCAGATGAGGCTTTTCCTGCTTTGGGGGTGACAGCTTATGATTCTTTATTGACTTTGGCCAAGTCTTTGCAGATTCCCGTGGGTTGATGATCATTAGCACCTTCCCTGCAAATTTCAAATACGTGGACTTATCTAAATATTGCTCTCCACACACTCCCCAGTTTAAGAAAAATGTGCAATGTGGGAAAATGTTTCTAAGAATAGACTAAAGGATTAGCCTACCTAGAGAAGTGAACTTGAAGAGGAGGTGGAATACAGTCAACTCCATGGTTAGTTGCCTGCCGGTGCTAGGTGTACAGAGGGCAACGTGGATGGAACTGATCTAGAACTGCCTTCGAGGTCACAGACTAGCTTGGGGACAGGTGATGCCGACGGATGACTACAACATGGGGTGCGCGCACCCCTGAGAAAACACAGACAAGGTTCAGGGACAGCACGGAGGGAGGGATTAACTCTATGAGAAAGTATTTCGATAATGGCTTTCTAATTATAGGACACCTCTAATAGTATGATTATAGACTTTCATAATAGTGTAGTATTCCTGTTATTTTATCCCCCACACTGAACAAATATAATGATTGTATGCATCCTTTCCATTATTAGCTCTTTTTGTTCCTGATGAAAAGAGCGGAGGGTGGCTTAGAAGAAACATGCTTGTGTGACTCTTCCCATCATTTTTCTACTCAAAATTTAAAAAAAAAAAAACATTTTTATTGGAGTATTTTTTTGTTTTTCTGTGTTGTTTTTTGTTTTGTTTTGTTGTTTTTTGTTTTTTGGGGTTTTTGTTTTTTTGTTTTTTGTTCTTGGGGGTTTTTTGTTGTTGTTTTGTCGCTTATGTCTTTCTTAATCCTTCATCTAAGTGAAAATGATACTCGCCCCCCAGATCCTCTGACAGTGGGTCCTGATTCTGCCAGGGGCTCACAAATGCTTTTCAAGAGCAACTCAATGTCGGATCAAGCCACCCAAGGGAGGTTGGTTCTTCACTATGCATCATGGCCTTTTAATGCCATATTGCTTTTTATCAACCAATCGGCAGATGTTTTCGCTCCTTTCACATTGAAAGCACTCTGCTGTGGAAACCAGTAAGTTTGTTATCTCATTTGTTGTTGTTGTTGTTTTCTGATGTCTTGACAGCAAGAACCAATCTTTGGAATCCTTTAAAAAATTACCGAAACAAATTCGATCACAAAAGCTTTTAAAATCTGAAATCCCAGGAAGCTAATTAGTGCATCCTTTTAAGATGGCTTCCTGCATTTTTATACACACATAGGCTCGGGTTTCAAATGCACTTGGCAGTTTGCCACAAGTCAGGCAGGTCATGCTGGCTCTTAGGAACACGGAGCTTCTGCAGAGCCCTGTGGAGGGAGGGCAAGGGCATGACTCTCCCCGGCATTAGCACGTGACCATGATCTGTCACCAGGTGCAGACAGAGGCCAGGCGCTGCATTCGAGTGGGCTCCTCGTGGTTGGTTACTTGCATACTCCACGAACTTCTCTCCGTTCCCTAATGATTCCCTTACTTTGCTCTTTCTCCACTTGACATTGAGCCTCTGGGGAGCAGGAACTGTGTGTACCCCCAGTGCCTTGCATGGTACTCGGCGCATAGCGGGTGTGTCGATAAAGTAGCTGCTATAGTGCAGAAGGCACAGACTCAAGAAATAGTCAAAGACACGTGTATGTGGGAGCACAAAGCTCTCCTCTACCTGTGTCTGAGTCCCTACAAGGCATGTACCTCTGCTCTGGGCTGCAACCACCCATCTTTGTAGCTCTAGTGCCTGGCCCACAGTCAGCCTGCAATAAATGTTTGCACCCCACTGAGTGATTCTGAATCATGTCTAGGATGCCAATGGTACAAATTTGTGGAACTTCTTTGGGAGTGTGCTTTTTGCTTTCCCCAGAAGTTGGGCCATCTCATTGCCAATAGCAAAGACAGACTGTAAGAGATGGTTGACTTCTTTCTTGTGTGTGTGTGTGTGTGTGTGTGTGTGTGTAAGTTGGAGAGACAGAGACAGAGAAAGACAAGGCTATGGAAGTATAAAATTATGACTTGAAAGCCTTGATAAAGCCATCTCATTGTATTGGAATGACATCAGGATTCTCCCCAGAAAAATCTTTTCTAGAACAAGAACCATGTTAATCACATTTAAAACACATGTGTGTCCATATCTTCAAGCCCATGTCCGTATGCACGTATGTCACTGCAGAATGAACCTTATCAGTTTATATCATCTGCTCCCCTCCTAGACTTCCTGGGAGGCGTGGGAGTGGCACATTCCAGAGGGACAGAACTATCCATGAACGATCTTAGATGCACAAAACTGCCTGATGCATTTGGGGCACAACCAAATAACCCATTGGTTCAAATATTTGATTATTAAAAGATGGTCCTTATCGTTCACCCATCCTCACGCACGACCCAAACCAGTTAACAGGCAGAGATTGGCATCAGAAGCTCAGTGCGGTTCCAAGAAAATAGTTGAACTATTCACCCCTGAAGGCCTCACAGTCAGCTTGTCTTGCTCAATCTTCAAAGAGACGAAGAGACTGCAGCTTGCAGACACCAAGAGTTAAGGCCACTAAAGAAAGTACTTCCTACCAATAAAGCTCTCTTGCTTCAAAAAGTAAAACAAAACAAAACAACAACAACAAAAACCAACTCAGACAGTAAAACTTCAGAATTGACTTCAAGGTTCAACAGCAGGAGAATGATTCCATAAATCACACTAGATCCATTTAATTAGATGGCCACTAAAATAAAAAGACAGCTGGAAAAAATACTCATGATAAAAGTTTTAGTGGCTAAAGTGAGGTTCAAAATGGAATACATTCTCTGACTAAAGTTATATTAAAAGACAGGTGAGGGGCGCCTGGGCGACTTACTCGGTAAGCGCCTGACTTCGGCTCAGGTCATGATCCTGAGTTCAAGTCCCGCATCTGGCTCTGTGCTGACAGCTCAGAGCTTGGAGTCTACTTTGGATTCTGTGTCTCCCCCTCTCTCTGCCCCTCCCCTGCTGTCTCTCTCTCTCTCTCTCTCTCTCTCTCTCCCTCTCTCTCTCTCGCTCAACAATAAATAAACACTTAAAAATTTTAAAACAAAACTGAACTGGCCTAAGTTAAAAAAAAAAAAAAAGACAGATGAATAGGGAGAGAGGTAGTGGGGATGTATCATAAACGTGGGTACACGTTTCACTTTTCAAAGAGACAAATGTATTGCATTGCCTTTATAATTTGAAAAAGTCTAATTTAAAATGTGTCACTGGTAAAATCTTGTGACAACTTGTAAACTGGTTGGATATAAGGTATTTTCAAGATATTCAATTATAAGTAGCCCTCACATACAGCCAGGCTATTTATTTGAACTTGGTCTTGTGAAGTCTCAGTCCCCATGGCTTTGTCGAGTGAAGGGTTCTGAGGGGCAGGTTAATAGCAATGTTGATACAGGTATTGTGGTTCATAGATAAAGCACACGTTACTCAGCTTAGCTCTGGACGTCAGGAGGAAATGACTTTGGGTTGTCAATGCTATGCACTTTTCTCTGTTGCCTTAACTGTCAGGCGGTTATTGAAAAATAGTCTTTTCCCTCAAAATATAATAATTAATGCCTTGGTCAGACTGCCATGACAAATCCTTCACGATTAAGCATGTACTAGTGTCTGGTGAATTTCTACTCTAAGCCAAAGGGCGGAGGTGGAATGAAGCATGGGTGTGCTCTTTCAGAAAATTAACAAAAATGACTAAGGATTCATTTTAGAAGTTAATGAGTAATACGTTTGATAACATTAACAGAAAGATTCATACTAAATCATTAGGAAGAAGAATAAAAGAGGTGGGTAGAGTAGACTTTACTTATCGAGGCTTAACCTGATGCCATTTTGCTTTAATGCTTCTCATTTTGCACCATTTATCCCATTTAATATTAGCGGTAATCCCGAAGACTTGCTATTCTTGCCTGGATGTCACACATCAGCATGTTCGCCTTTTCTCACTCAGCATACTGTTTCTTATTAACTTCTCTTATTTCTTAGTAACTCTTTTTTCAACAATCCCTCAATCTCTGCCAGTACCCTCACGTCAACTATGCACCTCACGTCAGTAGTGTGTAGGGTTCAGGGGCACCTGGGTGGCTCAGTCGGTTAAGCATTTGACTTCAGCTCAGGTCCTGATCTCACAGTTTGTGAGTTGCCCCCCATCGGGCTCTGTGCTGACAGCTCAGAGCCTAGAGCCTGCTTTGAATTCTGTGTCTCCCTCTCTCTCTCTGCCCCTTCCCTGCTCTCTCCCTCTCTCTCTCTCAAAAATAAATAAACATTAAAAAAATTTATAGCATGTAGGGTTCAGAGCAACCTATATGGAACTCAACTAAAATCCATAAAGATTGGTCAGCTCTGATGTTGTGGCTCAATTCTTAATGTGACCCATTCTAGGCTTGAATAAAAGGAAGACATTTGGACATTGCTCAATGGCTTCTCCATGGTTATGTGTTACAAGTAAGTTTGAAATCTGACTTTGTTGAATCTAACAAAACTTAGTCCCTCTGAAGCCTAAAGAGAGGCACTCACACTTATTGTGCCGTGCCCTAGAAGTCTGTGTGTAGGTTTTAAACTTGTTTTGGATGGGCTTCATCTGTGTTTCCGCGGGGTCACCAGCTCAACCACAGAGCTGTAGTTCTGGCCATTTTCGTCCATTCAGCTGAATCATGTGACAGCCTATGTCTGTTATTAGCTGGATGGATTGGCTCAGGTAGATTGTTCCATTGCCCTTGATTTGCTCTTCATTCCTGGGCAAAAGCATCTCAGGGAGCAGAAACCTTCATTTACAGGACGCACGGGCTTCCGTGTGCTGTATCTAACCCCACTGTGGCCCCCACCAAGGATGGTTAGCAGTAGAGGCCACACGTATGCCTACCCTGCGTCCCGGCACCAACCTTTAGCCAAATGATACTTCTGCAGAGTTAACCTTGCGATTCCCTTATTCCCATACGAGCCTCTATGCCATTGGGTCCCACCTCACCCTTTAGCCTCACCTCTTCCTCCCACACTTCCTGCCCCTCACTCCCCGTGAACACGCCACCTCCCTTCACACCTCTGACATTTTGCTTATGCTGTCACCTCTACTTGAGTTCCCTTCCTGCTGCCACGCTTGCCTGTTAAATCCCTCATGCTTTATGCCTTTCGGCTTCAGCTGAAATGCCCCGGATGTGGATCGTCTGCACATCCATGCTGTGGATCAAGATAGGCTGGGTTTCCATGACAAATAACTCCCCAAAGGCATACTCGCTCAAACCCCCAAAGCTGTATTTCTCACGCAGGAAACAGCATCAGTGGGTATGCCTGGCCAGTGGCTACCTTGTTCCACGAAGTGACTCAGGGACCCGGGCCCCAGCCACCGTGGGCTTGTATTCTCCCAATGGCTAACTGCAGCCAGCTGGCGGATGTCTCCCACCAGCCTCATCCCGATAAAAAGAGATCTCTTTCTCCCGAGAGAAAGAGAGACAGAGCATGAGTGGGAGAGGGGAAGAGAGAGAGAGAGAGATACAGAATCAGAAGCAAGCTCTAGTCTCTGAGCTGTCAGCACAGAGCCCAGCGTGGGACTCAGATCAATGGATGCGAGATCATGACCTGAGCCAAGTTCAGGCACTTAACCGACAGAGCCACCCAGGCACCCTAATGTGTCATTAAACTTTGAATCAAGTGACATACTTTTTTTTCTTTCCGGCACTGTTCAGGGGCTGTTCATTTTATGGTTGAATACCAAAATACCAAGGGCTGAAGAAGCCAGAGTGATGCCTTCGAATCCATTTTCTCATAATACAGAGGCACAAAACCAGAGTGCTGGCATTCCGCAAGGCGAAAAGACCCTGGTATAGAGCAATCTAATAATTCATCTTGATGTTAAAAACACACCACACCCCCTTCATTTCCCCGCCGGCGTGCTCCAGACTGACTTTGGCTCCCCTTCCTGCTAAATGCACCCTTTCCCTCTCACCCGTTGCCACTCTTCCTGCCTGAAATGGAATACAATGAAGAGACGTATAATAAAATCTTTTAATTGTCTTAGCATATGTTGCTTTTATTAGGTGGGCATAATTGCATTCATGGGATCACCTACAGAGTCCTTTCGAATATAAAATTGAAATGGCTTCACACTCCGTGCACAAGTCCTTCTGAGCCACTGTTTTCCTCTTCACTGCCTCCTGTCCCCCTTTCGCTGTAAAGTTCACATTGAAGTGTGAAAAGAGAAACGTGGCAGCTGACACGTGCTGGATCTTATCAGCCCCGAGTGCAGCTGTGGCCCGACAGAGGAGCGACTGTCATTTCTACACCATTTATTCCTGCCCGGCCTCATTGCTTGCTTCCTTTCGGAGGAAATTTTCCCTGTTAAAGTACTGTTCTTGTCATTTATTTCTCTTTTTTTCCGCTCTCCCTCTGTGGATGGGTTTTGATATGCATTTATCCCAAAGGCAAGCCTTTTACACACTTCCGCTAACCTCTTAGGGTCAGGCTCCTCTAAGTGGCTTTGGGCTCATAAAAGCAACTCAACAAAGCTTTTATGGTGTCATTACAGCTCCCTTACATTCCTCTCCTTCCAGCTTCCAATAATTCTATCGCCGCTAATCAATTCACCAGGTCTTTTCATTTCAAAGTGGGCGATGGAGTGGGAGCGAAAGGGCTAGAAACCGGTTGAAAGCCTACTTCATTTGGACGAAGGTTTGTCAAAGTCTGTTTAGGCTGTAGCTCACTTAACTTTGAGTCCGCCTGAGCCATCTCCGCCTTCATTTTTATTTTAGAACGGGGATTGCCAAACTTTCCATAAAGAGAGAGACAAGACCTGTTTTAGGTTCTGCAGATCACTCTGTGTCACAAATACTCAACTCTGCCATTTAGCACACACATGCTCCCAAAAACTCCTAGACAACATGTGAATGAGTGAGTGTGGCTGTTTTCCAACAAAATTTTATTTACAAAAACAAGCAGTGGGGGCGGGGCGCGCGTGGGGGGCTCAGTTGGTTAATCCTCCCACTCTATTTCAGCTCAGGGTATGATCTCAATGTTCTTCGGTTCAAGCCCCGCATCAGGCTCCGTGCTGACAGTGAGGAGCCCGCTTGGAAGTCCATCTTTCACCTCCCTCTGCCCCTCCCCGACCTGCTCTCTCTCAAAATAAATAAATAAACATTTAAAAAATAAAAAAACAAGTAGTGGATCAGATTTGGCTATGGGCTTTAGTTTGCCAGCATCTATTTTAGCTGTTAAAAGCTGCATCTAGAGCAGTAGAAACTGAAAATTTTTACTTAATGTATCCTGAAGCACTTCGCTTTAAAAAATAATTGTATTGCGCCACACAGCGCTGCTTAGAAACGTGAATATTATGTTTCCCATTAATTGTGCAAGACCTTCTTGGAAAACGAGCATTTATCATATCCCTGGGAGGTAAGTGCAGTGGTGAGAAGAAACAGTTCACTGCCCTAAATCCACCACTGCCTTGCCAGTATTCTGTGAGTCTAGTGGCCATGGGGATGGGCGCCCACGTGTTGTGACTGCTGAGGACATGTGTGGGAGCACCGGGAAGTCATAATCTCCTTTCAACCTCGCAAGAACATTGTGAGGAACGTAGAATCCCGTAGCCCAGAAGTGCAGAATTAAGCTCAGAGATGAAAGATAACATGTCCAAAGTCCAGGTAAGCAGTGAGTATGGCATGGATTCAGGTGGTGAATGAATATGGACCCATTATGGCATTTCCTCCATATTTACGTTTTCTGATTGCCAAGTGTGACAGGCTAGCCATTTCACTACTCACCCCAGAACATGCCTCTCAGCTATCTTTCCCGGCCACTCTGGCAGTAATTCCTGGCCAAGTGACTGAATCCTAATTTACGCAATTCATGCAAAATGCTGCCCAGCAGTTCCAATCTGGACCAATGGAAAACCTCCAAATGTACAAACCTCCATATTATCTGGGCTTTTTTTTTTTTTCTCCTTCAGTCTAGCTAGAATGTAGATGACAGTCAGGGCAATCTTATAAAATAAGATGAAAGAGATTCTTTCTGTCCATTTCCTTCAATGACTATGTGGAACAGAGCCACCCTTCCACTGTGGTTGAGCCATTATAAATTTATTACTAGATCCTATTCTAGTATGTGCGGGAGTTGGGTAGGGCTAGGCTCAGTGAGTCCGGGAAATGTTCAAGTGGGAAGAGACTGAGAGATACCAACCTTGGGTCCCAGAGGTTTGCGAAGAGGGTGTGTGCAAGCTATTTTAAAACATTTCAGCACGTATCATGGGGCTTAACCAAATGAGGCTAAGTATCCTATTTATTTTATTTTGGGTTGGAATTGCAACATAGAGGTTAAGTGACTTACCCAAGGTCATGCAGGTAAAGACATGAAGACCCAAGACACGAATCCATATTTCTTGGCTTCTAGACCAAGTTTATTATTTCCCATTACTCCTTAGCAGAGGGCTATTGTCTGGTGATTTTCACTGAGTTGCTTGTTGAGAGAGACAGGATGCTCTCATGTTAGTGTGCCCAGTTCGACAAAGAAAAATCTCTGCTGTATTGGAAGACTTTGGGGGATCTCAGGGCTTGATCACAAGGTACATAAAGACAGATACTGGTGCTTAACTTCCACTTCCATCCAGAGAGAGAGAAAGGGAAAGAGAGAGACACTGAGATGGGTAATTTATAGGTTGACGTTTTCCTGGGGTCCTCATAATACTTGTTTATTAGAGATAATTTGCTTAAGCGTGCACAAGGTGGAAGGTCACGCAAGGAAGGTTTTTATTGTGCACTGGATGGATCAATAGTAATTTGAATACTATAAATCTGTCCTGTTAACAGGTTTATTTCTTCATCAGATATTAATTCCAGAGGGTTTCACCCATTATGGAATTGACATAAACCATACCGTGCAGATGTTGCTGTCTCTGTAATCAGGTTCAGCTGTGCATCTGTAGGAGCCTCTGTGTGGGCCCTTGAACATGGGGTAACAGATAGGCATCAGGTCAACAGGAATATAGAGCCCTTGCTTTCCTTGGAGAAGAAGCTGGAAGAAAAGAGGGAAGCCATGTATTCATTCAATTGTTGGATTTGCTTCTTTTTTTTCTTTCTCCCTTCCTGTCTCTCTCTTCCCCCCACTCCCTCTTTCCCTCCACCTCCTTCCCATCTTTTGTGTAAGAATATTCATCCATCCATCATCCATTTATTTATCCTCATTAAGAAAAGCAATACAGGGGCCTGGGTGACTCAGCCAGTGAAGCATCTGACTCATGGTTTCGGCTCAGGTCACGATCTCACAGTTCGTGATTTTGAGCCCTGCATCGGGCTCTGTGCTGTCAGCACAGAGCCTGCTTGGGATTTTCTCTCCCTCTCTCTCTGCTCCTCTCCAGATTGCCTGCTCTCTCTCTCTCTCTCTCAATAAATAAATAAATAAACATTAAAAAAAAAAAAAAGAAAAGCAATACAGATACCCAAGATGAAAATTTGGAAAAAGCAAAAAACAAAAACAAAAAACAAAAACACCTTAATAAAATAGCAAACACTCCTAATCCCAGCACTAAGTAATAATCACTGGAACATATAAGAACATTTCTCTGTAGTCATTTTCCCTATCCCAGGCAAATATATTTTAATTCAGTTGAGATTATATTGCACATTTGATTTTGATTTTTTTATCATATTAGATTTTTTTTTTTGCATTACTGAGTTGGTAGCTACTCATTGAAACAGGTCAAATAAGGGGGTACCTGGGGGGTTCAGTTCAGTAAGTGTCTGACTCTGGCTTTCAACAACTCAGGTCATAATCTCATGGTTCGTGAGATGGATCCCTGTGTCAGGCTCTGCACTGAGAGTGCTGAGTCTCCTTCGGATTTTCTCTCTCCCTCTCTTTCCCCCTTTCCTGCTCATGCTCTCTCTCTCTTTCTCTCTCAAAATAAATAAATAAGCATTTAAAAAAAAAGATATTGGGGTACCTGGGTGGCTCAGTTGGTTAAGTGTCTGACTTCGGCTCAGGTCATGATCTCACAGTTCATGAGTTGGAGCCTTGCGTCGGGCTCTGTGCTGACAGCTCAGAGCCTGGAGCCTGCTTTGGATTCTGTGTCTCCCTCTGTCTCTGCTCCTCCCCTACTCATGCTCTCTCTCTCTCTCTCTCATTCTCTGTCTCAAAAATAAACATTTAATAAATATCAGTGGTTTAAAAAAAAGGAAGAAGTCAAACAATATGGAGATATGAGAGGGAAGAAACTAATAATCTACACTCCACGTTGTCTCTTTGGATAAATAGTTATGGTGGACCTTTAGTGCTCATGCAAACATTTATGCAGAGTAGATATGCATTTGGAGGGGTGGAGTTTGTGTGTCTGTGTTTTAATAGCATAATATTTTGCCCATTATTTAGAATCATACTTTGGTTAACAATATTTTTGTAACACCATACAAAAAAAAACCAATTTCTTTAATGATTGCATATAATTCTGTGGAATAGCCCCGATTTAATCAAACATTCAGTATTGTTTAAATTTTTTTAATAATTATTTATTTTTGAGAGAAAGAGCGCGCGCAAGAGAGAGAGCACAAGTGGGGGCAGGGCAAAGAGAGAAGGAGACACAGAATCCGAAGTAGGCTCCAGGCTCTGAGCTGTCAGCACAGAGCCCGACGCGGGGCTCGAACTCACAAACTGTGCGATCATGACCAGAGCCGAAGTTGGACACTTAAGCAACTGAGCCACTCAGCCACCCCTCAAACATTCACTTCTGATGGATATTCCAGTACTGTTTTGTTTGTTTATTTTAGTTTCACGTGTAGGATTTAGCGATTGGTCCGTTACCTACAACACTCAGTGCTCATCACAACCTCCCTCCTTAATCCCCATCACCCATTCAGCCCATCTTCCAGCCCACCTTTCCTTCAACAACCTCAGTTTGCTCTCTATAGTTCAGGGTCTGCTTTATGGCTTGCCTCTATTTTTTTTCTTATGTTCATCTGTTTTGTTTCTTAAATTCCACAAATGAGTGGGATCATATGGTATTTGTCTTTCTCTGGCTGACTTATTTTGCTTAGCATAATACTCTCTAGCTCCATCCATGTCATTGCAAATGGCAAGACTTCATTCCCTTTTATAGCCGAGTAATATTCCATTGTCTATATACCACCTCTTCTTTATCCATTCATCAGTTGATGAACATTTGAGCTCTTTCCATACTTTGGCTATTGTTGATTGTGCTGCTATAAACATCGGCGTGTCCGTGCACCTTCGAATCAGTATGTTTGTGTCCTTTGGGTAAATACCTAGCAGTGCAATTGCTGGATTGTAGGGTAGTTCTATCTTTAACGTTTTGGGGAACCTTCATACTTTTTTCCAGAGGGGTCCAGTCCTCTTCAGCGTTCTCATTATTCTTGGTTTTGTTTTGCCACTATTAATACTACAGCAATAAATATTCTCGTGCATATTATCTAGCCTACTGCTGGGTTTAATACTGGAGAATGGATTCCAAAAATGGACTTTCTGGGTCAACGTTCAGGTGACATAATTTAGCATCCTGTGTTTTTTATTTAATGTTATACGAAAATGGTTCCCTATGTTAATGGAATCTCTTTATAAATAGGTTTTGTGTGTTTTTTTTTTAATTGTTTGCAAAATCGTCTGTCTTACAGTTGTACCATAGTTCAGTTGCCATTTCTCCCATATTTGAAATTTGGGGTGCTGTTCATGTCTTTGCTTTTATATATATATTTTTTTCATGTTTATTTATTTTGAGTGAGAGAGAGAGAGCGCAAGTGAGGCAGGGACAGAGAGAGAGAGGGAGAGAGACAGCAAGTGGGTGAGGGCCAGAGAGGGAGAGACAGAGAATCCCAAGCAGGCTCCAGCTGCCAGCATGAACCTAACCGACAGAGCCACCCAGGCGCCCCTTGTCTTTGCATTTATAAATAATGCCAAGAGGAACATCTTTCTGCACGAATCTCTGCCCTCCTCTTCCTTGGAGTGCTACAAGAGGGATCACTGGGTGGAGAGTCCCGAAAGGAGGAGCCTTTGAAATCCCAGACTGCGAACAATCTCGGGGCAGGTTTATGCTGCCCGTTCCATCCCCACCCAGTGCAGCACTTCACAAACCGCAGCATAAGCCCTCGGAATAATCCAGTGCCCCACAGGGACAGACACTGTTATTAATATAACTTTGCAGACAACATTCTTTTGAAAGCTTCATCGAACCTGACCACAGCTTGCTAGAGAACCCCCGAACGGCCCCAAGGCAGCCTGTGGATGTGGCAACAGACAAGTTGGCCTGAGCCGAAGGACATCCTCAGGGGAACGTCCCCTGTCCCATCCTATGTGAAAGATGATCTCTGCCCACCCCTGCCAGCTGGGACGTTCGAGTTTTCCTGCTGGGAGATAAGAGAGAGTCTATGGTTCATTTCTGTCTTCAGATCGTGCCTCGTTTTCCCTAGGTGGCACCATTGGCGTTTGGAACGGGAGACGATCCTGCGCACAATGGTGCTTTCCGGACACCTGGCCTTGCTCACTGGGCGCCAGCAGCACACGAGTAATTGTAACAACCACAGGTGTCTTCCCGTGTTCCCCAGCTTCCCTTTTACACACTTCACCCCCCATGTCCCGTCATATTCCAACATGTATTTTCCCAGATCCTTTTTTATCTCTTTTTTGTCAGATGTCCCCTCTGTTTCTATGGGCTGTTGCTGTAAGACCTCTGTTTTGATGCAGATGATTTTCAGCTGGGCATGGAAGGGGCTGGAAGGAGGGAAAGTAATCAGCACGGCCTGTTGTAATGGGGTTGCAGGGTGGAGGGTGTTCATGTATTTTTAATAGGATAACACGGTGGTTAAAAGCTGGGATTCTGGGGCCGGAAGACCTGGTTCCAATTCTGACACTTCCTCTTACAAGCTTGTGACCTTGGCACGTTCTTAACCTCTTTATGCCTTACTTATACCATAAATATGGGATCATTATTGTTCCAACTGCATAGTTTTGTTGTGAGGAGTAATTGAGTCACTATTCCTGAGATACTTTAGTGCCTGACACAGAGCAAGCTGTGTGTGTGTGTATGTGTGTGTGTGTGTGTGTGGGTGTGTGTGTGTTCTCCACAATTCCAGCAAGGTAAATGGATACTTGAGAAAGATCTTGTAGGGGGCACCCGGATGGCTCAGTTGGTTAAGTGTCCGACTCTTAGTTTCGGCTCATGTCATGATCTTGAGGTTCATGAGTTCAAGCCCCACATGGGGCTCTGTGCTGGTGGTGCGGAGCCTGCCTGGGATTCTCTCTCACTCCCTCTCTCTCTGCCTGTCCCCCACTCTCTTTCAAAATAAATAAGTAAACTTAAAAAAAAAAAAAAGAGCTCTTCTAGAGTAGTGAGGATATCCAAAACAGGCTAGGGAAACTTCTAGGGCAGAAAGCTTAAGAAGGTAAGATACACGTAGTAGGCAGACAGTATAGCAGCATCCCTGGTCTGATGCACAGCATTTGCGACAGGTCACATGGCCCATCTGGCCCCGGTGCTGTCCTTTGGCAGCCGTGAAGAGCACCCCATTGTTGTCCTGGCTGCCGGCAGGACTAAAGCTGTGACATGCCCACCACCACCACNGCTGGTGGTGCGGAGCCTGCCTGGGATTCTCTCTCACTCCCTCTCTCTCTGCCTGTCCCCCACTCTCTTTCAAAATAAATAAGTAAACTTAAAAAAAAAAAAAAGAGCTCTTCTAGAGTAGTGAGGATATCCAAAACAGGCTAGGGAAACTTCTAGGGCAGAAAGCTTAAGAAGGTAAGATACACGTAGTAGGCAGACAGTATAGCAGCATCCCTGGTCTGATGCACAGCATTTGCGACAGGTCACATGGCCCATCTGCCCAGGTGCTGTCCTTTGGCAGCCGTGAAGAGCACCCCATTGCTGTCCTGGCTGCCGGCAGGACTAAAGCTGTGACATGCCCACCACCACCACCACCTAAGAGCAAAGAGGGTTGTTCAGACCAGGAGCCTGGCACCTTGAGGGCTGTGACCCTTGTGACCTGTGGCAGGCCCCAGCCACTGAGAGTGTCAGGCTTGACTCTCTTCCTTTTCATGGAAACCTCTGGAAGCCCAAGATCAAGGTCACCCTTTGAGGCTTGGGCAGTGCCTTCAAACCCCCAGTCTTTCTCCTCCCAGAAGGACAAAAAAATGGAAGAAGAAAGAACAAGAAAAGAAGAAGAAGCCTTTATAAGACACTGTGCTAACAAATGTTAGCATATGTGAAATTCAGAACAGTCCTATGAACAGACCTAGAAGCCCAAGAATTTCCTCTGTTAGCAGATGCACATTTTATTTAATATATATTTCTGAAGGTGGCATGCATCTTTCAATCCATGTGGGTATTTGCTGGACTATGACCCTCCCTCCCCAAGGCTGTGAACAAATCAGTACCATGTCTTACTCTTGATAACACATTAAACAGTGATAATAATTATTATTATAACAAACATATATAAAGTAACCAAGTGCTATCTAATCAATTCACTTATTTAATACCCATCACAACCCAGGGAGGTGACTTCTATTATTGTACCCACTCTACAGATGAGAAAGCCGAGGCACAAAAAGTTAAATAGCATGCCCTGGATCCCACAGCTGGATTAGAAGCAGATCTGGAATTTGGCAGGACTGCCAAGATAGCCCGGCTCATCAGCAGTGGGTCTGGGACGTGAACTAGGGGTCCGTGGTTCCCACATCCATATTCTTTCCCTACTGACTCCATCACTGAATCCCTTCCTCATTGTTCTGGTCTCTGTACCCAGAATCCTGAGACCCGTCAAGTCAGATGGTCCCAGAACAGAGCGTGCTTTGCTGGGACTGATCCTTGTCATTTCCTCCACTCACTCTCTCCATCCCTCAGACTGTGTCTTTATGATGCTTCTGTCGTCGGTGCTTTCACTGGAAGGGGTGAACATGGACACTGTCAAGGGGAGTCCGAAAATGAGGGAAGTGCCAACCATTGCCAAACACACTTACCATCTTCTGATGAGACTGGGAAATTAAGCCCTCCAAACAAACCATCCGATTGACCTTTGAATTGAATAATTTAAATTCATTGAGTCAAAGGCAGTTAGTTTGGATAGCCTAGACAGACGAGTCAAGATTTTTTTTTTTTTTTGGACTAAGAGCCTAACATTCATTTATTCAACAAATGCTTTTAAACACTCACCACTGTGGTTGGCAGCAGTAATGTCTATAAGAAGCAAAGCACGCCTGCAAAGACCTGGAATAAACCGCAGACAAGAACTACCCAGGCCACTGATTTCCGTGCCCTGGATGTTCTAATTGTCTTTGCCTCCGTTGACCAAAGGACATTAGCCAAGATTTTGTCCTCTCGGATTTCAACGTCTTTCCCTGATCACACCTCCCTGGTGCCTTGCATCCACCCTGTGAGTTCTCCATTGCCCACCCTGGCAGTGCCAGTGTGGACCTACCCCCTCCCTTGGGATTCAAGATGGCGCCCACCCTCAGCTAACCTTCCTGGCACCGGGGCAGTTCATATCTCTGAATCTATGTTCTACCTTCCCCAGATAAGCTTTCACAGAAGAGTAGGAGTCTAGAAAGACAAATAACAAAGATAAGAGTTAGAAAAGGAGGTATGAATGCCAACTGGGGTTACTAATTCCCCCAGCTAATTTAATTCCGATTTCCTCATACTCCTCTCGATGATCCAGTTGACTCCAGAGGAAAATGATGAGAAACTGTCTATCAAGAAAAGGTTCTTTAAATGTTACATTTTTTGGATAATTGATCGGCTATAGGGGCTTTCCTTTAAACGTCAGACTTGAAGGAGTATGCAGTGAAATTTTTCCATGGCACTGATGATTAAACATGTATGCTATTTATGAAATTCAAGAAATACAAAAATAATTTGGTCAGCTCTCACCTTCTGGTCCTTTTCTGATTCTAAAGACGTAAAGATGAGGAAGACCATGGATGGACTTTATTGAATTATGGAACTGGGTGTGGCTGAGGGAGGGGAAGCTCCTCCTATCTGTGAATCTAGGGGACAGTGGGTCATTTACCTGGATTCAGAATGTTTGGACTTAGAATCAGATTCTCAAATATCACCACCACCTTCTGGTCCGGCCACCAAACCTGACAGGAAATTGCCCTCTCCAACCCAGAGTAGAGGAAATCTCAGTGGTAAACAGAATTCCAGCTCTACTCTCTACATGGCTGGTGGGTGGTTCACTTTCCCGTCACTACTTATGTATAGTTTGGAGGGAAAAGGTTAATGTTGTAAAGGGTGCTTGACCATATTTTCTAACTGGGAGACATTTCTCCTTTTAAAAGTCCTTTTAGGTGTGCAGGGGTGTCTCAGTCAATTAGGCATTTAATTTCAGCTGCAGTCATGATCTTACAGTTCATAGGTTCGAGTCCCGTGTCAGGCTCTATGCTGACGACCTGGCATCTGCTTAGGATTCTCTGTCTATCTCTCTCTCTGCCCCTGCCCCTCCCCGTGTGTTCACTCTCTGTCTCTCTCAAAAATAAATAAACTTTTTAAAATATTAAAAATACACGTACACACACATGTCCTTTTATATGTTTATGTGTTTCTTGTTGGGTTCAGAAGGTGCAATTCTCCCATCAGCCAAGACCCATTTGTCACCCAGGTAGCCTTGGAACCACTAGATCTGTCGATGACTTGTGTGTTCGTCTTCCAAGCTTTGGTTTGCCGAGACGCGGGGTAGGCATTTTGTCAGACACCCGCCGATGAACATGTGGCAGGGCACACTCTGGAACATATCACGGCTTTCCTTCTCTGCCATCTCAGGAGCAGATAAGAGGACAGGGAAAAGGGATCAGGAGAGAAATGGGGATGAGGATACATGAGCGCGTGTACAAGGCATGGGCTTGGCCGAATCGGACACCGTGTTGCGTGAGGAAGGACTCGTCTGTTTTCTAAGAAGTCACAAAAAGAAGGTAAATTTGGTGCTCGGACATCGGAGGGCTGACGTGAGGAGAAACACAGTGAGACATATAGTGAGAAGAGGTGCCCCCGTGGCTGTGTGTGTGGCAGGTGTGTGTATTATTAACATGTCTGCTGGCCTTGATAAGGCTCATGCAGAAGGTCTGCTGGATTCTTTTGTACGTGGCTTGTAGGGTCGTAAATTGATGCTAGGCGCTTTCTGCGTTGTGGCTCTGGGTGTGCACATTCCTCTAGTGGATGCTCCGGGCTGTGCTGACTTCTCTGGGGTTGATAAGGAGGGGTGTGAGCTGAATGGTAATAGGGCAAGTAAAATATTACTTCCTGCCTCTGTCGTAACAAAGTGTACGAGCCGGCTCAGCAGCGTGAAGGTTTTGTCCCAGCTCAGGGTACCGGCGGGCCACGCCCCCTCTGCAGGCTCTAGAAAAGAATCCGTCCCTGCCTCGTCCAACTTCGGGTCACTTCCTGGCAATATTGGTCCTGTTGCAGCCTCCACTCCCGCCCCCATTATCACATGACATTTTCTCTGTGTCTTCTCTTTATAAGGACGCCGGTAACATTGGACAAAGGGCCCACTCTACTCCAGCATGACCTCCTCTTAACCAAATACATCCATTGAAACTATTTCCAAATCAGGCCCTATTCTGAGGCATTGTTGGGGGGAGGGACACAAATTCAACCTGTAACCGGTGAGAACAGTACTAATATTACAGGTGTTAACAGTACCATTGCTGTTCATGGAGCATCCACTGTACTTTGGCCATTATCCTAGGAACGTTCTTTTCTGTCCTCACCTCACTCTTGTAACAAACGAGGTAAAGGAGGCTCAGGGAGCCTCGATCCGCATTTCCGGTCTTTCCCCCTTTTCTTCCGTCCCCCAGGCCAGGTTTCCGACGTGCTGATTTTTCACCACACGCTCTGTGTGGCAAGCGTTGATTCCAGAACCCAAAACTAGACATGAGGTCTGACAAGTATTGTAGTATCACAGTGTGGCAGAATTTCAGTCTCCGGAGCTACTCAGGAAAACAGAAATCACGCGTTGAAAGATGGCCTCTCAGTGTGCAGAACAGGAGCTCGAGCACCTCTTTGAGGGTTATGATTCTTAGGGTTGTGGTTAGAAAAATCACGGACCTTAGGGGCGCCTGGGGGGCTCCTTCAGTTAAGCATCCGACTTCGGCTCAGGTCATGATCTCACAGTTCATAGGTTCGAGCCTGGCATCGGGCTCTGTGCTGATGTCTCGGAGCCTGGAGCTGCTTCAGATTCTGTGTCTCCCTCTCTCTCTGCCCCTCCCCTGCTGTGCTCTGTCTCTATCACTCAAAAATAAATAAACATTTTAAAAAAAGAAAACAAAAAAAGAGAAAGAAGATCACAGACTTTGAACAGAACTTTCCGGGTCCACATCCCAGTTCCAGCATTTAACTGGGGTTAATAACCTGGAAGATTTGGGGTTAATAACCTGGAAGATTTGGGGTTAATAACCTGGAAGATTTGGGGCAGGTTACTTAAAAGCTGTGAGCTTCGTTTCCTTCTCCGTAAAACCACGTAAACTTGTTTGAAAGCCAAGTAAACTCATCTGTAGAAGCTACTATTACTAGAAATAGTATTTCACTGTCCACAAACACAGATTTCACATGCATTTACCACATACCGCCAATGGGCAAAGTACTCAAAATCTCCTTTCTCTTGTATTTTTGACAAAAGAAAAAAAAACAATTATAAATGAATTTGTTTGAGCTGCACGTCCTCTCCTGGCACCAGCCATGGAGGCAGCAAGGCATCATTGGTAATGTTCCTTCTTATCTCTAATTGTCTATCTCTCCACACACGGGGAGGCAAGCTGTGCTCTTCAAACGCAAATTCCTTCTCCAGCTTCCTGTGTAGTTCTGCCCTCTCCTCCCCAAGATGCTAATTGTTGACAGTACTGGTGTGGAGTCAATTTTCCCCTCATCTCCTTTCTGGAAAGTGCTTCAGATGAAAACTCAAGTGTTGAGCTCAACAAGCAGAGATTGGAGAGAAGGCACAGGGGCGGAGGGTGGTAGAGGGCAATGGAGTCTCTTGTAGAAAAATGGAATCACCTGGGGCACCTGGGTGGCTGAGTCAGTTAAGCCTCCGACTTCGGCTCAGGTCGTGATCTAACAGTTCATGAGTTCGAGCCCCGTGTTGGGTTCTGTCTTGACAGCTTGGAGCCTGGAGCCTGCTTTGGATTCTATGTCTCCCTCTCTCTGCCCCTCCCTGGCTCACACTTTGTCTATCTATCTCACTCTCTCTCAAAATTGAATAACATTAAAAAAAATTTTTTTTAATTAAAAAGAGAAAAATGGAAACACCTCCTTTGGCCCTTGGTACCCAGGGAGGGTGTCAAAGGAGGCAGGCCTTGGGGTGGCCTGGGGTGTGCGGTTTTCAACAGCCTCCCCCGTGAGCACCCTGGCAAAGGCGTATTTCCCTTGCAAATGCTACAAGTCTTATATAGCAAGTTCTCCCTTCTATGGAGAAGATGCTGCAGATTTCTTTTCGAAGATTTCCCAACTCCCTTTCTTGCAGAATGTTTGGTGGGGAACTGGGCTAAGCACGCTTTGTCAGGAGATTACAAATAGCTCATCTAAGTGCCCCGGAGAACCATTTTCCTTCTGCTTCGCCTACTTTGCACACTTAGGAGATCAAACCTGCGATTCAGTGTCGATATGGTGAGGCAGCCCTTCCCGGCCATGTCGTGGGGCAGGACCTGACTCCCGGTGGCCTTGCTGGGTTGGGTCTTCCAAGCCTCTTAGCACCAGGGCCCGATGTTCAAATCTGGCACATGGATTACCACCTTTATTTCCAGATTCTTCCCCCAAATGCTCAGTCCTTTCCAGAAACACCGGCAGGGATCAGTGTTTGCTTTTCCTGGGCTGAGCTGAGCCCTCTTTCCTTTGCCGCTGCTGTTCCTTTACTTCCCCACATGCCGATGCCAACGTAAGCCGGAGGGATTAGTATTCCCACTTGTGTGTGAGCAGCCGAGCTAACACGCACCAGAGGGAAAATATTATTTCTCATAAATGCTCATAATTATAGTCTTTATTGCATCCGAATCTATATTGTGACACATCGTGGAAAGGTTTTGGATTCTGCGTGGAAACGGCCACAGACACTTGCAGGTGAAGAAGGAAAGGAAAATCTATGTATAATGAGAGAGAGGAAACTTTCTCTGAACACACATAGGGAAAACGCTGCTGGTGAGCCCGGATGCACCAGGCTTCCGGTTGCCTGTGTGGTTCATGGTCTTCCCAAGCAGCAGCATCTTTATGAAAAACTGAGCATCTTGAAAAGGCAACGATTAGGAGCGCATATTTCTGCAGGAATAATTATTCATAGTAATCCTCGTCCCAAAGGAAGGGGTTCGGCATTCTCCGTCTACACCAGATGTTAACTCGATGGGATTAGAGGTACTGGTGAGGGAGGGGCTTTCATCCCCCTCTTCTTATTTGCTTGGTTGTACTGAAATTTCAGGCATCGAAAATTGCTAACCTGCTCCTCCCGGAGAGGGTGTTGAGGTAGGGGGGTGATTATTTGACATTTTGCAATTAAGACCCGAATGATTTTTCTTGGAAATTTAACTCTTAAAAATGCCCAGCAGTGTTGGATTCTATCTCATGTTAGGAAACGGATCTGGGGGTGGAGGGGAAGGGAGATAAAGATGTCCGCATTTGAAGGCATTCGAGTTCTTCCTCATTTTATCTTCCCATGGAAATGATTTCATAACAAGTTATCTTGTATGGGAAAAACTCACAAGAATTAATGCGGAACCATTAGGCACGGATTCCTGCCTGGAGTCTGGATATGAATGCCAATGACCGCAGGACTTACTCACGTGTCCCTGGATATTCGGGCCCACGGAGGGGGCTTAGCAACCCATTTCCTGGATGAAACTGGCATGAAAGTTTAGTCAAACAGCAAGTCCATTTGGTCAAGGGAGGGAAGTTCTCTAGAAGTTAAACCATTTGGTGTGACTTCGATGATTAAGTAGTTAGTATTAGGCAGAATGGGGAGGGCAAACTGCAGCCCACAGGCCAAAGCCTTCAGCTCTCTGTTTTTGTGAATAAAGTTTTATTGGCACACAGCCACGCCCATTTGTTTCTGTATTGTTTGCAGGCTGCTTGTGTACTACCGCAGTAGGGCTGGGTGGTTGCAACAGCCTAAAATATTTACTACCTGCCCTATTATAAAGAAAGTTCAAGGACTCTTGACTTAGAAAATTAACTAGATGGTGGTACCTAAACCTTTTCAATGGTTGTTAAAACTCTCGTTAGTCTACACGTTTAAACAAAACAGTGTCGTATCTATAATGAGATCCCCAAAAAGGCAAGAAAAGTGTGTGTTCTGTTGATAAGAGGAAAAGGCCACTGTGATTGCAGGAAATCAGGACCTCGATGCCAAGCCTGTCTGACACCCTGGCTCTTGCTTTGCTGTGGATATTATTTCTTTAAAAGTGGCCTTAGCTGCTCACAGCAAAGGCCCACCTCTCCAGCTTCTTTATAAAAGCCCAGCTTTTACTTCTAGCTCGATGAAGGTCTTGTGGAAACTCATTTCTTGCTCAATCACTGGGGATTGTTTGAGACATAATTTGGAGAAAGTTGCTATCAAATCGTACGTGGACCAAACAGAAAAGTTTTCAGTTGACAAAAACCACCAGATGGGCCATGATAAAGAAAAAATGCCACCCACCCTGGGCCCAGGTGATGTGGAATTAACTCAAAAAGTAATAGAGCTTTGCGCTGAGGATGATACTGGACAGTCCGCTAAATAAATCCTCTATTAAAAAAAATCACATAGTTGAGGAGCCATGCACTTATAAACCCATTCTTCAAGAGAGAAGTACTTACGGTGCAGTAAGGAGTTTAAACAAAATTAGTGGAAAAACAGGGAGTTTAAGGGAGCAAGAGATCAGGTGTGCTGGGCTTGCCACACATCAGGTGATTTAAGCTAAAAATGGCTTAAAATACCGCAATCACTTGAAACGCCTTACATAAACTGACCAGGAATCTGGGGCATTCATGCCAGAGACAATTTTCTTCTCCTCAAGATAAGGGATGGGGAATTAGTCATAGGGTATTTCCAGATAATGTCGTTAACACCTCGTGTAATATTAGGTGGGCAGGGAGCTGTGCTTTCGGGACCAAAATTGTCCCTGCCAGTTCTAATAAGGAATGTGTGTATTTTTAAAGTCTGGGTAGCCACTGATGAGTCATTTCCACAATATGCCTCGCTTGGGTGTGAAGTGGGGCAGAAGGAGCCCCAAACGCTGTTTGGTAATTTGTTCAGGCATTCATTCGTTCGTTCGTTCATTCATTCATTCATTCATTCATTCATTCATTCACCTCATGGTTACTATTGCTAAGCACACCTGTACGCCCGGCTCAGCGCTAAGTGGTGGAGAAGCATAGCCAAATAAAATCTCATTTTCAAGGGGTTTATTGCCTGTTGGAACACCTGAAAGAGATGTGAGGTTGTGTGTGGTATGGTCCCTACTGGCCAAGGGAAGGTGTCGTGCAGAAAGAATCCCTTGAGGTCGTTCATCCATGCGACTCTGTGTTTATAAAGGCAGCCTTCCTCTCACATTAGTTTTGTTCACTATTTTTTTTTACCCCTCCTTTCAATTTCCTACACGGAGCCTATTCCCTTTGCTTATTCCTGATACAAGAGAGACAGAATGGTGAGAAGAATATGAACTGGGGGCCCAGTCATCCCTCTTCACATTTGAGTCCTCACTCGGCCACTTCCCGTGTGTCCGTAGGCAAGTTGCTTAACCTCTCTGAGCTCCAGCTTCATCACGTGGCTGCGGGACTAAGCTGAAGGAGCAGCCACTGCTATCACCAGTGACTGGGGAGAAGGTGAACGACAGAAGGGTCACCTTGTACTCCTTGACCCCCGCCTCCTTCCGCTACTTCCTTCTGGCTGATGAAGAGCGGAAAGAAGTCGGTCTCCCTGGCTGTGAAGCCCCGAAGGGCTGCTCATTTTCTGCTGTGTCCAGCCCGTCTGATCCAGGGACCGGGCAAATGCTTTCCATTCTCGCTGTACTGCATTCTCTCTCTGGTGCTCTCTGCTGCAACACACAGTAGAGAGCACTGGCTGTGGGATGGGATCGAGCCGAATTCACATCCAAGTGCCGCCTGTCCTACATGTGGGTGCCCACCGCGGGGGCCTGTAAAGACAGCACAGTGGGACGCGCACACAGGATCAGAGACTTGTACAATGGAAGCTGTCGGCGGGCCACAGGCAGAGGAGGCCCGAGTAGCCGTGAAGACAAGCCCCTGCAGCCTTTGCTCTGTAGGTCCTGGATCAGGAAGGAGGCCCGATGGGAAAAGCTCCATGGGCCAGTGCTTCTGAGCCTTGTCTTTATGGAAGAGCCCATCTTATTTCTGTGGGACCTCAGATTACGAGACGTGTTGGCCACCCAACAAATTCGATTTAAGAAGCAATGACCTGTGTGGTCTCTCTGTGGGTGAAGTATGCTCTTAAACGTATTGTAAAGAGCTCCCCACCCCCTTCCCTCACTGCGGGTGGCCCAGCCAGCCAAGGACCCCAGGTCAGACCCCACTGATCTGAAGGAGAGGGAGGAAAGTCCTCCTTCGGAGCAAGAGAAGAAGACTGCCAAGCCCCGCCCTTTTCAGAAGGGTGGAGCTTGAGGGAAGCGAAAGCGATAGGTAGGCAGCATTACGGTCCCCTTCAAACATGCCTGGGGCTGAGCTCACTGCTGCACCCGTTGTATAGCCCACCGCAAGGTCCCTGTGCACGTGGCTCAGGTCAGTTCTTCCCCCAAAGAGTCCCCTTATCCAACACCAGGTCCTACGGGTGCATCGAGGCCCGCCCCCTGCATGTTAGGGGTGCAGGACGCCGGCCTCATGGCTCTCACAAGGGTAAGAGGAGACATCAAATGCCAAGGCCTTCTCCGAGCTGGTGTCTCTTCTCCTTCTGGACTGAGCCTCGGGACAGCCCTCCAGCCAAGAGGGACAGGGCTCCGGAAGGTAGCCCCCGAGCCCACTTTCCTTCGAGTTTCTGTAGCTGAGCCCCGTGGGCCTGGAGCCTCCCAGAAATCTGTACCAGGGATGCAGGCTCGGGGGCAAGAGGAAGCCTCCTGGGACCCTGCAGAAGCCTCCGAGCTCCTTGCCTGCTGTGCCAGCATGGCCTTTGGAGTCACGGGGCACGGGATCGAATCCCAGCTTCGCCAGTAAGAACTGAGAGAGTTCCTTAAGCTCTCAGTGTGTCTCAGCTTTCCGTAAACTTGGGGAAATAAGAACCTGCCTATTTCCCAGCACTGCTGCAAGGGCAACAGGGGTGTGCTGTGTGTGTGTGTGTGCGCGTGTGGAGAAAGAGAAAGAGAAAGCAAGCAAGCTTAGGTCAGTGTCTGGCACATAGGAAGCATGTAAAATGTAGCTCTGCTGTTGAGTCACATCTTGCAGAGAACAACTGTGTCAAAATCACACCCACGATAGTTTGGAAAGGAAAAAAAAAATCGACCTGTGCTATTTGTTTATGCAGCCACTGAGTTTGATTGATGGATTTTTTTTTCCTTTACCTTACAAAAGGTACTTAATCATTCTGCATTCATTTCTTTAGAAATACTAAGTACCCGCGGTGCCAGGCACTGGATGGGGTTCCAGCAACCCCGCTCACTGAGCTCATAGCCTACAGCGCGCATGTGACCGTATGATAAGATTCAGGGTGGTCTGTAAGGTGAAGAGAGGTGTCTGCTCTATGGAGTGATATCTGAATTCGGTGATGAAGGAAGCCCGCCCTGCCTGAGAACTGTGTGGACCTTCTCCGCAGTGTGGCCAAGCCTCCTGGTTCGCTTCTTCCTGGTCCCAGCCTTTGCCGCCCCCTTCAGTTTCCAAGTCCTGTGGTGAGCGTGGCTCATTTCTGGGCGCCTCCGCCTTCTGTAGCCAGAGCTCTGCCGGGTCAGGAGTTCTCCCCAACCTTCTCCATCTGCTTCCCATCTTCCAAAATTCTTGCTGATGTTTCTTGATCACGGAGTTAAAGAAGTTGTCCCCTCTTAATATGCTTTTAATAGAGTTTCTGGAGGGATTGCAGGCAAAGGTGCCCGAATCTACCATGACCCAGCTAGAAGCTCCCCAGAGTCTATGCTTTTGTGGCCACACCATCTCCCCGCCGAGCTGAGGGCTGAGCAAGGGTCTTGCAGGCAGAGACGAGCACCAGTCCCAGGTCCGCCGTTGCTTCCACGACCACCATGCTGCCCTCCTTGTTGGGTGTGCATCACGTGCTCGCTCCGTGTCAGCGCACTGCACACATGGTCTGTTAGTCATCAAAGTTCTTCTCGAAGTATGTCAGGATCCCAGATTTATGGATGAAACGGTAGCCGCACAGAGGCTGAGTGTATTTCCCCAAGTCCGGCAGCTGTTGTGTGTTGCAGGTTGGCTATCGGGCCAGCGGACTGCGGGGTTCTTGGGACCCATGCGTGAGGGGCCATGTGGCCGCAGAGGGGCATGGGGAGAGGACTGAGCTGTGACATGAGAGCAGCAGACACGTCAGCCAGTCGCAAGGAGGCTGAAACGGGGTGGCCCTTCAGAGATGTCCTGGTCTAGGGCAAAGAGGCCAAGTAGTCACAGGTGTGGGCTGCCTCCTGGAAGGGTGCGTCCTGGGGCAGAGCGCCTCCCTTTGGCTGGTGTCAGTTTCCAAGGAAGGACTTGCTCCCTCCCCCCACCCCCCGCAGACATCAGCCCAGCTCCTGGGGAAATGATCGCCCCCTCCTGTTCCAGAATGGGGGCCACAGAAGCACTCCGCAGCACCTGCTACTGTATGTGCCCCGGGCTCACCTGGAAGCCAGATCTCTGTAACTTGAGAGTCTGTTAGTGTAAGTGGGGTACAGGGAGAGAAGAAAGGGAGAAGAAAGAGCTAGAAAGGTAGGCGTCTTCTCTAGACCAAGGACTGGGCGCTTGTGACTGGTACTGAGCGGGGTTAACGGTTATGTCGAATTAGCGAGTCCTGTGTCGGGTGAAAACTCTGCAGACGAAGGTCACGGGACCCTAGAGAAGAGGTAGCCATTGGGCTTCGTTGGACATTCTGGATACTCGTTTGTCAAGGACCTCAGGTGAGAAGGGAAAGACAATTCCACTCCTTTCCGACATCATCGGTTTCTACTCCCTGTTTGAAAATGCCACTCCTCCCATGCGGGAAAGGTTCCGGTAACTTAGGTGGCAAATGTCCCTTTGTTTAAAAATAGTCCCCCTGAAAGCTGGGAAGGCAACGTCATCAAGTTCCAGTACGGACTCTTCTCGCGCAACTTAATTGGTAAAAACCCGTTTGTGCGTTCAGCTGAAGAAATACCAAAACCAAAAGCAGCTTCGAGGTTTAGCACCTTTGATGAAGTTACGAAAGTGCAGCGTGAACGGACGCCTTCGCCTTCTCTGTGTCTTTGCCTGTTGGTGGACAAACTGCACCGAGGGACCTTTCGCTGCAGAACGTGTGCCCTAACTGTGTGCTGGGTACCAGTGGGCTATGTCTGCCCACTAGGCTTGTGACGTTGGGCAAAAGGGCTGAATTTGAGTCTATAAGCCCAGCTTCCATTAATACCTGAAAAATGATAATTTGCTGTGCCGAGATTTCCAATCCGATGAGTGGTCCCCATGTCCTCTCCTCCCTGACACCCTACCTCCCCTCCCCCCACACCTCCTGTTCTTACCCACAGCCTCACAGCCTCCCAGACCCAGTATCGCTCAGTGGGAGACATGGTGGAGGCACGTGTATTTGTTATGATATACGATGCCCACATGTTGCAGAAAGGACCTAACGCAAGAACTCTGTGGTTTCCAAGGATGCTGAAGTCCTAGAGAACACAGTTCCCAGTGAGCCAGGGTCTGATGAGGTCTGGAGTTGGGCAGATCTGGATTTGGATCCTGGCACTGCATTTCAAGAGCTCTGTGTAACCTTGACCACGTTCTAACTCCTTGAACTTCAGTTTCCTTATCTCTAAGGTGAGGTCATGCTCTACCTTAAAGAATTGCTGCGGTCATAAATGAGATAATGTTGCCAAGTTTCTAGAATGATTTTTAGGACCCATAACCGATTCAATACATGTTGGCAAGATTCAGTACATGTTGGCAACTATGGTCGCTGGAGCCGCCTGAGTGGAATCAGCTTTGAGGTTATGAGGACCAACAAGAACAAAAACTAAATGTCACAGGTCTGTGTCACTCTGGCCCCCAAGTACCCCAAACCAGTTTGAGTTTCTACTTTGCCACTGTGCCTGATGCGCCCCAATGGTTATATGACCTTGGGGTCCTGCCCCGTGATCTTCAAACTGCTCCTAGTGCTGCGTTCTGTGGGTCCCCACCAGTGGGAGCGTCACACGAACTTGCACAGGCTGACAGCGTGGACCTCTTCCAGACGCCACGTGTAGACGGTCGTGTTGAGAGTATTTACACTGTCGGTTTGGGCAGACACTGCAGATCAAAGTCCCCTCTCCCCTCTGTGTTCCAGAGAGCCAGGTGTTAAACTGTCACCAGCTCTGCTTTTCACAGACCTGTCACCTAAGCAAAGCACCCCATGGGAAGGTAAATTGTAATGATCTTGCTTGACTCCTCCCCACCCCCTCCCATAAAGGGTTGACCGTGGCGGTAACCCAGGGATTTTTATGGCCTTAGAAAGCTAACCCTACACTTCCAGACGAACCCTGCAGCTTAGCAACTCGTGTATTTGTTCTCAATATTGCCTGTTCGTTATGGTGAGAACGTGGACCCCCACGACAAAGGAGGGGATGCGTCCCCCCATGAGAGTGGGAGGTGGCTGATGCGTGGGCCCTAGAGATACTCAGGTGGTCCTGAGTCTGAAGCCTAGCATTCCAACTAGCAGGAAGTTACACTCCTCAGCCTCTGGGGAGGGATTAAATGGTGCTGAAATCTGGATCAATTATGGATCTGCCCTTCTATGTATTACACGTTAAATCAATTGGCCCTTTCCCAAAATCTAGGAGCAAGAAGCAGCGTTAGAGAATAGTAAAGATTAAAAACAAAGGGGGAAAGTGACTCCTTCCCCCCCTTTTTTTTCCCATTACAAGGCTGTCCTTCACAGGACGTACTCCTACCTCTGATCAGACATTCAAGGTAACCAGCACACAGAGCCACTTCTCATTATTTTTTCATGAGGACCAGAAACCCTGGCCTCCATCCCAGTTTTAGCCTCATGCTTCAGAGTCTGAGATGCCCCTTACAGCACAACTGACTGGAGAAATCTCTCCTACCTCAGGACAAATGACAAATGTAATGGCGAGGGCCTGACTTCGGTGGCCCAAGGTGCCACGTAGCAAAGAGGTTAGGGGCACAGGCAGCTCAGGTTCAGATCCCAGAAACACCGCTCACTAGCTGTGTGACCTTGGGCAAGTTCCTTAACTTCCCTGGACCCCAGGCTCCATGTGTGTCTAATGGGAGTGTTATAAATGAGATGGTACCCGTGAAAAACGGATGCCAGCCTAGGAGGCTTCAAACGTGTTAGCTGCTCATCGTTGTTGAAAGATGGGTGGGCTACACTGGGGCGCCTGGGTGGCTCAGGCGGTTGAGCATCTGACTTCGGCTCATGTCGTGATCTCACGGTATGAGTGCGAGCCCCGTGTCGGGCTCACTGCTCCCAGTGCAGAGCCCACTTTGGATCCTCTGTCCCCATTTGTCTCTGCACCTCCCCCATTCGTGCTAACCCTCCCTCAAAAATAAATGGCACAATGACAACAAAAAGAAAGGTTCACAATGACAATGCAGAGGGTTGAACTGTAGATGTGCACGGCTCCTGTGTCCCTCCGGCTGTGAGGACATTCCCATCTATCTCTCCTGCTACCCGTGTGGAGAGTGGGGGTCTGGAGTCCAAGGGATTGGGTTCAGCTCCCCCTCACTCCTTGACCTTTGCCTCTTTGAGACCTGCAATTTGGGTTAGTGGCCTCAAAAAGGATCTGGGACGGGGCACCCTTACTAGAAGCCTCAAAGCCACACGAATCCCTTAGCATGAGGTGGGCAGGTGGCATGAAACCAAAACTCAGTAAGCTAGAATTATTTGTTAAGTCATTTTATTTGCTAAGAATCAGTTTACCTGTAAGTAAAATGGGGATAATGGTATTTCCATAGGGCTCTTGCAAGAATTCGGCAAAAATTCGAGGGCTTGCCACCTGGAATGTGCCACAGAAGGTATCAGACTCCATATGGATTCCTACACTAAGGGGCCTGTCTTGTAAAGTCAGTCGATTAGGAATCTGGAGGGCACTACCAGTAGAGGACAGATTTTCAACCACCTTGACAATCTGAAGGCCGGCCACACACCTGGCTTGTATCCTGGCACCTTATTTGATAGGTACAAGCGTGTTTGTGTGCCCTCCTTTTCACAAGCCAGGGAAGGGTGAGAGGATGTCTCCTATCAGATGTGGTAGCCAGAAGGAGAAAAAGCAGAGTACGATGCTCCTTGGTGCATCCCGTTGTCTTGAGTGCAACATTTCTCTGAACTTCAAGGGCAGGACAGTGCCAGCAGCAGTTAGCTTGTCATGGGCCAGCCTGGCGTCTGCTGTAAGATAGCCCACAGATGCCCAACCCTTAACCAGAGGCTTGCCAGCCTCCAAGACCTGCTTTGCCTAAGAAGCAATTGGTAAAAGAGGAACATCATAGGGGAAGGCCCTCAGACTCCTGTGGGGGTACGTCCAAAATCGTATGTGGGTAGCAATGATATGCCCAGAGGCGGGGAGCACCGAGCCAGAAGCCAAGGATGTAAGGGCTGAGAAATGGAGATCAGAAGGAAGGAGGGGGAGCCTGGGTGGCTCAGTCCATTAAGCGTCTCACTTCGGCTCGGGTCATGATCTCACGGTCTGTGAGTTTGAGCCCCGTGTCGGGCTCTGTGCTGACAGCTCAGAGCCTGGAGCCTGTGTCAGATTCTGTGTCTCCCTCTCTCTCTCTGCCCCTTCCTTGCTCTCTCTCTGTCTCAAAAATAAATAAACATTAAAAAAAAAGAAAGAAGGAAGGTCCCCGAGGCTCTATGAATGGCCACTTGGCCAATCACTGAGGCAGGGAACACGCACACAGCCTGGTGGGGCTACGTTTCCACATTTGTGCATAATTCCAGGATCCCATAGAGTGAACAGGGTGTGGGGTCAGAAGGAACATTAGTCAGGAATGAGTACATGGACTTTGAACCCAGACAAGCTCAGTTTGGACCTTAGTTCTGGCGCTTCCCAGGCCGTGAGTGGCTTCACCTCCTTAGCCTTTGTCTGGCTCTGGAGAAGACCTACCTTGTGAAGAGGATCAGAAGTACTAATAGGTCATTGCCGTTATCATTATTGTTTTGCTGCCACTCGCTATCCCAGCCAGGCTTGGACTAGCCCTCTCTAAGGCAGCTGTCCAGCCTCCCACTCTTCCCAGCCAGTGAGACAGGAACTTGGGATGTGTTTGGAAGGAAGGTGATTAATGGGCTGGAAGGTACCTGCCGTGGAAAGATTATAACTGGGCTGGGCGATCGGCTGAAGGTGAGGCACTGGGGCAGGTGCAGGTGAGCCTCCAGGGAAGACCCGATAGGTAGGCAGTAGGCTTCGTACCTTCTGGCACTCAAAAGGAAAGAGGTGGGGGTGCTGGGCCAGCCTGAAGGAGAATTTCCAACCAGAGAAAAATTTAAATATGAAGTTAGGAACCAGGGCATGGGTCACAGGTGGTCCCTGCAAAATCATCAGGACTGGGCGAAATCGTCTTGTAGCTTCTTCTTTTTTAATGTTTATTTTGGAGAGAGAGAGAGAGAGAGAGACAGAGCATGAGCAGGGGAGGGGCAGAGAGAGAGGGAGACACAGAATCCGAAGCAGCTCCAGGCTCTGAGCTGTCAGCACAGAGCCCGACGTGGGGCTCGAACCCACAGACCATGAGATCATGACCTGAGTCAAAGTCAGGTGCTTAACCAAATGAGCCGCCCAGGCGCCCCTCTTGTAGCTTTTAAACTGTGGAGTTGACCATAGCCAGAGGACTGGGCAGGCCAGGCCGGAGGGTCGCTCATCCAGCCATCTCGTGCCGCCATGTGGCCCCAATGCCAGCGGCCCCTACCTCCCGCCTGCTACATCAGCCCCGCATCTGGTGCTGGTTCTCTGACCGTCCACTGTGCCACTCTCCCCTGCTCTCTGCCGGCCTCTCCATCTCAGACTTTTGGGTCCAGATCGCAGACACTCTCAGCGTGCAGGAAGGCGTCAGCCCCTCTGTACTGAGTGGGATGCCTGCAGCCAGTGAGAATAACCCTCTACCTTCAGGAACTCTGAATCAAAAGCCAAATTAAATAACCACCAAATGAATGGTTGCACATCCACATCCCTGAACTTTTGCTCTTGAGATCATTGATTTTGGGGCTCCGAGTTGGGGACCCCAAGAACTGTCTGCCTGGTGAGATAACTGTGGGGAAACCAATTTTCACGTTTTAAAGCAGAGATCGGACTGGCAGAATCACAGGGATGGGATTAATCGCCCCTAGAAGGTGTGATTGCAATGCCCATGGGCCCTTTATGGAAGGGACACCTGAGCTAGGTGGACATGGATTTCAAGCCAGATGTCACCACTACCAGGCAGAAGACATTAGGCCCCTCAGTGCCACTTCTGTGCCTCAGCTTTCTCATCTGTGAAGTGGGTACCATACCTCATGGGGATGGACGTGAATATTTTCCCAACATTATATCAGAAAAGCTTTTAAGTAGAAAACTTGAAAGAATATGGTAGCAGCCACCCACCTACCCAGCACCTAGATTCTGTATTTTTATTGCACTTTTTCTTTTTTCAACGGCACCTGCTTGCCCACCTGTGGGTCCCTCCATGCCACCTTTTCTCTAGGCACCATCACACAGGGAGATTTGGAGATTTGAAGGAGATATGTGTCAAGGGCCTGGGAGCTGGGTGAGAGGTGGGCAGTGGAATCTAGAATTTTATAGCGCTTAACAAATAATTGTGGCCGTTGTTCAAATGTCAGTGCCCCGGAATCGTGGATGTGAACTTGGCTGTTTGGTTGCGTGGCCAGGGAACCAGGGGAGCAGTGGAATCCATGGCCAGCACAGCACCCAAGGATGCCAGATACGGTCGGTGAGAAAGATGACCGCCACTTGACTTTTGAAGGCAGAAATCCATTGCCCCTACTGCTGAACGTCCCTCAAATGAAGGAAAGGGCAGCCATGCTGGTCTGTAGGCTTTCTCTTAAAACTTTGAACAAACAGAACAGCAGGCCCCTTTGAACGAGTTATCTATTGTGAACTGAGGACGTGGCCAAAGGTTATCATGAATCCTCCCAAGACCATGTGAAGGGGCTGTGACTATGCCCATTCACAGCTGAGGCCACACCGCCAGCCGACTGCAGAGCACGCAGGTCTTTCCTCCTCCAGCCTCCTCCCCCGCCCCCAGTCCCTGCAGGACCCAAGAGGTGATGTTGACTCTTGTTAGAATAGAGGCTAGAGAGAGCCTCTTCCAGCCCACAGTGAATTCAGAGGGCTCCCTAATGGTACACAACCACAGGCAGCGAGGGCTGGCTCTTCGCTCCATCTGCAAGGAGAGTCGCCTTGGATTCGTGCAGGATGCCAGAGCCGGCTCAGTTTTCTAAAGACCTAACTTTGCCGCCTTCTTCAAGGGCTCCAGAGAGTTCCCTGTGCCATCAAATTAAGTTTGGACACTTCAATAAAAAAGTCCCGAAGGAAACTGTCAATTAATGCGTTTACACTGAAGCATCAGACTGGGGAAAAACAGCTTCAAACACCAATGCTGTTTTCCAGCCATTAAAAAGTTTGCGTGCTGCTTGGTTTCCATAGATACCTGAGGTAATAGCCTCCTTCCCCTCATTGAAGACTTGAGTGTCGCTCCATTTCTTTCTTTCTCTTTTTTCTCTTTCTTTTTTTTTTTTTACCCTAGTCTTTCATACTTTCTTCCTCCATCCCCGTTTATGAAAACAAAAGATAACTAAATTGAAACCTGGCAATGAGATGCATCTGAGAAAGACAGCTTGATTTATAAGCTTAAGGGACTTCATTTTTGCTCACCTCCTTATTATTTCATGAGTTCTACAAACAGTGTTGCTACCTGCAGGGAAGAAATGGAGAGTTTTCAGTTGATCAAATGACTTCCCCAGTCCATCAAACACATAAACGTACTCGAAAGGGAAATGTTAATGTTCTGTTGAAGAGCAACTGAGTGTTCGCAGGGAGCAGAGCAGGGGCCGACAAACTGAGGCCTATAGCCCAAATTTGGCCCACTGCTTGTTTTTGTAAATAAAGTTTTATCGGAACACAGCCACACTCGCCGGTGTGTGTGCTGTCTATGGCTGCTTTTGTAACAGTGGCAGATTTGAGTTGTTGTGACAGAGACTACATGGCCCGCAGAGCCTAAATGATTTTCTGTTACTCTTTGCAGAACAAGTTTACTTACTGACCCTTGGCGTATAGGAAAGTTTGGAAGGCATTTAATAGTTTTGTCACTTTAGGCACATGTTAATCTTACCGTGACTCAGTTTCCATGTCTTTGAAATGGGAATGACAGGACCCTTTTATAGGGTTTTGGGGATGTAGCACTGTGCTTAGCACATATTAGGGGAGCAATAAATATGAATTTTTTTTTAACCTCAGATTCTTTTGCTGGAAAAATCCAAAGCCGCCTAGTTTATGATTCTAGAATTTCTTTGGAAAACTCAAGGAAACTGGGTAGGCACAAAAGCCAAATAGTTCCGCATTGTTCCCGGCCCAGGCGGCAGTCCCCATGCCTCCTCCCTGGGAGGAGGGAAGCGAAGCTGAGTGGAGCACTATTCGGGGATGAAAAAGCAAACAAAAGAAACCACAACCGTCTAGGAAGAAATCTTTAATTTCTATTCAGCTTTAAAGAGTTTCAGAGAGGTTTTTTTTTTTTCCTTTAAACAAACCAGTTCAAGTACATGCCTTCAGATTATAAAAGTACCTGAAATTGCCTAGGATATCAGCATGCATAGCTTGTTAGTATTTACATATATTTACATACAGAAACAAGAGAAAGATCTACAGCTATTTACAGTCTACATAGGAGAAGAGAAAGGCAGCCTAATTGTATTTCCTAAAATACAGTAGATGAGTAGTCAGCACATGCATATTTAGATAATATTTGCATGATAGAATATAGTTTAAAAAAAAGAGACATACCTTTGTAACTTTCTATGCTAAGGTGTTGCATAATCAAGGTAACTTTTTTTTGTTTGTTTTGTTTCTAGTCTATTTGCATCAAGTGCTTTAAAATGTTCACTAACACCGAGGCAGAATTATTTACCCTGGCAATTAAAGCAACAGCACACATGATCATTTCCTACTAACTAGCCACAAGCTGCTGGTGAATGAAATATCTATTGTTTCTCATTACCCATCGACCACTGTGACGAGATCTCTCTGTCTAAAGGCAGTGCCTAAGCTATCACCATTAATTATGGAAGTAATATAAATGAGACGCTCTCCACAGTATGTTCTAAATGAAATATTAACAAGGCCAGCGTCTTTGAGCCTGAGAAATGATCCGTTGTAGAGCACTTGCTATAAAAACGTGCAAACCTAATGCAAACAGCGGGCCAGACGTGGGTGCCTGCCTGTGAGATCTGAATTATCGCAAAGTCCATTCTTTTCATTTGTTTCCGGAAGACAGAGTTAAGAGTTGATTTCTTGCCATGATGTGGTTCCGCCAGGGGACCTGTGGGTTTTATTCCACCCCCTCCGCGTGCCTTTCAGTACTCTCGTTGTAGAATATTTACATGACCTCAGTGTAAATGAACTGTCAACCTTAAAATCTAAACAAACAGCTTGTTTGGGGTTTGCCCTGAAATCTAGCTTGCTCGCAAAAACAGCCAGCTCTTGGCTTTCTAAAAGAGCCAACGTGGCAGGATGACTCGGTGGAGTGATTCCATGCAGAAGAAAGGAAGGGGGGAGCTTCTGTTTCACCTGTACTGTGAAGATATTCTCTGCACCATTATATTGGGAACGGAACCCATTAATTCTGCCTGGCAATTATTTCAAAGGTTTATTTCCGTATACATGGCAAATACAGAGGCATACATTTATATACAGTATACAGAGCTTCCTAGAACTGAGGATAAAGAAGTAGAGCAAAAATGTAAAATGTTCCAAATGAACACGTGCTAAACGTCTTCTTTTATCTCTCATACGCACCCAGCAATCTTTCAGCACTCGAGTCGAGGCGACCTGGTTGGAAAATTTCAGTAACCAGCCATCGGATTTGTCCCGTGTGGAAGGATGATGCTAATTTGGGTGGCAACTTCCTACGGCTCTTGTGCTTAGCCGTTTCAAACTAACCCGCGGAAGAATGACTGCCCCAGTGCATCTTTCCATCCCAGGCCGAGAACCCCCTGTTTGAAGAGAAACTGTACTTTGATAAGTGTGGGTTTTCCCGGCAGCCCTGGGCCACGCGACTCTCAGCAGCATCCTCTCGTGTTTTGTTTTTTTTTTTAATGTTTTTAATGTTTTATTTATTTCTAGGAGAGAGAGAGAGACGGCGTGAGCAGGGGAGGGTCAGAGAGAGAGGGAGTCACAGACTGAAACAGGCTCCAGGCTCTGAGCTGGCAGTCAGCACAGAGCCCGACGCGGGGCTCGAACCCACGAACCGCGAGATCAAGACCTAAGCGAAAGTCGGACGCTTAACCGACTAAGCCACCCAGGCGCCCCGTCCTCTCGTGTTTTTAAGGGGACCATCTCTCAGGCCCAACCATCTTTAGAATGTTCTGGCAGGCACGAATGGAAAGGGGAATGAGTGGGATTGGAATTGCGCACCTGGACTGCACCTGAACTATTCCTCTTCCATTCCCTCATTCGGAGGACCCCAAACCCCCGCACCCCCAAAGCAGGTCTACCATCTCAGAAATCAGCAGGTCTCAGAAAGATGAAAATCATTCTAAATATCATGACTCTAGTCTTTTGAGACCAGACATAAATCTGTCATGGAGCCCTTGCAACGTTTTGTGGCAGGGATCTGGAACACGAAAGAGGTATGAAAAGGGCCTCGTTTATTTCCAGGGAAAGTTCAGAACAGTTCACTGAATCGAAAACACAGGTCCTGAAACATACCAAGGTCACTGTGCCCTTAAATCCTGCTGATAGCCCAAGTGAGAACCTTCCTGTGCCCGGCCTTGCCCAGAACAAACATGGCTTCAGGCCCATTTGGATGGTTGAGATTGGCTGCCTCTTCCTCCCCAAAACTTAAGGCTAGTGAAGACAAATATATTCTTCTGCTTTAAAAAACCTCCTTTCCAGCTTTCCATCCTGAACCTACCAGTCTCTGGAAGCTTCCTGCAAACATTTCTCAGAGGAATAGCGGCAGTGCTCCTCCTGACTTTCCATCTCATTCCACCCTGGCCTCCAGGTCATTCTCTTAAAACTCCATAATGACTTTGCTAGAAATTCATGTCTTTTGTCAAGGGGAATGCAGTGGTCGTTATAGTCTGACCTGGATTTGGGGACATATTTCAGACGCCTGAAAACAGACAGGAAAGGTTCTGTGTCGCCCTGGAGACGGTCTCGGAGTGGAGGCCTGTGAACATGTGGCTGTTTCTTGAAAGCTGGTACCGCAATTGTCCCCCCTCAAACATTTCACTCGGGATGCCCTTTGAGTTTGGGGCTCTGGCCTGTGCCGGGACCAGCTGCACGTGTGGCAATGGACTGGCCTAGCCCATTGCTCGGCCCTCCCCCGGAGCTACTGCCAGAGCCACTGCCATCAAGCCCCCTGCCCCCAGGCTGTGTCCCCAGTGTCACCTGGTGAATGACACTGCTTCACCTGCTGTAAGGGAGACAAGTCAACCGAGAGGAACCTCTGAGGTCTTCCGCACTTGAGAACCTCTTTTAGCAAAGAAACGGTTTCCTTGTGGCAAGAGGAGAAAGTTCATTGCTTTGCAGAGGGACGCGTTCTCCTCTGTAAGGCTAAGAGTCTGAAAGTGACCAAAACGGATGCTCCAGAACATTCTCTCCAGCTTTTAAAGCCTCCACAGTTAAGAACAGGTATCCGCACATTCCTGATCTTCTTTGCTTTTTTCTATTTGAGAAACTGAGTGTGCTGTGTAATAAATGTTAAGAACAGCCTGTGAGTTAACAAAACTCCTGAGACATTGGGAAAAAGTTCTATCCTGACACCAGCAGGAAGTGTCCACATGTATCCAAGCCCGTATGGTTTGAAGCCTTGGTGGGAATCAATTGTCAGGAATTTGTAGGAATGAATTTGTTAGGAATAAATTAATTGGGGTGAGAGGGGAGAATGGGGCACCGGGGCCAGAGTTCCTCTGCACGCTTGATGTCACATGTCAGGCATTCTCCTCCAGAAGGGCCACACGCATCCTACCTGTGTGCAAACTTACAAGATGGAGATTTGCTTAGGTTTCACGGGTCTTGATGTGGCTCACTCCCTGCTCTGAAAAAAAAAAAAGTCTATGGTCCAAGACTAGTTTCTCTAGCTGGGAAAATCTGGCACTTGGAGGTGGCATTTTGAATCAGGTGACCTTTTAGTGAAGGGTCATTTGCTATCGGATCTTCTGAGGTGGCGCTGAGTCTTCAGTTTTGTTAATCCAAATGGATATGATTTCAATTTAGTTCACCTACTAAATCAACAATGGAAAAAAAAATTTCCTTTTAATTTCTCAGGTGAAGACAGGACAGCCCATTTAGTTTCAGGCCACGTTGGGGCGTCACAGTGTGGCCAGACATGGCTTGGCTGAGAGGAAGGCAGGGGGGCCCTCACGAGGAAGCCTCTGCCAGATGGGAGCCACGCAACAGGGAGCAGGCGATACGCAAACATTTGTGTCACCTGTTCGGGAAGGAGGCTTGGAGTACCTGATATGGCTTCTGGAGCCGGTCGGTCCGTGTGGTTATCTGCGTGGCGTTGGACGTGTTGCTTTTAATCTCTGATACTAAGTGGGCTCCTCCGTAAAAGGGGGTAAATAATAATTGCCTCTGGCTCAGAAAGCTGTGGGGGGGTTAGCATATCATGCTTATAGAGCTCTCTGGACGGTGCCTGACGAATCGTAAGCTCTCGGTACATGCTAGCCATTGTTACCCCTTGAATAGTCCCTGTTTGCAGCCGCTCACTAGAAGAGCATGACTACATGGAGGACAGGGCCCTTTCGAATTCTCTGCACTCTTCTAGCATTTCCCATAATTTAGGTGGAAGTCAGTGTGTTCGTTGATTAGCACTTCACGACTGTCAGTTCGATTACACGAGCATCACGGTGGAGGAAGGGGGTGACTTTTTGGGTGTGGTTGTGCTCCCAGGGAAGACCCATGAGCCTCATTCCTCTGCAAGCTGCCTTATTCCATGAACTAATGAAATACGTAGCACATTTTGGGGCTTGAAAGACTGTTCTCAGGTGGGAAGGTGGGAACTGATAATATTCGGGGACCAGTTTGCTTTTGTTCGCCTTTCAGATCAGAGCTTTAAATGTAATTGGAGGAACAGTTGTGTGCCAAGGTATCCAGAGATGAACTCTGAAACACAGCGTTGAGCTTTTCGGGTAGACTGGGGTTACAGACTCTTCTTTCGGGAGTGTTCCTGGGAGACCGGGAAAGACAGAGAGGGTGCGGAGGCAGCTACTGATTCCACAAGAGACACGTGCACTCCCTCACCTCCACCGAGGCTGTGATCAGTCACTCTGCCGTAGTCTGGAGCCAAAGGACAGGTGGCTGGTTTTTTATCTGGCACGTGTTTGTTTGCCCAACAGACCCCAGAGGAGTAACAGGGAAAGCTCTGAGGGTTCCAAGAGGCACCTCTGTGTTCTTCCCGCCATCACCGTCCTGGAGTTCAGCACGATAGTCACCACCCACTTCCGAGAGGGCTCCGCTTCCCTACCCTTAGGGCTTCTAAGCTCAGGCTAACTTTCCTGATGGGTTTCTTTACACAACTACTTTCTGTTGAATCAATTCATTCAACATTGACTGTGCGATGTCCTGGTACCAATATGTCTATAATAAAGCAATCTTCGAACATCTACTCCTCTCGAAATCATTGAATATATAGACATTCTGTGATCTTGTGTCTATTTTTTTATACATCTCATAATTAAATCTACGGTAAGACAGGAATATATTCTTCCTTTTAAGTAAGCATGCATTTTAAAATAGAGAAACTTGAAAACTGAACATTGTGTAATATGTGTCCTTATTAAAACACAAGTTATATTAGAGTTGCTAACCAATGCATCACAAATATCAATATATGGGTGGGTTTTTTCGCTACCATATATTGTTTATCAGAAACCTCTGTACCTTTCCTTTGAAAGAGTCAATATTCATTTGTATTCCATGCTGACAGCTCCAAATTGATGGCCAGCGGTTATCAAATAAATGTTGATGAAAAGCAGCTACTTAGCATCTTCATCCCCGCAAAGGGTTTTGCGAGGATGGATAATTTAGATCTCAGGGTGTCAACTATACATAAACAACTGCTCTTTTAATCCCACCTTTCTGGAGTTGAAGATTGGGCTGCAAATCTGACAAATGATTTCTGGAAGAGAATGATGCACCCTTATTACCAAGATATTCTTAACTTAATCCCAAAAAAAGAATCGTAGGTAATTTTACATACACTATAAAGACTGATGGCACACTTCTCCTCTGGCAGCTCACAAATGTTTGACCCGATCAGAAATGGCATCCAGGCATGATTAAAGATTCTGCTGGGCTTCCCAGAAATTCTCAGTCCGGTGTCATCCACACCCGAACGCGTGCTGTGGAGACTCGTGCTGGGCTCCCCAGTTCCCAGGAATTGCAACTGCACATAACCTGTGAGCTTTGGATGAACTGTTCTTAAAACTTCATTCAGGGGAACCCACAGCTCCAGCCAGTGTTTATGCGTCAAGGTATCGCTATGATTTTATCACGCCGGATCCGTAAGCAGTGGTGACCAGCCACCAAGATGTCGCTTCAGATATTTTATAGCACAGTTGTTAACATTATTTCCTTTATATGCTTCTTTCATCTTCTCTGAATTATGTACTGATGCCCCAAAAAGTGGCATGAAAGCCATTTGATGGTGATTAAAGTGCTCTTTAAACAAGTTTTTTCTTTTTTATCCGTTTAGAAAATGTTTTATCTTGTATCAGCAGTACCGGTTTATTTACTAATGAGATTTCCCTAATGCAGCTCTATCTCATTCTGATGATAGGCAGACCAAAAAGCTGATGAGCCGAAAATTAGAACTTGTTATTAAACTGTCATCACATCTGATCATATAAAGATGTCACTCAGGCTGCCATTGGCACAGCTGAAAAGAGAAGAGAACTCCCTCAAGAAGCCAGAGGGTAGGGGGCTTGGGACTTGTGTCCAACAAGAGAGGAAAGTAAAGTGGACACCAGCCGAACCAATCAAGACCCGGGATGGTGGATTTGCCAAGTGTAGGTAGTTCATCTTCGGAGTAGAGGTGGGCTTTGCTTTCAGAGACCACTACTTCCCCATGTTCTTCTATACAGCCAGAGTTACTTCTGATTGCCATTAAGCCTGCGTATTGCCCCGTGCCTCATGGCAAAGGAATCAAAGCCAGCTCCTGGTAAAAGATTGGGCTTTTCTAAAATGTGTGGCTCTCAGCATGGTAGCCAAATGTCGGCATACATGAAATGGGGTCAACTGCAATTGCTTTCAGATTCCATGGAGGTAAAACGCATGCCCCCAGCTCCCTCATCAACCTGATTCTGAATCAATGTAAGTGCAGAATTTCTTTCTTTGCAAAAACACCATTCCAACAACGCAAGAATGCAATATGGTGTCATGTTAGAAGGTCACAGTGGCAAGATAGTACATTGAGTTCAGAAGAATCCCGCCTTTTGCTTTCCCAAGTGGCCTACTTTGATCTTCTCTCTGGATCTGTGGTACTGTCGTGATGTGTAAACGCGGATAGTATAAGCACTCTCGAGTTGGGGCAGGGAGCCTTGGTTTAGGGATGAGCCTACGGGATTGTCTCACCACTTGGGAACTGAAGGCAAATCACCTGACCCCTCATTGGTGGTTTGGGCGGCTGCAAAGTAAAATGGAAATGTAAGGTATCCAGAAAATTAAGCAAAACACCATCTCCACCTGAAGTCTCCTAAGAATTGAGGCCAAAATGATATTTGGCTTGAGTTACTGGGCTGAGAATCTCAGTTCTTCAGTTTGTCTTTAGAGGCACTCTGCTTCTCTCCTTCGCCACATGGGATGCAGAGGAGTCAGATCAGCCACTCGAAATTCTTTCGATAAATGTGCCAGGTGCTAAGCTAAGGGTTATTAGGAATGATAATTCAGTGAGAGGGAATTTGGATGACATGAGCTTATTTCCATTACACTTGAGCCACACAAATCAATTCGAAAGGAAATAGCTGAATCCAAGAAAATAGCTGGCTGTTTGGGGAGTGGACATGGTGAGGGTGTCAGAGAAGTGAAACACCCATTCTTGTTTAATTAAATCGAAGTCATGTCAGGTGTTCAGATTCTGGACTAGTAGGACTTGTCCAACCCAGTCAAGCATCCATTTATCGCAAGTCAAGTCTGACGCTCTCCACCCCTCTCCGCTCCACGCTGCTCCCCACACAATCCTGTCCCTTGACTGCGTTTGACCAATTGCTTTTCAGACTAATTCAAATGTGACCCTAGAACCTGATACTGAGCCCTTCCCCTTCCCACAAAAAACAAACAAACGAGCAAAATACTCAAGTCTACTTTGCAGCACTGTCCTAAAATGGTAACACCTGGACAGGAATGCATTTCCCTCTCAGTCGAATGTCCTTAGTGTCTTCCCTAATGGTGACCTTATCCCCATTACCTTTTTCCAGCCTCTTCTGCAACCCCCTCCCTATCAGCTGATAATTAGTTGATGCAGCAAGGGCTGTGATCCACATAAATAATCATAAGATGCCAGATAAACTGTATTGGTTTTAAATTAGAGCCGTGCCTACCGTGTCTCCCTACGAACACCAGCCTATTATTTTTAATTATGGCTTGCAAAGCAAAGTGATTTCTTGCCCTCTTTACAGCATCCCTGACAGCATTGTGTCAGCCGGGATGATATGGGGCCCCATCGGCACACACATCCCTAGCCACAGCACCAACTGCTACTCAAAAGGTGAATCGAAAGTAATCAATTGTACTCATTGCAACTTACAGTTTGAAGTGGGCTGGCAGAAAATGTACCCCCTTGCAAACATGGGATGAGCATGACATTTAGAAAAAGATTTTCACAGGATCTGGATGAATTACTACACGTGTCCTGCGTCTGCATGAGACGCATCTGTATGTCAGGGAGAACGTGTCTATGTGTGTTTTAAACATTTTCACACAGCGCTGCAAACCCTTCTCCTAGCAGCACGGTGGGCAAAAACCAAAGGGAAGATGTGGCACCAGTCCCTCCCTCGGCTTTCTCTCTGATGGGCATTAGGGTGGTTGGTTTCATTCACACAGAAGGTTCTGGAAACATCCCGTTGTCAGATCACATCATGCGTTCAGAAGTCAGTAGGGTGGATGAACTTGTTCTTGCATGTTCAAAGGGATATACCACCTTTTTCTCTTTGCTCAGAAGAGACCTTTGATGCGATTTTTCGATGTGCCTATTTATTTCCGAAGCCTTTTCCTCTACTAGCTGTCAAAAGTTACACCAGCTTTACGAGCAGCGTTTGTGCACTTGCTTTTCCAGGAAAGTCGCATCTTAGCTTTTACAGTCACGTGCTGAGTTCAGTACGCTTTGCCATGCTGAGGTCCGGGGGCAGCGAGCCCGGCGGGGAGGGGCTTGCTAATTCCCAGACAGAATGAAGTCAGCTCATCACCTCTTTTCTTTAATAATAATAATAATAATAATTTTGGTCTTCTTTTCTTTCTCTCCAGCAACAAGGAGCTGCCACCACTGTCTACTGTGCTGTTGCCCCAGAGCTGGAGGGCCTGGGAGGGATGTACTTCAACAACTGTTGCCGATGCGTGCCGTCGCCCGAAGCTCAGAGCGAAGACACGGCCCGCGCCCTCTGGGCGCTCAGCGAGAGGTTAATCCAGGAAGCCCTCGGCAGCCAATCCGGCTGAGCGCCGGCACCCGCCAGCGNACCCACCCCCACCCCCATCCCAGGTCCGCCAGAGCAAAGGAAGCGAGAGTAGTCACAACAGAGTAAAACGTGTCAAGTGCTGATGGGAAGCTGGGAATGGCAGGGCCCCAGGGACAGGCCCGATGCGGCTGGCGTCTCTTCGCTTTCCTGATGGTGGCCTCTTTGAAAGCAAACACTTAATTGGTATGCGGGTCCCTTGTCTCACTGTGGAAGCCCAAGCAGTTCTCTCGCCCTGTGTAGACCAGCCAGGCGCCCCCCTCCGTCTCTCCCCACCCGCGGCCGCCACCGCAGCCGCAGCCTTACCATGGTGGCCACACTGTCGCCAGGAGCTGGCCTTCTCCTACTGAGGGCAGAAGAGGCGAGTGTGGGTCCTTCTTTGCTGCCCGGATCCAGAAGGTCATTGTTTGATTCATCCTGACCGAGTCTGAGGGGGCACAGCAATGGCTGGGGGACCCTTGTTTCAGCCAGCCAGGAGGGAGGTGACACTTAGAAATGGGTGCCATAGACACAGCTGGTGGGTCACAGAAGGACTGGCCCACCCACTCCCGTGCCAAAGCGGCACCCAAAATTCTTTAGAGGTTGTAACAAATTTTGCAAATCACCTTGGCAGGCAAGAAAGCAATCATTGCGTCCGTGAGCATATACAGGATATTTGGGAGAGCAGAGGATAAAAAGTTGTTTCCCTTCATTCCTCATTTGCAGCTTCTAGAAGTAACCCAGATTACTCAGGGAGGTTCAAGACTTCCCCGTTATCCTGCTTGAGATCTCTGCTCAGACTTTCTGTCCCTCCTCCCATCCTACGCTTAATAAAAGAACATGCTTGAATATTATCACCTGAAGTTTGCACTGTTTCTTTAAATGTTTGTTTCAGTTTTGTTTTTTGTTTTGTTTCATTTTTTTTAGAAAAGAAATCTAGAGGAAAAATAAAGCGCTTCTTGTAGACGCCAGGAAAACACCGTTCTTGTTTCTTCTTCTCTGAGTTTGTTTTGTTTTTGTGCTTTGTGGCTGTCTGTGGGCCGAGTTGTCTCCCGCGATTAGCATGCCAGTATCATGTTTTCTGTTGAAGAAAGAGAGAAAAGAAAAATGACTATTGTTTAATTTCACCTTGAGAGGTTTTGTTATTACTAGCGAGTTATTTCAGTCCTCAATGGTTTGCTCCCCCTGCAATGATCAAGTTCGTGGTGATTAGAGAATCTCTCTGTGCATCAGAATGTGGGCAATTGAGGTCTCTTTCTAACTAACCCCCTTTCCCATTCCAGCAGGGATGTAAGAAAGTCCACGTTGGCATGACTGTGTGTGTGTTTGTGTGTGTGTGTGTGTGTGTGTGTTGTTGTTGTTGTTGTTGTTCATCCTGATGATGGCATTTTCAGGCCAGAAAATATCATGAGTCTCTGGGCCCCTGGCCCTGTGGTACAGTGCAATCAAATACCAGTGCTTTCCAGGCCCCTGAGTCTGGCACATCCTCTCATCTGGCTACAGTCTCCCTAACTAAATCCTTATTAGCATAACTCCTTTAAAACCATGAACCTGATAATGTCACTTCTCTAGTCCAAACCCTCTAGAGTTTCTGAGGTTGACTATTTGCAGAGTGGAGCTCATAACTCTCCTCCTGGTCCCCACACCTTGGATAGAACTCTCCCACAGTGGCTCTGGCCTGGGCCACGTGACTTGCTTTGGACAATTTGATAAGTGCCTGTGCACTAGGACTTGCCTTTGCAGTGCTGGAACCCGATCAGGTAAATGAGCCTGAACTAGGCTGCTGGATGATGAGACACAGTTGCTACCCTAATTGACATCAAGCTAACCATTGGACATGTGAGTGAGGCCATCCCAGGCTAGTCCACCCCCGCCAGGCCAACCCAGATGAAAAGACGCTCTCTAGCTGATTCACAGAACTGAAAAAAATGAAACTTTGTTAAGCCACAAAGCTTCACCATCACTTGTTACGCAGCAGATGCTAACTGATACAACTTCTCATCTCACTGAGTAAAGTCCACATTTTTGTTTTCATACTCTAGGGATTCTTTCATAATCTGGTTCCCAGCTAGCTTTCCAATTTCATGTTCTAGCACTTCCTCCTCACCCACTACATGAAGCCAATCTACCTTCTTGGGTTCCTGAACTATGCCAAGTACACTTCCCACTCAAGGACTTTGTATTTGCTGTTCCCTCTGCCAAAATGCTTTTCTTCTGGAGACCTGCATGGCTTCCTCCCCTACTACATTCTGGTTTCTGCTCAGATGTTACCCCGTTTCTGATGAGGTGGCACTTCTGGCCATGAATTCATGGTGGCACTTCATTTGCCCACTTCTTACCCTTTATTTTTCTCCACAACGTTTAACACTGTTGAACATATTTTGTGTGTATTTAGTATTTTCTCTCTCCCCGTCCTGTGGTATAAACTCCATGGTCATTGTCTGTTTTGTTCACAGCTGGGGCCACAGTGAACTGCTAGGGCCTGGAGCCACCCCTGCTTACATAGTAAGCAATTAATAAACAACCACTGAAGGAAAGAAGGAGTCCCGTGACTAGGCATTAGGTTTTTGAAAATAATTCCCATCACTGTGGAAATAACTATGAGCCATACACTGTGCACAGCAGGCTGCTACATTATGTCTAATTTCTAGTGTGACCACCACCCTACCAGGTGGCCCTCCTCTTTCTGTCTTCTGGAGGAAAAAATTGAGGCCAGGGGGTTTCTTAATTTGCCATTGTTCACACAGATTGTAAGTGACAGAGCTGTCATTCACACCTGGGTCTGTTTGATTTCAAAATCATGCAGATTCCCTACACCAAGAACCCCCCTTCTTTGGTAAGGTCAACACGTCCTTTCCTAAATGATCCATCATCTTTAGTCTTCAGGCTGAGCAGAGAGGTGACTTTATGAGTCTAACTCTCGCTAAGTTCCAGGAAGAAGGTAGAAGTTAAGCCGGTGTAAAGAAGACATTGAGCATCATTAGCCAAGGTGATACCAAAAATATCAACAGGAACCAAGGGAGAATCTGCCGGCTGCCTGCCTCCTTGCACCGCTAAGGTTACCATGCTGCCTGATTTCCATACGGATCCTGCATCAGGAGGGTAAGATGAGGCTTGGGGGAACCTGAGGTGAGTATTTCCCCAAAACAGGAACCTCTTGGGGCACCTGGGTGGCTCAGTCAGTTAAACATCTCACTTCAGATCAGGTCATGATCTCATGGTTTGTGAGTTCAATTAGTGCAGAGCCTGCTTGAGATTCTCTCTGTCTCTCCTCTCTCTGCCCCTTCCCCACTTTCACACTCTCTCTCAAAATAAATAAGCAAACTTAAAAAAAAGAAGGTCTTTAAGTCAGGTAAACTAAGTCTTCATTTGATCATTCATTCAACAAACATATACTCTGTGCTCCACTATGGAAATCCAGAGTTTTAGGGTAACTTCCTGCTGTAAAAGAATTTATATCTCGGGTCTGTAGGCACCTTCACCTTGCTCAAGGTGAGCAAGTAGCTGGGCATGAGCCTCACTCCTTTTGTAGCTTATTCTAGGCCCAAGGCTTCTATTGCTCACCAGAGGCCAGCTCTGTGTGTGTGGGCACGTGCGCACGTGAGTGCGCACATATGCAATATAATATATACGTAATATTTATGTACAGGTAAGAGATATTTTAATTCTAGAATAATGATGATCCTACCCTATCATTGTCCCTACTACTAACTGCTGACACTATTTAGTGAGTAAGTGCCAGTTGCTGGTCTAGGCATATTAGACTCACCTTTATGCTCACATGATGGGACAGGTTTACAGAAACAAAGTAACCTACAGATGGTTCCAGGGCTGGTGAGCCACAGAATCTGTGTTGGAATCCAGGTCCATCACCTTCCAATCCATGCGCCTTCTGCTACATCCCCCTGTTTAACGGGGAGCCTATAGACCAGCAGTAGATGCGCATTGAATTTATACAATGAGTGAACTATTCGCAAAGGAAGATCATTTGGCTTGGTCCCCAAGCGTGGGACCTGGCTCTCCTCCTGGTGCCCAGCGCCTCGTATAGACTTTACAAATTATTTCTGTACATGCCACTTATCCAGCGTCAGCCCCACAAACCTTTTCTCTTGTCCTGGTTGTGAACAGGTCTGCATCTGGCCTTGGTTCCCTAGGATTGGCTTCTAATGGACTCCCAAGTCCAGAGTTCTCCACCACTGCCCGGCGCCATAGAATCCACCCAGAACAGGGAGACAGAGCCAGCAGGCCCATGGCCCTTTTCCTTGGAGGGCCTCTCTCTCCCAAAGGCGGCCAATTTCCACTCCCATGGCTGATTATGAGAGACCCTTCTATCAATAGGAAATAAGAATTGAAGCATCCCCAGCAAAGGCTGAAGCTGTGGCTTGTGGTTTTGCTGTTTTAAAATGGGGTTATGGGTGGTTTTGTTTTGAACTTCAGTGAAAGAGGCCTGATTACTTTCAGTAAGGTCAGCACTGGGCTAGAAAGCCTTGGCTTGTAAACTGTCTGCCCATTCTGGTCACCAGCAGGGGCCATTTTTAGAAGTTTACATTAAAAAATAAAAATCTAAAATAACGCCACATCTCTCATGTGTTCACTCTTTCTGCCCTTCGACATGCCCAAGCTAGGTTGGTTGAACTCATCTTAGAATAGTAAGAGATAGTAAGAGATATCACAAACTATTTTGCACATGATCAGTAGCTTATGCCTACTGATGAGATAAGGTACTAACATTAAAGGCAGTTCTTCAAAAAAGAAAGAAAGGCTCCAAGACCACCATTCCAACACAGATAGTTTCATCTTTGTTTAATACCTTTTAAGTTTTTGGACTGTTTGGTTTCCTATCCCTCTTTTGCCCTTCTTCCTCCCTCAAATTATCTTATTCTTTGGTTTTCAGTAATTTTAATGGATGCTGAATATATCATCTTGATGGTGGGTTATCATTTGGAAACTCGTACGATGGAGCATTTGGGTTATTTCTTGTTTTTGCTGTTAGAACTAATGGCTTAATTAGCATCTTTATGCATACAGCTTTTTCCTTCTGTTAATTTACCTCCTCAGCATACATTTGCAGATATGAAACTATTGGGTCCAAGAGCTTTTGGAACTATCTGCGTTGGGTGTTGCCGTCTAATTTTTTTGTTGTTGTTACATATTTTAACTTCATGGTTTCACAATCTATAATTATTTATACAAACTACCCCCAAGCAGCCAGTCTCCTTATTTAAGGCAGAAGTATTTTGTCTTTCATTTTCCCACCGGACCAAGTTCACAATTTTAATTAGAGTGGAAATTCCAGGTGAGCCTACATTTGATTTGGGTACATCTTTACCACATTGTTCAATCAGCGAGTGCCCTGACTTCTTTTCCTCTGTGATCACCAACTATAGCACTGCAGGGACCCCATCTGAGTGCCGTGTAAACACCACAACTAAACACTCAGGCTCTTGGGTCCTTTCTGGCTTATGCACTTCCCTCACCAGCCGAAGGACTGTGCGCTCTTACGAAATGTGCCGCACCACCCAGGAAGATTGTCACGCCTCTAAGCTGATCTGTTTACAAGGCCGTGCCCGGCTGCCTCTTGAGTGTGAGAAAGTAAAAGCTGCTTTTAATTTTCAAAATGGATATATGCAAATAGAGGATCTCCATCCCTCATTCAGATTAAAGAGACCCTATGTCTCCTTCAGCTTTTCTGATGCCATCTAACACTCGTGAGGAGTGTGTCCCGTTATTTGGAGCCGTGACAGTCGCTGGCTTGATGCTGGACACCCCGGATGAGAAAATTGACTTTTACAAAGTAGCATCGCCTGAGCGCGTGCCAACACTTCGTGCAAAACATTTAACTGAAGTGCTGTGTTGTCCTTTTACATCTCACACCTTTTGAATTAAATGTCACCGTCCCCTTTTCACCAGTGAGGAGAACATCTGAATCCTGGGGCCACCACTTCCTGTGTGACATTGTCCCAGAAATTTCACGTCGCTGAGCCCATAAGTCTCCAAACCACTCTGCGCTTGTGGTTTCTCTTGCCCCTCCGATTTCATCCCTCTCTGTGTTACTTCCTACGTTCAGACTTGTTTAGACTGCTCTAAATGGAACAGATGTGGTTTCCATCAGCAGTCTACCTGAATATGGTTTGATTCTTTCTCTACATCTTTAAATATGACTTAAGAGATTGATTGGGGGGGGGGGCAAGGAGTCCGATCACTGTATTTAAGTACAATTCATCCTAGAAACAACTGCTGAATGATTTTCTTTGCGACAAAATGTATTGCTGTTTTCATTAGAAATGAAAATGAATACCTGGCATTTAAATTTGGTGGAAATAATCAGAAAAACAAATGTTCCCATAGTCCCACCGCTCAGAAATAAGCAGTATTCTAATATATTTTCTTCTGCTCTTTCTTAAAAGGCATTTTACAATGTATTTGTGCCTTTTAAGTTTTGGCGTCGTGTAGTTCTGATTATACTCAGCACACGGTTTTATAGATTTCAAACGAAATAAATTCTTGATACATCTTTTATCAAGATTTATGGTCCTGCATTCAGTGAACAGATACTCCGTAGCTGCGTCATCATTGTCTTGTTATTGGAGAGTTAAGGGTCCTCACTACCATATTCGTTAATGTAAATAAAATATAAACATATTTGCATAAGATTTCAGGGGCTGGTGGTTTGATTATTTTCTTAATGTGGGCCCCAAATTTGCAGGGGCAAACAGTATGGCGATTTTTTTTTTTAATATTTTATTTATTTTTGAGAGAGAGATAGAGACAGCGTGAGCAGGGGAGGATCAGGGAGACAGGGAGGCACAGAATCTGAAACAGGCTCCAGGCTCTGAACTAGCTGTCAGCACAGAGCCCGATGCGGGGCTCGAACCCACGAACCATGAGATCATGACCTGAGCCGAAGTCGGATGCTCAACCGACTGAGCCACCCAGGCGCCCCCAGTATGGAGATTTTTAAGGCTCCTGGCAATCAGCCTTTCCTGGGCTGCCCACATGACTGGTTGGAATTCCTGCCAAGGGTGTCCTTCGAGAAGAGCAGGTGTGTTGTGACCCAGCAGGTGCGCTTGCTGTTGACCAGTTCATTTTCCCCGACACTCTGCCTATCTGGGGCTTGGAAGTATTCACCTCACTCGGGGCTGCCTGTCAAAGTCCTAGGGTGTGGGGTCGCCTGGCTGGCTCAGTCAGTTAAGCATATGACTCTTGATTTCAGCTCAGGTTATGATCCCAGGATCATAGGATCAAACCCGACGTTGGGCTCCACACTGTTAGTGCAGAGACTGCTTGGGCTTCTCTGTCCCCCTCTTTCTCTCTCTGCCTTGCTCTCTCTCTCTCTCTCTCTCTCAAAATAAATAAATAAACCTAAAAAAAAGTAAAACTAAAGTCTGGAACGCTCTTTCCCTCTGGAAACAAGACAGAAGAGGGCAGGAGCTTTGCGTCAGCGAAATGAAAAAGGCTGAATATGAAAGAATCCAGCTAAGCTTTGGGTCAGCCAGTTTTGCCAGCTTCTAGTAGTGTTACAATGTTAATTGTTCTGCTGCTTCAGAACCTACGGAGAAAGTTTGAAGACTTTCTTGGCTGCACTGGTAAATGCTCAGAATTCCCAGCCTGGTTTTCTGAGACAGAGCTCGCCTTTAGACATGGTCCGGGGGAATTTTACTGGTGTGGCCTAGATTTGAAGGCCTTTATGATGAAGCAGTTGGCTTCTCCCTCTTATTAGTGGCTGCCTTCAAACCCACTTCAGGGAGAGAGGCTGAGCAGATCCTTCTAGATGACTGAGGAAAATTTTTATTCAGATCACCGTTTTTCCTAAACAAGATTCCATAACCTTCTAGAAGCCTACATACATTTCCCAAAATATTCCCAAAGCCTTCAAAGCTTCAGCACTCTCAAAACAGAAATAACAGACGTGGAAAAACCACAACACACACCTTTGTATTTATACAGTCCTATATGTCTATTGATTTCTCAATGTGTTAAATCTCCATGTAAAAATAGGGACTATTAGTGATAATAAGTACTATTTAAAATAAAATCATAATGAGCATTATTAAAAATAAAAACCAGACCTTCTGACCTAGAAATTCAAGTTCTAAATGTTAATCCTAAAACAAGACAGTTCTCTCAGCCTGGATAGAGGTAGCAGTGTAGCAGTGTTTGTGAGTGTGTGAGTGTGTGTGTGTGTGTATGTGTGTGTGTGCACATGCACACAGCCATGTCAAGGGCTTTGAAATATGAAAACTGCACTAACATACTAATGGATTGGAAAAGTCTTATTTTTAAAAATAAGCAATTTAACAATGTTTAACCCCAAACCCTTTGAACACAGGCCACTGCTTTTTAAGATATTAACAGAAACAATAGTATTCTCCGGGACACAGGTAGAAAAAGTTTTTCTTAGAACAATAATAATAATAATGAATAATAATAAAAATGTTGAGGGGGGCCTGGATGGCTCAGTAGGTTTAGCATCTGACTTCAGCTCAGGTCACGAACTTGGTGTTTGAGAGTTCAAGCCCCTGAGTCGGGCTCTGTGCTGACAGCTCAGAGCCTGGAGCCTGCTTTGGATTCTGTGTCTCCCTCTCTCTCTGCCCCTCCCCCACTCATGCGCGCGTGTGTGCGCGCGCGCGTGCGCGCGTGCGCTCTCTCTCTCTCTCTCTCTCTCTGTGTCTCTCAAAAATATAAAAAAAGTTTCAAACAATAATGTTAAAAACTGAGATCAATTGAAATGTCTAACGGTTGGAGGCAGGCCTCCCTGACTACCACAAAATGATGTTGTGGAAGAAATGGAATTGGCCGAAATGATGTTTTAACATATTACGTGAAAAGACGCAGGTTATGAAAGAGTTGATAGGGTATGATCCCATTTTTGTTAAACAAATGTGAATTTGTGCTTCGGTACCTATAAATTATGTATTAAGAGAAAGGACTGAATGGTGTTACTAATGGTTATCTCTGGCGGGAGGAAACGTGGGTGATTTTGTGTCTTATGCTTATCTGCCTTTCCCACATTTTCGACAATGGAAGTATGTCCCACCACAGGTTAAAAAGGAAAAGTTATCAAAAGAAGAGAGGAAACATGCCAGTGATTTTGTAAACGTGCCCAGCTGCCTCCCGAAGCATTAGAGCCCAGCGAGGGGCTGATTCGGGTCCTGTAAGAGGTGCTCCACAAGGTTCTCTGGGGCTGGCACAGTGACACAAACAGAATGGAACAGGCTGGGGAACTTCGGGGCTGCATGACCCAAACGAAAAGCAGCTCGGTTATTTTGGGTCGCTTCATGTCTTAAAATAACTGGCCGCCAGTCGAGATACTTCTCATGGCTGTGTGTGTACAAACGCCACCCCCCTGTGGCTTTGCCCAGGTGAGTGTCCAACAAGAGCCCCCCACCCCGGAGTCTCGTGTTCTGCCAAGGCTGAAACACAAGCTCCCACGGTTCCACTCCTCGCCTCCCCCCACCCCCACCCCTGTGCGCTCCTCTTGACCTTGAGCCTTCATATCCGGCTCTTGCAGATCTCAAACTGCGGCCCTACGCCAAGCCCCTCTCACCTTTCATTCTAGTATCGCTTGTTAAAACTTGGTACTAAGTGATAAGCCGAAGTGTTGATTCTGTCTATCCATGTGGTGTCTGCTAACTTCTTAATATATTGTTTGTTGGAAAAGTAAAGCTAGGCATGCTATGTTACACGACATAAATATAATCATCAAGAAAACCTTGAAAGAAGGGTTAGGACATAAAAATATCGGCAATGGCACTATAGCTAGTGAGTGCAGAGAAGTCCGAGGCGCAGACAGCCTCTTTCTTGGAATCTGGACAGGAACTTACATTTGAGACTTACAATTACTTTTTCTTGAGTTCTATTTGGAAGGGAGGAATTAAAAGTACAGCATCTAGGGGCGCCTGGGTGGCTCAGTCGGGTAAGGGGCCAACTTCAGCTCAGGTCATGATCATCGGGCTCTGTGCTGACAGCCCAGAGCCTGGAGCCTGCTTCGGATTCTGTCTCTCCCTCTCTCTCTGCCTCTGCCCCGTTTGAGCTCTGTCTCGGTCTCTCAGAATAAATAAACTTTAAAAAATGTAAAAGTACACCGTCTAGGAAAAAAAGAAAGAATAACTAAAAAAAATAACAATTCATCCGACCACTATCGTCTAAATGAGAGCAGGAGCAGTGAGCCCCCCCTGATAACAGCTGTATGCGCCTCACCAATGAAATTGAGGGGAACTGGCCTCCCCAGCCCTCGCTCTGACTTTTAACGCGGGACAGTATGATGAACTGCTCGTCGGTAAGACTTCAGAGAGCAACGCTTCACAGACCCACCCGAGGGCGTGTCTGCGACTGCACTTTTTCAGACCAGGTTTCATGATCCCTGAGACCCTCTGCTTCTCCACCGGCGGGTGCCCTTTTCGGTGGTGGCATCTCTGCCCACTAACACTTTTACAGAGACACACGCGCAGTGTGCAATGTAGAACGGAAGGGTCTTCTGCTCATGTCCCGCCCGGGTGAAGCCTCAAACCTTTCTCCTGAGCGTCCACTTAGGCTGGGTCACGCGGCATGTTGCTTCGGGAGACCAATGGGCCGGTGGGGAGTGTGGGTGGGGGTGTAGCTGGCGGCCCCTCTCAGCGTTTGCATCAGGTGCCCTTTTGCGGTAAATTAGGGCCGGACGATCACTTACAGCGACGCGCCAGAGGGCGGCGACCCCAGCCAGAGTGCAAAGCGGATCCCATTTTTCCCCTTCCAGCAATACCGGGCTGGATCTGGGACGGGGCAAGGTCGGGAACACCAAGGCAGTGTGTTAGGTGCCAACAGAGGGAGCAGGAAGAACGTAACCATTCTTGGAGAAAGAATATAAGGCCGAAGAGAAAGCCTAGTGAGATGCACCTTGGTCTCCGACCTCGGCCGCCCAGCGGAGTGATCCTGGGACATCATCTCCCCTCCCCCAGCCCCCAGCCCCAGGGCCTTGTGACAATGAAGGCCTTGTT